>NC_059134.1:104406562-104736337 GCF_020740605.2 Lemur catta | reverse complement strand
CGCTCAGCACAGGGCCAGGCACAGAGTGGGCACCCAGGAAGTGTCAGCTGAATGAACAAATGTGACCCGCCTGGCAAATGAGACTAAGGAACTGACAGCTGGGAATGGGGGCGTCTGTCAACCCCTTCCTGCTCAGTCTTGTCCCCATCTCCCAGAACTGGTCTCCTGTAGCCTTCTTCCTGCTCCTAGTTCCACCTGGAGACTGCCGAGGGCCCCACCCGATGCCCCATACCCTGTGTCTCCACCCCGTGCCCACCCTCCGGGGAACCAGTTCCTTCTCAAACCTTTACCTTCAATCTCCTCGGGCCGCAGCTCCCGGTCCTGGGGGGCACAGCAGGGTTAGGGGTTCCCTGGTTCTCCCAGGCCCTGCACCCACCCTTCTTTTTCCTCGGGGCTCCCCAACCAGCCCTGCCCCTCGACATGCACGCGCGGGGCCTGTGTCTGTCGGATGCCGCTCAGACCTGGCTCCCGCCAAGTCCTGCTCACTGGCCTGGGTGACTGGGGTGCCCCCTCCCTGCTGCCTGCCCACGTCTCTCCCATGGCCTTCCCCACCCACCCTGTCACCCTCTTCTAGGGCAGGGGCTCCTTTTGCCAGAGGTGGATCTTGGGGGACAGGTAGAAGCTCAGACTTGGCCCTGCCAGCCTCAGTGTCACTGTTGATCTCTCCTCTGTTTCTGGAGTTGTCACTTTCTGCCCCTCTCTGCCTCCCACCCTGGATCTGTATGCCTTTGCTCTGATGTCCCCGCTCAATCTCTCCCTGGTTCGAGAAGAGGCAAAGCGAGGGCACAAGGGTAGGCAGGCTTGCGGCGGGTGGCCGTACATACGAGTTGGGTGGCGGCGATGCTGGGCCGCAGGAAGATGCAGGCAGGCCCCACCAGGCTGCTGAGCACCGAGTAGCCCTGGACGCCCGGCCCAGGGCCCCCCTGCTCCTTGGGGCTGGGGCCGAGGCTGTGGTGGGAGCTCCCTGCAGGGGAGCCGGGCCACTGCCAGGGGTCCTGCAGCAAAGCCGGCCGTGAGCTGGGGCAGTGGCTGCTGAGCACCAGGCCCCACCGCCGCTTCCCACCCCCACTCACCAGCCTCTTCTCTCTTTGGAACCCAGCACAGGACTGTGGGGAAGGGGCTCAGGCTGTTCAGGACCCTCACCCATTACCACTTTAGGCTAGAAGGGGCTATCCCCTAACTGTTCAGCTGGGCAAACCCAGGCCCAGAAAAGGCAAGGGACTTGGCCAAGGTCACTGTGAAAGCCAGGGGCAGAGTGAGACCCTGTGTTCTAGCTCTGTGTCTCCCAGCCAGGGCTGGCTGGCAGAGAGCAGGGACCTGCCGCGGGGCTGGGGCAGCCGAATGGGCAGCTGGGGACCCGGGGAGCTTGGCAGGGAGACCCAGTGGTCTGTGGGCGGCAAGACCAGGATGAGGCGGAGTCTGGGGGCTTCCAAGAAAAAATCTCATTCTGAGGCGGCGCAAAGCGAGCCCCCATCCCTGTGCCCACCTCCAACCCCAGCCTGGCCCTCCCAGGACTCTGCCCACCCCACCTGGCCCTTCAAGGTCCAGCCCTGCCATCTGGCTTTGACTTCTTCCCCTTAGCCCTCCTACCTTAGGCCCCCGGCGCCGGGGCCGCTTGGCACAGTTCCCCATGGGCCCTGGACCATGCCAGGCCTGGAGTCCCCGGGGCAGCCCGGGGCTGGGACTCAGCGGATGCTGCAGACACCCGGCAGCCCCCAGCCGCTCCCAGTGCCAGCCTGGGAATACTGCAGGGGATTTTCCTGGGGTTTTGTGGGGAAGATCGGGGGCGGGTGGGCAGGCGGGGGGCCCTGGGCCCGGGGCTTGGGTCCTAATCCGGGATTATCTCTGAGCATCTCTGCTGGTGAGGGAGGCCACTTGGGCCCAGGGCCCCCTGGAAGGCACAGCCTCCCCACACTTCCTCCTGAGGGTCTTCCAGACACCCCCTCTCCGGCACCCTTCTCCCCCCACCCTGCCCCTAATCTCTCCCAATCAGGAGAGATTTGACATCTTCAGAAGCAGGACCTGGGTCCTGGGAGGAGGGAAGCAGGTGCCCAGTGTGCAGGGTGGGTGGGACTTCTCTCCCCTCAGAATGGCAGCGCATTCCAGGGGCCAGGAGCATTGCAGACCCTCCCCCAGTGCCTCCCAGAGAGGGGTTTGGCCCAGGCAGAAAGCCCCTGCCTCTCCTTACCAGGACCCTGGGCCCCCCGCCTCGGGGTGCTTCCCAGCCCCCCAGCCCCTGGCCCCGTGCATGCGAGGAGCCGGCAGGGGTCTGCTCTGGCTGCCGTGGTGGTGGTGGTGGTGGTGGTGGTGGCAGGGCTCCCTGAGCACAGAGGTAGGGGAGGGGCACCAACTGACAGATCCGTCTAACATGTGTGTCCTCGGGCCCCTCCTGGACTTGGCCCTGGGTCTGTCCTGCAGGGCCCCACTTGGGCTGTGGGATCCCTGCTGTTCACACATGGTTCCCCCCAGTCGAGGACGCTCCCGCCCCCTTTACCTGCCCGTAGGCTGCCTGCACCTGGGCCTCGAGCTCCCGGAGAAGCACCCGTCGCCTGGTGGCTGCTGGGCTGGCAGAGGCCTGGCTGGTGCCTGGACCGCCCCCAGAGGGGCTGGGGTCCCCCGAGTCGGGGCTGCCATCCGCCGGGCCCTGGGGCAGGGCCATGGAGAGACAAGGCGAGGTGAGGCACCTCTTCCTGGCTGAGGGACACTGTCCCTGTGCAGCCTCCCGAGTCCTGTGGGAGGGTGGCCTAGTGGGCAGCTGCAGGTGTGGTCCCGGGTCCCTGCAGCTCTTCTCCCTGTTCCTCCCTCCAAGAGCTGGAAGAGCCCCAGGCCCCTGAAGTCGCTCTCAGCTCCATGTAGACCCTCACACAGCCCCATCGCCTGGCAAAGCCCCTGTGCCGGCTGCAGACTGCACCCGGGTCTCCCCTGCCCGTCCTGCAGGCCTGGTCGCCTGCCCCCGCCTGCCTTTGGCGTCCTCCCCACCTAGTGTTCTGCCTCAGTCTCTCTGCCTCCTGCCCCACCAGGCCCTCCCGCTCTATTTCCGCCTCGCCCTCTGCTCCCTGCTCTGTGGATGTCTCTGTGTGTGTCACCTGTGGTCCCTCTCTCCACCCCCCTCCACCACCATCTGTCTCTGTCTCTGTGCAGTGGTGTCTCTGGGTCTTGCCCATCTCTGCCGGCTCCCTTCCTCTCTCACATCGATCTGTCTTCTGTCTGTCCTTGGTCTTCCTATTCCCTCCCACCCCCAGGATGGCTCTAGGACTCTGGAAAGGCAGCTCCCCCTCCTCTTACGCTGCCCCCAGCCCCAGGGTGCCTCTGTGCTGCCCCTTACGCCCCCACCGCCTCCTGTGGTGCCTCTGCCTGGTCCTGCTGACCTGAGCCTCTTGCTTCTAACGGAAGGGGTGGCGGTGGGCCAGGCAGCCCCTGCTGGCCTCCCGTGCCTCCGTGCCGTGCCCCAGCCCACTCACCACCCAGCTGCCCGCTCCTCAGCTCCCGAATGAGGTCAGTCGTCCTGCCCTGGCCCTACTCCAGGCCCTTCATGATTTATTCACCTGCCCCCACACCAGCCTTTGTCCAAGGGAACCAGATCCCACCAGAAGCCTGCCACCTGAGCTGGTGGCTCTGGCCTCTCCCGGCCATGCGTGGCCATCCATTCGTGTATCCCCCAGCAAACCTCTGAGCCTGGCTGGGACCAGCCCTGGGCCAGCTGCTGGGGCCACATGACAGATCCCCACCTTCCCTGAGGACCCCCGTCTCGGGCACATCTAACAAGGAAAGGGGACACCAGGCAGCCTCCAAGTGTGTGGCGTCACCGCATCAGGAGGTGAGGGACGGGGCAACACTCTAGGCGTTGCCTGCCAGTGTTCCAGCTGTCCCTGGCCCCCCCCCCCCCGCCTGGTGAGACCTGGGGTTCCTGGCTGGGGCCAGCCATGAGCTTGGAGGGTCCCAGGAGCTGGAACCTGGCATTATGTCCATGGAGGCCCTCAGGAGGGAGGGGCTAGCAGCCTCTGGAGGGGCTAAGGGTGGCAAGAGGTCAGAGAACATTTCAGAGGGGCTGAATCTTCAGCAAATGTTTGTTGACCACCTGCATGTGCCTTCCTGGGTGCTGGGAACCAGTCTCTACCTCCTGGAACCTTCCACCTGGTGGGAGATGCACGTTCAGCAAACCAGGATTGCAGCGGCTGGTTGTGCAGGGAAGGGCCCTGCAGGCCTCCAGGGACCTCGCTGTGAGTGGGGCCGAGGAGCTGCCACAGTAGAGGGCGAGGAAAGCCTCCATGTGCCCACAGGTGGGCCTGAGGATCCGAGCACGGGCCAGGAGCGAGAGGCCCGTGGCCGCTGGCCAGGCGGTCCGGGCAGGGAGGGATCGTCCGCGCTGTCTCAGCCTTCAGCATCCCTCAGCCCCCTGCACTGGTCTCCCAGGCAGTAACACCCCTGGAAACGTCCCTCGCAGACAGGAATCCCCTCTGTTCTCTACAAGGTTGTGGAAAGTGCCTGCAGGCCTGGGTTCCCCCGTGCGCTGGACTTGTGACCCTGGGAAAGATATTTCACCTCTTTTAGCCTCAGTTTCCTTATCTGACAAATGCAGGTTGACCTAGCATCCACCTCACAGTGCCATTGTGAAAATTAAATGATAAAGGGCTTGGCAGGTTCCTGGCACATAGGAAGGGCTCAAAAAGTGGTGGGCACCACATGTGATGAATGATCCCATGTGTACACGACCATGTAAGAAGGCAGGAAGTGGTGAGAAACGTGTGTCCCAAAGTACAATGCAAAGCAGTGGGGGCCATAACTGGGCAGAGCACAGTGGGTAAAAGAGTTTTCAGCCAGGGAGCAAAGACTTTGTGTCGAGGCAGAGGACAAAGCCTAGCTTGGAAATCTCTCCTGAGGGATTCAATGTGCAGCCTCCTGGAACATTCCTCGGCCAGAGGGAGGTCCTGGCCCATCAACCCGGGAGAGCTGTGCTTCTGGGAGGAAGAGGAGGAGGCCCCAGAGTAGCCACAGAGCGAGCCCACAGGCTAGGCCTGCGGACCAGAGGACTGTGGGTAAAAGCAGCCACGTGGAACACCACAGCACAGTGCCAAGCCGGACTGGGGGACAGCCACCCACACAGACCGTGAAACTTTTGCACAAAAGAAGTGGGGGCGGTAGTGCTCCAGGCCAGGGCAGGTGAATGAACGTCTCTGAGCCTTGGTGTCCTCTTCTGTGTAATGGGAACAATTCCCCCTCCCGCCCAGGTTGTCATGGAGATGAAATGAGACCATTTGTATTGAAAGCTCTTTGTAATCTGCTGTATGCTGGGCAGATGTTCCTCCAGCTGTGAGTCAGGCATGAGAACCCCGCTCCCCAGCCCCGGGCAGCTGTGGGCTCCAGTGAGGGGAGTGGAAAGCCCTGGCTGCAGGGGTGCTCCTGATTAGGGTGACATTTTGGTTTTACCCCTTGCTTTGGGCGGGGAGTTCTGCACCTGGGAAGGACACCTTCCTCTTTCCTTGTGGTTCCGACAGAGCACCCCGTGAGACCCCTCGGGGCAGGGGGCAGCCAGGAGGAGAGCTGGACTGGGGGCACCAGGTGAGCCTCCAGGGAGGTGGGCACTGGGCTCTGCCGGGCAGGACTCAGCCCTCCTAGGCCCAGGGGACCCTGCCCACCCCAGTCCGTGGTCTTCCCATCCACTGTGCCCGGCCTGTATTTGGAGGGTGTAGGGCTCTCAGACTCAGTCAAGACATGATTTGGAGACTATGTAGGGGAGGAAAAGCAATTTTTTCCTCAACCTTCATGAAGTCTTAGCTGGGCAAGAAACCTCGAATGAAAAGGAACTCCAAACAGTGGCTAGAACTCCACTTGCACCACAGCTTCCGCAAGGAACAATACCTTTAAGGACAAAGGACAAAGAAAGCAGTTTTAGGCTGCCAAGGGTGGGAGACTGTGGAAAGGTAAATATATGGCAGGAAGCTGATGGAGCGAGGTTTGTCTGGGAATTCTTCTGGGGCCTGGGCTGAGGCAGTAAGCACCTAGAGTTGACTCCAGTAAGGGAGAGTGTATGTTCTGCCTTTAGGCAGGAAAGGGAGAGAGACAGAGAAAGCTCTTCCTCCATTTGCTGCTTCTAAATTGCCTTCAGCTCAAAATTAATTTTTATGTCCAAGAAGCATATTTTGGGGTGTCATATTCTGGTTTCCCCAAATGACAAGGTCTAGAAGAGGAAAGAATGAGGGTTAAAAGTGAGGCCCCTGGAGCCTACCAGACCTGCATGTAAGTCCTGTTTACTAGCTGTGTGACCTTGGGATGCCATTTAACCTCTCTGTGCTTGTTTCCTCCTCTGTAAAATGAGCATGGGTCTTGGAGTTGTGATGTATGTAAAGTTCTCAGCCCTAAGGGCTTGCGATCATCATCCTCACAAAGAGAAGGTGTGTATACGAATATGTCTGTTTATTGAAACTGCATTCATTCATGCAACAAGCACTCACTGAGCACCTGTGTGCTGGTGCTGGGGACACGGCAGTGACCAAGGTCCTCAGCCCTGGCCCTCTGTGGGCCACCAGGAGCTGTGTGGTTTAGGGGGTGTGTACTGCGGGGGGAGGGGTGTGTTAACGTGTGATGCTAGGTGTGGATGCCTCTTGCAAACCACTGCCCTGCAGGGAGGGGAGGCCCCCCCGCAGATGGCCAGCGCTGCCCGGGCCACACTCATCGCCTTCTTGCCCCAACCTGCCACACCAAGCTCGGTGACTGGGTGCATTCCTGGGGCGGGGCAGGGAGGAGTGAGGGGGTGGAGCAGAACAGCAAATATAAGACCTCTGGGCGCCTCCCTGCTTCCTGCTGCGCTTTGCTGCTCTGCCAGTGAGTACCGGGTGCCCCGTGGGGGCGGGGCGGGGCCACGCCCTGTCCCGGGTCTGGCCCCAGCTGTCTCCCCCCGGGCCCTGCTGCCCCGGCGGGTGTCCTCCTTCATCGCGGTCATCGTCCTGTCTGTCTGTCTTCCTAGTGCCGCCCTACACCATCGTCTACTTCCCGGCCCGAGGTGCGGCCTAGCTCTGGCAGGAGGACCAAAGGCACTGGGGGGCGTTTGGTCGTCCCCGGGCCGGGCCGGCGCCGGAGGGGGCGGGCCTGCACCTGCCTTCCCCAGGGCTGCAGCCGCCTAGGGCCACGGGCTGCTCTTTGGGTCGCTGTTTCCCTGCAGGGCTGGGTTCTCCACGTGTCCCCCTCTCCAAGGCACTGCTGGGTCAGGGACTCTGCCCTTTCCTCACACTTCCATCCTCTCCCTAGGAAGCTCCCACGCTAGGGTTTCCGGCTTGTCTCCGTGTCCCCTCCCCACCCTGCTGACCCCTCCTCAGGGCGCTGTAAGGCTGGGTATCTCCCGGAGTCCCCATGCCCCTGTCCTGTCCCCTCACATCAGGGCGCTGTGAGGCCCTGCGCATGCTACTGGCGGACCAGGGCCAGAGCTGGAAGGAGGAGGTGGTGACCAAAGAGGCTTGGCGGCAGGGCTCACTCAAGGCCTCCTGTGTGAGTGACCATGTCCGGGCTGGGGTGGGGGCTGGGCCTTGGGGGGGCAGGACTAGGGTGGGGGCAGCCAGGCTCAGTGCCCCTCATGGAGCCGTGTCTCCCCCCAGCTGTATGGGCAGCTCCCCAAGTTCCAGGATGGAGACCTCACCCTGTACCAGTCCAGTGCCATGCTGCGTCACCTGGGGCGCTCCCTCGGTGAGTCCTGAGACCTCAGGTGGCCCAATCCAGAAAGGTACCTGATAGGTACCTGGCAGGACGTCCTGGGGCCTGAGCTGCTGCCCCTGCAGCCACCAAAGTCCTACCCTGCTGGAGGGCAGGCCAGTGGCCCCTAGAGGAAGGTGCAGAGCCTGGGTTCCCGAAGGGCAGGGGCTGTGCAGCTTGGGCGAGCCTCCAGCCAGGCAGCACCAGGGGGGTTGCTGTACCCATGTCCTGGACAGCAGTGCAGAGGAGGCCACCAACCCTCATGAGTGCTTTGGTGCAGGCCAGGAGCCACTTCCCATAGGGCCAGGGGCTTCCAAGTAGACCCCCCTGCCCATTTCTTCTCCGTCACGTCTGAATCTGGAAAACCCACGCTCACAGTAAGCTGGCCTGTGGTATGTTTCAGGAGTGGCAGGAACATGGCTCAGGGACATGCTGTCTCCTTTTGGCCAGCTTGTGGGGTCCAGGAAAGCCCAGGGTCCCAGGGGGCATGGCAACCATGGAAGGGGGCAGAGGAGCAGCGGGAGCAGTCCAGGCCCAGCCTACCCCGACTTCTGTGGACCCAAGGGTGAGGACAGAGGTCCCCCACTGGGCCTGTCACCTTGTCTTCCTGCCCTGATGGTGTCCTGCAGTGCATATGGACACAGCAGCCCTCCCACCTGAGTCCTGTCCAGGGCCACACAGACAGCCGCCTCTGGGCCTAGGGAGGCACACATCAGAGGCTTGGTCCTCCCTTTGTGGGGGCAGATGTGGGGTTGGTGCCATCTGGGCAGGGAATGCCCAAGTACCAGGGACCCAGAAGACACGTGTGGGCCTACAGAGTCCTCACACCACGCAGATGGGAGCAGCAGAGGTGGGCAGAGAAGGCCCTCCAAAGCGAGGGATCGGAGAGGGGTCCTGGTGGCCCAGGACTGAGGCTTTCAGGATTTTGGGGGAGAGGACAGAACCTGATCGGGCTGCCTGGCTGCTGACCCAGGGCTCTATGGCAAGGACCAGCGGGAGGCGGCGCTGGTGGACATGGTCAACGATGGGGTAGAAGACCATCGCAAGCGCTGTGGCCACCTAATCCACCATAACTACGTGAGTGAGGGATGGTGCTCTGGGACAAGGTGATCGGGGCCAGGAGGTCACCCTGGCCAGCCTTGCTCCATGTCCCCAGCTGGGATCACTCCCGTTTGCAGGAGGAGGGCAAAGCCCAGTATGTTCAGGAGCTGCCCGGGCACCTGAAGCCTTTTGAGACCCTGCTGGCCCAGAACCAGGGGGGGCAGGCCTTCATCGTGGGTGACCAGGTGAGCCTCTCCCAGCCCATTGTAGGTCCATTTCTCAGAAGGGCAAACTGAGGCCCAGAGTGGGCCCGTTCACCAGAGGAGAGGCAGAGCTGGGGAGCAGCCAGTGTCTGGCTTCTGAAGCCTCTCTCCCTCCTGACCTGGCTGAGCCCCTCTCGCCCCCTGCCCTGCAGATCTCCTTCGCCGACTACAACCTGCTGGACTTGCTGCTGGCCCACCAGGTCCTGGTGCCGGGCTGTCTGGACACCTTCCCCCTGCTGTCCGCCTACGTGGCGCGCCTCAGTGCCCGGCCCAAGCTCAAGGCCTTCCTGGCCTCCCCTGAGCACGTGAACCGCCCCATCTTTGGCAGCCGCAAGATATGAATCCACTTGGCCTCCCCTGGGAGAGGGGCTGTCCTTGGCAACCAATACAAATTGTGAGAGGACAGCTGTGCTGTGGTCACTGAGGGGTGGGCACAGGGGACCCTCTGCCCCTTCCTGCGCTGTCTCGTGCAGGGCGAGAGTCTGAGGCTGGACTTTGGGCCCCAGAGCGGTCTGGAGACACAGAGGAGTTAAAGGTGCCAAACCTGCAGGCTCCACCCAGGGGACTGCCTGTAGGAGGGGTTCACCTCGCAGGAGGGGTTCACCTTGCAGGATGTCACCATTATAGCAACCGGGAGGTCTCAATCCTCGAAAAAGACAGCTGTGAGCAAAGCGGGCAGTAGCTGCCGGCCACGTGAGTTCCATTGTCCGCACACACTCGCACATAGTGTGCACGCGTACCCTCGGGAGCGACACACTGTGTGAATGTTCCCTGTTCTCACATGCTACCCAAGGTCACAGACACCAGCCTGTGGAGCAGGCAGCCAGAAGGGCCCAAGTGGGGGCCAAAGGTGGCCTGGAGCTGTGGGTGGCCTCCTGCTGCTCGTGGACTGAGGGGTCCGAGGGTCCCCCCCAGTTCCAGGAAGGCTCTGTCAGTCCGAGTGGGCCTCACCCCAACCCTGAGGGCCCCCATCCTCTCCTTCCTGAATTGCTGTGGCCACTTCCGGCCGTGGTCCCTGAGCCTGCCTGGCACCTCTTGCCAGCTATTAGGTAATCTGGGGTCAGAAAATTCTAGAATGTTCGTCATTCCCTGTGCAGACCTGTTGCCCTCAGGGTGAAGACCACCCCCTGCCCATCCCGTGTGGCCCTTCAGAATATTCCCCACCCGTCGCTGTCCTGTTCACCCTTACGCTGCCTCTCAGCTCTCCAGACACGCTCAGTGACGCTCTCCCAGCCTTGGCCCCTGGGACCCCCCCACCCAACACTCCCTCCCCACCCCTCCCTCCTGCAGTGGCTCGGGTGCCCCTGGGGGCCTGGCTTACTCTCTGGTCTCTGGTGAACCTTACAGTCCTCCTCTGAGGGCAGGGATTGGGTCTGGTTCATTTCTGTGTCCCCTGCCCCCGGGGGAGGTGGCTGACTCCCCTTTCTCTGCACCAGCCAGAGCTGACTCTGTGTCCCACCTGCTGCTGCCTCTCCCTCCCTTCCGCTCTCTCATCAACCCAGTGGTGTTTGACAAGAGTGTCCCCATCAGAAACCTGTCTGAATCCAGGCGAGATGGCTCACGCCTGTGATCCCAGCACTCTGGGAGGCCGAGGCGGGAGGATCGTTTGAGCTCAGGAGTTCGAGACCAGCCTGAGCAAGAGCGAGACCCCGTCTCTACTAAAAAAGTATAGAAAGAAATTAGTTGGACAACTAAAAATATACATAGAAAAAATTAGCCGGGCATGGTGGCGCATGCCTGTAGTCCCAGCTACCCGGGAGGCTGAGGTAGGAGGATCGCTTGAGTCCAGGAGTTTGAGGTTGCTGTGAGCTAGGCTGACGCCACGGCACTCACTCTAGCCCGGGCAACAGAGTGAGACTCTGTCTCAAAAAAAAAAAAAGAAACCTGTCTGAGCTCACAGGCCTGGTGCGCCCACCCCGTGCTGGCCCCACACTGGGGACTTAGACGACTGTCTCATCTAATCCCCTCTGGGATGAAGCCGAAGCTCGGACAGGTGAGCTGACTTATCCAAGGCCACACAGGTCCTAAATGGCAGAGCTGGAATTCAAACCTGGGCCAAGCGATTCCCAGGCTTTTTCGCAGGTGGTCCTCGGAACAGGAGGATGGGAGGGTGTCGGGGGCCAGCGAGAGCAGGAGGCCAGCCTCATGAGCAGGATGACCTGGGCACGGGCAGGAGCTGGAGGCTGGCAGGGACCCCTTGGGGGGCTGTGTGGGCAGGGGCACTGGTGTCCGTGGCAGAGGCCTTGCCGGCCAAAGGGGCCGATTCCCAGGGCACTGGGGAGCCACTGCAGGCTTTTGAGCAGGAAAGTTGATATGAAGAGGACTTTTAGGAATCAGCCTATGACTTCTCAGGAGGCCTTGGGCACCACAGAACTCAACGCCTTATAATAGGGAAACTGAGGCCCAGAGAGTTTCACTGAGAAACTCAGTAGTTGGGCCAAGATGATGTTCTGGGCTCCACACTCCCAGGCTGGGGCCCAGCTGCCCCTCAGAGGAGCCTGGGCCTGACTGAGACACCAGCAGAGGCTCCATGGGGGGGTCTTATGTACATAGGATTCGGGGGGCTGACTGGTGGCTTTGCTTTCTGCAGAAGGACAGCTGAGCCCTTTGGGTGGTCCCCAAGAGGAAAGTGGAGCACACTCATTATTCAGGGAAACCCTGCTGCTCCCGCTGCCCAGAAGGCAGACAGCAGCCCGGGGGTCTCCTGCCCTGTGGCTCTCAGAACCCTTCCCCGGGGACACTGCTGGGAAGGGCCAAGGGCCTGCAGCCATGGCCTGCGAGCCTGCGAGCCCCTCTGTGCACTGCGTGCCTCGTCCTGAGCACTGGGGAGGGCTTGGGGTGTGCCGCGGGCGCCCTGCTGCACGGGCGCAGGCAGCCTGCTGGCCGCCGTCACGGGCGGCGCTGGACTCCCAGGCCTCAGTGTCTCACTGTGCAGACAGTGGCCGTGGGAGGCCACGGGGCAGGCCCGGTGGCCGCTCAGACAGCCTGCACATCCCAGGGCAGCAGGAGGAGAAAAGTTGCTCCTTTCAAAGCTTCCTGTAGCCAACCACTCTGTCGTTCTTTAGGGCGACTGGGCTGGGCACTTTGACTGTGTGGCTCTGAGACCTCGACAGTATGGATGAAGAGGAGGCTCCCTCGGGCCGGGAACAGGGACTCTGGGGAGTGGCTGGGCCCCTGTTTGGGCAGCTGGGGACCGGCATGAGCTGGTGCACAAGGTGTGGGAGTGACCAGACGGCTAGGTTGGGGAGAGGCTGGGAGCCCCTCGAGCTGGAGAGGTGAAAGGTAACACCCAGGACATGTGGCTGGGACTCCCTGGCAGCATATTGAAGGGAGGGGCTGAGCTTCGTCCAGGCAATGCCCCAAGCACTTCACATATATTAGCTCATTTAGTCCTCACCAAGAATCCACCTGGTAGGAGCTACGATTATCCCCATTTTCAAGATGACAAAACTGAGGCACAGAGAGGTGAGGTAACCTGCCCAAGGTCACACAGCTGGAAGGAGGCTGAGTCAGGCTTTGAATCAAGGCTCTCTGGCTCCAGAGCCTGTCCTGGAATCAACGCTGCCGTGGGTGGGGCTCGAGCTACTATGTTTCATATCCTTTATATTCTGGTACAGAGTGACTGCGGGGGCTGGGGACGCTGGTCACTCCCCTGATTACATAGGGTCAGGACCCCCAAGAGAAAGGCTGGGCTTTAGCTCATGAGGGTGGGAGTGGGAGTGGGACTGGTTTGGGTCTGAAGGTTGGAACATTTTGTCAGCGGAAAAGAAGCCAAAATTTGAAAAATAAAGAGGTTTACTCCCAGCAGAGTTCGTGCGACCATGGCCTGGAGCCGCGCCCAAGAAGCCTGGAGCAGGTGGTCTCCCCATGGCTGGGTCACAGTCCGGCTTTATACATTTCAGGGAGACAGGAATTACAAGAAAAGTCATTAGTCAATCCATGGAAGGCGTACATTGGTTTGGCCGGTTAAGGCAGGCGTCTTTGAGCGGGGCATTGCAGGTTATAGGTGGGTTTGAAGATTCTTTCATTTGTAATGGGTTAAAGAAATGGAGCTTTGTCTACAGGCTGGGAATGCTTTAAGATAAGGACGTCTGTGAATCAGAGACAAGCCACCGGACACATACTGGACATAGGCTCAAGTGATCTGTTCAGTAAATTGAGGACCTGCAGCTGTGGTTTAAGCTTTGCCTTGCATAGCCTTAGGCCTGGTAATGAGTCACAAATGACGTCTCTAAGGAGGGAGGAGGCATGACAAGGCCTGTCTGACCTCTGTTCTCATGGCCAGCAACTCAGCTTTCGGGTATTTCTGGGGTCCCCTTGGCCAAGAGGGGGTCCATTCAGTCATCGGGGGGAGCTGAATATTTTATTTTAGTTCACAATTTAAAGACTAGTGACTGGCTTGGCACCCTAGCCGGAGGCAGGACATGCCATTACAGTCTAAATGCTGCCGGTCTCAGCAGGAACTCCTGGTCCCTGGCCAGCTGCTGTTCAGGATGGGGCAGAAGGGGAAGACCATGGGGTCCAGCGTCAGCACACCTGAGGGTTTGCCCTTTGGTGGCAAATCCCCCGGACTGAGGGCTCTGGGGTACGAGCGGGGCAGGGGGAGGAGCAAAGCGGGCAGCGACTCCAGACCTCAGGCGGAAAAACTGATGATGCTTCCAGGCCTTGCTTGGGGTCAGATCTCAGCCCAGGGGCCTCCGTCCCTCCCAGCCTCGCCTCTGCCCATGCTACTTGTTCCCTGCTTGGTCAAGGTCTCAGGTGGCTCCAGCTTGGCTCTGTGGATTCCATTCCCCGCCCCCTCTCCTCCTTGAGTGGCCTGAGGACTCTTCCCCGCTCTGGTCGGGGACCTTGCAACTAGATGTTGAAGCTCATGCTGCCCTTTCCCAGACGTGTGGCCTTGGACAAGTGGTCGACGCTCTCTGGGCCCGTTTGTTCTTCCAATGGCTGGGGTTGTCACAAAGTGTCATACTGTTGACCGAGCTCCTCCTACAGGCCAGACACTTGGCAGGTCTTAAGATCCCCACTTTACAGTGTTTTTCTGAGAGTTGTTTTTATCAATGAAACCACAATTGAACTGTAAACCTTCCCGTTGGAAGACTTTGGACAGGGTGAGAGAGGAACCTTTGTGTTTCCTGATGGGACTTTCTGCTACAGATAAGGTCAGGAAAGTTGCCTGGGTCATGCAGGCATGAGTTTTGTTTGCTTCCTTTAAATTCAATGTCAGGAGCCTTGTCCTTAAGAGCAGGTGTCCAGGGAGGAGACACAGTGGAGGCTGTGGCCCACCTGTCTGCCGTGTCCGCGACTGGATTCTGGTTTAAAAGTGTGTCCACAATGAGAAGACAGTGGCCTCTCGTAGGTTCAGGCTCAGTACATTTAAGTCTTCAAATAGATCTACCAACTAGGCCATTCCTGTGGAAAGTTACCATTTTGAGAGTTTGAAGCAGTTGCTTTTTCCTGCTATTCCAAAAATAGGGCAGCTTTGACCTTTGGCTCATAAATGCAGCCAAGGCAACAGTTGCACTCACAACTGGGATGGCCACCCAGCTCTCTTCCTCTACCCTGCTGCCCCAGAGTCCCCTGCCGGTACTAGGCCTTGTGCCCCAGACACAGGGATTGAGACTGGCATATGATCCAAGCCCAGCCAAACACAGCACCTCAGCCCCAGCCACAGTGATTGGTCCAAGAGCACATGAACCGAGTCCTTCCCTCCTTTGGGACTGGAATTTCTATTCTGGTGAAGAGGCTGTGAGAATGTGAATTCAGAGCAGACTATGGTGTTGGTTACAGCTGAGAGAGTGGAGCTCACATACCAAGGAAAGCAGGTGTGTATGTGTGTGTGTGTGTGTGTGTGTGTGTGTGTGTGTGTGTGAGAGAGAGAGAGAGAGAGAGAATGAGAAGTTAGGTCCCTGGTTCCAATCCCTGAGAGTCCCGCTCCATACCTTCCCTTCCCTTGTTAGATCATGTGAGCCCACAGATGCCCACCTCTTGGAGTTGAGTTCCTGCACCTTCAGCTGAGACTGTGATAGCTTCGGAATATGTCCACAAATCCTTCTACAATTTCTCCCTCAAAATTTGGAGTCTAATTCCCTACATCTTGAGCGTGAGCCAGACTCAGTGAGTGGGAGTGGTGGCGTGTGACTGCCAAGACAGAAAGGACACGTGGCTTCCATCCTGCTTTCTCGGGTCTCATGCTCTGGTAAAGCCAGCCGCCATGTTGTGAGGATGCTCGAGCAGCCCTGTGGAAAGGTCCTGGTGGGAAGGAATTGAGGTTTCTTGCCAAAGCCAGCACTCAGTCACCACCCATGTGAGTGAGTCATCTTGGAAGTGGACCCTCCCACCCGGGCAAGCCTGCACGACTGCAGCCCAGCCACCCTCTTGGTGGCAACCTTGCAAGAGACGCCAGCAAGAACCACCCAGCAGAGCCACTCCTGAACTTCTGACTCAGACACAAAGATGGTGAATGGTTGGTGTTTCAAGCTGCTGAGTTAAGCAAGAGATAATACAGAATCGGGACCTCGGGAGCAAATGGACACCATCAAGCGTCAGTTCGGGACAGAAGGTGAGTGGTTTACGAGGCTCAGACACTGCAGCGTAAGGAGCTCTTTCCCAGGGTCTGGTTTCTGAAGTCGAGGTTTGCAGTCTTCCCCGAGTTTGCTTGGCAGGGTGTTTGTCAGCACCTGGGATAAAGGCACATCCTTCAAGCTGGAGCCTTTCCTTTGATGGCCCCCTGATTCCTGACTGTGATCCCGGTGTGGCTGGCAGACCAGCGGTCCACATTCCGATAGCTCCTTTTCCCGCGCGGCTCGTTCACGCTGCAGAGGTAGGAGAGTGCAGTGGTTAAGAGAGCAGTTGCTGAGCTTGACTTCAGGTCCCAGCTCTGCTGTGTGATCTCGAGCCAGAACCCTAAATGAGATAATGCATCTGAAACATCCAACAGTGCCCAGCACACAGTAAGTGCTCGATAAATGGCTGAAAACCCAGCTTCAAAGGCACTAGCGTCACCATTATCTTTGGTGCTGTTTGAACGTCTTACAAAGACAGCATCTCTTCTTCTGCCATATCTTTTGTACAAACAAGCAATCAAACACAATTTGCTTCTTTGATATGTTCATCTCACCTAACAGTAAGGGGGGGGGAATAGAAAGTGAATTGACCTCTGGCTAAACTTGAAATTCGAAATTTTTAGCCAAGCCATCAGTCAGTCCCTTGAGTCTAATATGAAACAAAGAAATATTATTATATTGCAATTTCTCTCTAAGTAGAGTTCTTTTAAACCAAATTTTATTTTATTACTCAGTTTTGAAAATCAACATATTATTTAAGAATGAAAGCCAGGGGATGGGTGGGACATGGACAATGTATATGACCTAAACTTATGTACCCCCATGATGAGCTGAAATAAAAAAAAAAAAAAAAGAATGAAAGCCAGATTGATTATTCTAATCACATCAAATAGGTTGAAAAGCTATTTTCTCAGGCACAGCCCTCGATGTGCGATTCTCCTGCTTGGACGGGGTGATAGGGTTCTCCGGAGAAGCAGAACCAGCAGCAGACACACACGGCCAGGACAGCCGGTGGTGTGGTTCAAAGGCCTGAGGCCGGGGAGCCGACGGTTTGGATTCCAGTCTGGGTCTGAAGGCCTGGGGACCGGGAGTGCCGATGGTGTGAGCCCCCGTCTGAGGGCAGGAGAAGATGGATCCCAGCCCCAGCAGTCAGGCGAAAAGTGAGTTCCACTCTCCTATGCCTCTTTGTCCTATTCAGGCCCTGGGCAGGCTGTACGGCGCCCGCCCACCCCGGCAGGGCCATCTGCCTTGCCCAGTCCCCCAATTCAAATGCTCATCTCTTCCGGAAACACCCTCGCAGCTACACCCAGAAATAAAGTTTACCTAGCAATCTGGGCATCCCTCAGCCCAGTCAAGTTGCCATATAAAATTAACACTCCTAAATAGCTTTGGCAGTTGTATCTTTTGTGTATAAGACACAACCCGCATTGCCTGTAGTTTTGCATCTGAGCGCGCCAAGATCTTCCCCCTAGTCTGTCTCCTCCCCACACCCCTCACACTCTGACGCCGGAACATCTGTTCCTCTCTGTGAACGGGCTGGACACAGGCTGTGTCCCCCGTTTCCCTCTACGTAGCCAAAGCACTATCTGGGCCTCCAGGTGCCCAGAGTGCATTCTGTGCTGTGTTAAGAATGCTCATTTACACGTCTGCTTCCCTGTTACAGGACTAGAAAACGTTCGAGAGAAGAGAGTAGATTGTTTTTTTTCTTATTTTCCACTTTTTAGTGGAGCTATAACTTACATACAATGCACTTATCTTAAGTGTACAACAGTAAATGTTTACATATGTACGCCTGTACACGTGTGTAACTACAACCAAACCAAGGTGCTGAACGTTTCTGGCACCACAGAGTTACTCTCTGTTTGCTGATATCACTGGGTCCAAGAAAGCCTAAAATTGAAGTAAACATATTTGTTATTTGCTATGCAACAAACCACTCCAACACATATTGGCTGAAAACAACACACATGTCTTATTTGCTGCTTCTGTGGCTCGGCTGGGTGGCTCTTATGGGCTGGGCCAGCTCAGCTGAGGCTCGATGGTCTCGGGGCCTCACTCTGACCAGGGGCATCAGCTCGGAGGGCTGGGGTCTCTTCCCACAAGGTCTCTCAGCTTCCAGGAGGCCAGCCCAAGCCTGGCCGTGTGCCGGCAGGTTTTCCAGGGCAAGAGAAGGCGGGTCTCAATGCCCAGGTGCCTTCCAGGCCCCTGCTCGTGTCACTTTTACTAAAATCCCATTGACCAAAGCAAGCCCCGTGGCCAAGCCCAGATGCAGGAAGTGGGGAAGGAAATACGCTCTCTCTTCATGGGCAGAACAGCAAAACCACATCGTGGAGGGGCTTGTGCATGGGAACGGGAAGAATCTGTGGTCATTTTGCACTTGCCCACTGACGGTCTTCAGGCACATGGTGAACGATCACAAGTAGAAGAACAGAGATACAAGAAAGCAAGCAAGGAGGCGAACACATGTGGCAGTTCTAGGGTAACCCTAAAAGAATAGAAACAGTGTATGTCGTATAAACTGGTAGAAGGGAAAATGGAATGAGGTACTCAACCAGTGCAAACGAAGGCAAGAAAGAAAAGAAAGAGAACAGACGAGGGAGGACAAATAGCACAAAATAAGATAGATTGAAACACAAATGTATTAGCAATTAAATTAAATGTAACTAGACTATCCACACAGAGATGCCCAACTGATTTAAAAAAAAAATTTTTTTTTTTTGAGACAGAGTCTTGCTCTGTCACCTGGGCTAGAGTGCCGTGGCATCAGCCTAGCTCACAGCAACCTCGAACTCCTGGGCTCAAGCGATCCTCCTGCCTCAGCCTCCCAAGTAGCTGGGACTACAGGCATGTGCCACTGTGCCCGGCTAATTTTTTTATTTTTAGTAGAGACGGGGGTCTCGCTCTTGCTCAGGCTGGTCTTGAACTCCTGACCTCAAGCGATCCTCCCGCCTCGGCCTCCCAGAGTGCTGAGATTACAGGCATGAGCCACCACGACTCACCATAAACTTTTAAAAATTGTGGTAAAATACACACGACATAAAAGTTGCCATCTTAACCATTTTCAAGTGTATCATTTAGTAGTGTCAAATATGTTCATAATGTTGTACAACCATAACCACCATCTCCAGAACTCTTTATCTTGTAAAATCAAAACTCTATACCCATTAAACACACTAACTCCCCAATCCCCTTCCCCTAACCCCTGGCAACCACCATTCTGCTTCCTGCTTTTATGATTTTGACTACTCTTAAGTACCTCACATAAGTAGAATCATATAGTATTTTTCTTCTTGTGACTGCCATTTTACTTACTTAGCACAATGTCTTCAAGGTTCATCTATGCCGTAGCATGTGTCAGAATTTCCTTTGATTTTTTTTACAAAGATGCAAAAACAATTCAATGGAGAAAAAATAACCTTTTCCACAGAAGGTGATGGAGCAATTAGAATTTCATAAGCAAAAAAAAAAAAAATGTCAAGCTAACCTCGCATCTTATACAAAATTAACTGAAAATGGAGTATGGGTTTAAATGTGAAATGTAAAATTATATAACGTTAAGGGGAAAATGGGAGAAAGTGTTCAGGATCCAGGGCTAGACAAAGAATTCTTAGACCTAACGCTAAAAGCATGATCCAAAAAGGAAAAATGGATACATTTCACCTCATAAAAATAAAAATGTTTGCTCTGCAAAATGCCCTATTAATAGGATGAAAAGAGAAATTACAAGTGGGAGAAAATATTAATATTAGCAAACCATATATGCAATGAAGTATCTATTAATAGAATATGTGAAGAACTCTCAAAACTCCACAGTACAAAAAAGTTCAAACAATTCTATTTGAAAATTGATAAAAGACATGAACAGACATGCCACTGAAGATAACATACAGATGCCAAAGGAGCACATGTTCAACCGCCTTCGCCTCTAAGGAAGAGCAAATTAAAGGCACAGTGAGATATTACTACACACCTGTCAGAATGGCTAAAAGACTCAAGGCCACACCAAATGCAAGCAAGGACTCAAAGCAGTTGGATGGTTTATGTTCTGCCGGTGGGAATGCAAATGGGTACGATCACTCTGTGAAACAGTTTGGCAAATACTTGTAAAACTAAACGTGCATATTACCATGCAACCCAGCAATTGCACTCTTGGGCATTTATCCCAAAGAAACAGAAACATGTTCACACACAAAAAATCTATATGTGAATGTTCATAGCAGTTTTAATTCTTAATAGCCCCAAAATAGAAATAACTCAGAATTCCTTCAACGAGTAAGCGGCGAAAGAGTCCACACCGTGGACTGCTGCTCAGTGACACAACGGAACAACTATGGACACAGGCAACGACCTAGATGACGCTGGAGAATTACACTCGCTTAAAAAAAAACAAGCGCCAATCCCAAAAGGTTACATACTATTGGATTTCATTTATATAACAGTTTCGAAATGACAAAATTATAAAAATGGAGAACAGATTAGTGGTTGCCAGAGATTAAGGATGGGAGGGGGGAAGGGGGAGGTAGGGGGGTGTGGTGACCTCGGGGATCCTTGTGGTGACAAAGCTGTTCAGGGTCTTGGCAGGGGTGGATATGTTAACCTGCACAGGTGATAAAATCGCACAGAACTGAACACACACACACACACACACACACACACACACACGCACACGCACAGATGTACAAACACCAATCTGCTAAAACTGGGAACTCTAAACAGATCAAGATATCGTCTCTACATCAATATCCTGGCTGTGATCTTGTATCATAGTTTGGCAAGATGTTATCTCAAAATAAAAGTAAATAGACTTAAGTGCACTAATTAAAAGGCAAAGTATGTCCTAATGAAAAACAAAGAAAATCAAATTCTTTTCTATTTACAAGGAACACATTTAAAGCACAAGGATATAGAAAGGCTGAAAGTAAAAGGATGGAAAAAGATACGACACACAGGTACTAACTGAAGGAAAGCGAGCCCATCTATACTAAAGTCAGGCCAGCAGCACTTTAAAGCAAAATAAATAAGTAAATAAATAAAATTTAAAAAAACCCTTTAATGTTGGGGAGGCTGCGGCGGGAGGACAGCTTGAGGCTAGGAGTTGGAGGCTGCAGTGTGCCATGATTGCACCTGTGAATAGCCACCTTTTTAATTGAGGTGTTACACGTATACTGTGAAGTGCCCTGCTCCTACATGGACAGCCTGGGCAGCACAGCCACACCCCATCTCAAAACAGAAACCAAAACCTTTAAAATATAGAGGAAAACTAGTTAACATGGAAGGTTCAATATTTATCAGGAAGTTATAAAAATTCTAAATTTGTGTGCATCTAACAACATGGCTGAAAACCATATAAAGCAAAACATGATGGAATTATGATGAGAAATAGACCAAACAGCAATTACTTTGTGTGTATGTGTATGTTTGCCAGTTGGGTTCATTTATATTTTCTCCCAATCTATAGTGGAATATTTTGACACAGTCCTTTACACAGAGAAGATAATCAGAATAGCACTGAAGGTTTAAACAACCGCAAAATGTACTTTCTTCTCAAGCACACGTGCAGCACCTACAGAATCGGTCCTGTGCGGGGCCAGGAACATCAACATACTCCAGTGGCTTGAAATCTTAGGTATGTTTTCTGTACACAGTGCAGGTGAGCTGGAAGCAAATCATAAAGGCTAACCTGAGTCTTTGTGCATAAGGGGCTGTTTCTCGGGAGCCTTGGCAGGGCCCTCCTACCATGTTCCAAATCACCGAATCACATGCATGGCAGAGAATGCCTGCTTCGCTGAGAGCAAACCGACAAACAAAACAGCAACCAAAGAACTATTACCTCATCTATTGTTTTTTAATTTTGAGGGTTTGATTTAAAATCTGTTTTTAAATCCAGGTGTTACATGTGTACTGGGAAGTGCACATCTCAGTGAGCTTTCATACACGTACACAGCAGAGAAACCACCACTAGATCAAGGTGTAGAGCATTTCTAGCATCCCAGAAGGTTCCCTCATACTCCTCCCAGTCAATACCCTCGAAGGCACACACCATTCTAGCACCACAGATTAGTTGTGCCTGCTTCTACATCCCATACAACTGGAGTTATATGCTATGGATTCTGTTGCGTGGCCTCTTTCGCCTAGCGTAAGGTCTGTGGGGTTTATCTTTGTTGTGCGCGGCAGGATTTCATTGTATGACCATATCACAGTTTAGTTTTCCATTTTCCCATTGGTTGACATTTAGGTTGTTTCAGGCTTTTGTTAGATGATTTTTTTTTTCTTTTGAGACAAGGTCTTGCTCTGTCGCCCAGGCTACAGTGCAGTGGCATCATCATAGCTCAACTGCTATCATAGGTCCTGTGACCCTCTTTACCCAGAACTGTCTCAGCACAAGAAGACAATGTCTGCTTCCCAACTCTATGAGTTCACCCCCAGCCAATTATCAGGCCCAATTCCCTAGCCCTTTGTCTACCAAACCACCTCTAAACACCCTAGCCCCCAAATTCTTGGGGAGATGGATTCGAGAAATTACTTCTCACTCAGCTCCCTGTGGTCTTAAACTCTTTCTTGGCTGGGAGCAGTGGCTCACTCCTGTAATCCTAGCACTCTGGGAGGCTTGGGCTCAGGAGTTTGAAACCAGCCTGAGCAAGAGCAAGACCCTGTCTCTACTAAAACTAGAAAAAGTAGCCAGGCGTCATGCACGCACCTGTAGCCCCAGCTACTTGGGAGGCTGAGGCAGGAGGCTCACTTGAGCCCAAGAGTTTGAGGTTGCAGTGAGCTGTGATGATGCCACTGCACTCTACTCAGGGGCAACAGAGTGAGACTGTCTCAAAAACAAACAAACGAACAAAAAACTCTTTCTTCATTGCAAACCCTGCTATCTCGGTGTATTGGCGAGATGCTTCCTTCACTGCCTTTTTCTCTTCTAACATCCACCTTGTCTTATGTAAAATGCAGATTTCATGGGCCCCACCAGGATGTAGCCATTTACCTTCCCCCCTCACTTTTTTTCTGTAAGGCTTCCCTTAAATACTGAAGTTCCCAAATTCCTCTTCAGAAAAACAGTCGCAGATCTGTGGTTTGTGCTTTTCCTGGGTGTGTCCTCAAACTCTGGCTTTGAGATCTTTGCCTCAGTCACTTATTTTGGGTTGTCAACATTGTCTGTCATTGTCCACTTCATCACCAGGAGAGCAGGAGGGGACAGCAACCTGGGCCCATTCCCTCCACCCCAGGCCTTGGTCCCCACCCTGACCCAGCTCCTTGGCCCCATGGCCCTGGGCCCCGCCAAGCTGGGCCTGTGTGCACGGTGAGGGGCAGGGCTTTGGGCAGCCTTCTGCGGGGAGGGGGCTCCAGAGTCCCTCCCGCAGTGCTTCCTCAGCTCCTGCTGTTCGGCTTATGGCGTCCTTGCAGGCTTCCAGGAAAGCGGGCCAGGTGCTGGCCAGTGGCCTTGTGGGGTTGGTGTAGAGGTGAGGGTCGTTCTACGTGGACCACGCTGTTACTTTAGGCTGCAGTCTGAAGGACTGTGAGGGTCAGTAGTGTCTGAAGCTGTTCCCACCCTCCCCAGAGCACAGACCATAGCCTGGAAAAGGCGGGCTGCCACCCACTGGCCCTGCTCCAGCGCTGACGCTGACGGAGGATGAAAGCCTTCTGGGGCTTGGAGCTCCTCCGGGAGCTTTGGAGAGGATTACTCTGAGCACTAAACCACTAAATGAGCTCACACAGGCTATCAAGTTTGGCTGCGATGCCACAAATGGCGTGGACAAGTCCCCAAAGCCCAGAAATCCAGCCTCCACGCACCCAGCTGCCCTCTGGCGCCCCGGAAAGTGCTGGGCTGAAGCCGGAGCTGCTCCCTGTGCCTGTGAGCCGGACGGTCAGGGCCCGGCTTAGCCTTGCTGCCCGGAGCCCAAGGCCTTGGTCAGGCTGCACCTGGCAGACTGGCGGGCACAGAGCAGCACTGGATCACCCCCGAGAAGGGGACAGAGGCCAGGGGCTTTAACCAGCACCGGTCTACCCGCTCGTGGGAAATAGCACTCCATGCACAGAGTGGAGCTCCCAGCCCTGAAATGGGCTGTCACCTCCAATTTTCAGGGAAGCATGAACCCACACCCGTGGTCTATCAGATGCCCAAGGCAGCCACATGTGGTTGCGCCTCTTCCTTACCTGTCCTGGCCTCGTAACAGGCCAGTCCTCACTAGGCCACTGGGGCTCCCTTCCCCTTGCTCCACTGTAGGCTGCTGAGCCCTTCCCCAGGAGCGGGCAGAACAATGTGGTGCCCTCAAGGGCTTGAACAACATTGGAAGGAGTGATGCTGATTTGGGGTTGCCACCCACCCCCTGAGTCTCCCCCTGAAGCTCTGCCCATGGGAGGTGCCAGCTGCCCAGTGCTGGGCTGATGTTGGGTGAGGCAGAGGAAGGACATGCTGGGAACAGCCTGGCGCTGGGGGCAGTGATCACAGGGCACTGGCCAGAGTTCTGTCCATGGCACTGACATCTGGCCACTGACAACTGAAGTGGATGAATGGGACACTGGGTGGCCAGGACAATGACCTGGTCACAACTGATGTGGCTGCAGGGTACAGCACCCCAGCCTGGAGAGCCTGGAGGATGACTGGACATCTAGGGCAGCGGGCAGCAGAGGACATGAGAACCAGGCTGGGCCCACCATGTGGCCTAAAGATGTAAATCGTGATGGGGACACAGCCTGCTGCATCTAGGAGGAGCCACCTGCATCCACACTCAGCCTCCAGGGGCCTCGGGAGGGAAGCAAACCCTGGGAACTTGAGGGCCAGAGCCCAGGGAAGAACCCTGGGGACTGTCCTTTCATTCATTACAGGCTGCGGAGTCCAGCCAGTGCCTCTGAGACAGCTCAGCTGTGTAAATAATACAGCAGAAGCTCTTAGAACATTAGAAACATTTTTACCAAAATAATATTAGAGCATAATTTTTAAAAATTAAATCATACAGAAGAGCTAATGAGTAGAAATGCTCCCTGCGCTACTCCATCCTCCCATCCCACGCCCAGAGGCAAACACTTTAACTTTTTTTTTAATTTTAGAGACGGTCTCACTCTGTCACCCGGGCTGGAATGCAGTGGCCCAATCTTAACTCACTGCAACCTTGAACTCCTTGGCTCAAGGGATCCTCCTGCCTCATCCTCCCAAGTAACTGAGACTATCAGCTCGAGCCACCATGCCTGGCTAATTTTTAAATTTTTTGTACACAGGGTCTAGGTATGTTGCCCAGACTGGTCTCAAACTCCTGGGCTCAAGCGATCCTCCTGCCTCAGCCTCCCGAGTAGCTGGAACTACAGGCATGCGCCACCATGCCCGGCTAATTTTTTCTATATATATTTTTAGTTGGCCAGATAATTTCTTTCTATTTTTAGTAGAGACAGGGTCTCGCTCTTGCTCAGGCTGGTCGTGAACTCCTGACCTCAAGCAATCCACCCGCCTCGGCCTCCCAGAGTGCTAGGATTACAGGCGTGAGCCACCGCGCCCAGCCTAAACCTTTACCTTAGAGGTGGTGAGTGGACGGGTGCTAGAGGATGGTGGAAAACACCACCCACCTCCAATCCAGGCTTCCAAGCCAGCGTCTAACCCAAGCAGGGGGAGGGAGAAGCTCCATGTGGGGTGAGAGTTCAAAACTTTGAAGGTTGTGCTGGCCTAGACCTTCAGAGCTATCCAGGTGCCTGGAAGACCTTTCATGACTTCATAGTGATTGCTAAGCAATAGGATCTGCCCTTGATTTCTTCCAGGGGAGAGAAGGATTCCTTCAAAGAAACATGTTTGATGATGAGGGTGGGAAGAAAAAAAACTCCACCTGCTTGCAGTTACTGAACCGGCTCCATCTTCTCCAAGGTGGTAATTGAGCTTCACTGGATGCCCCGCTTGCCCTCGCAGCACATTTCTGGAGCTTCTCAGGGGCTCCCACCCTGGCCTGGAATCCTCATGTGGTGCTGGAGGTCAGAGAGGTGTTGTTGGGCATTGCAAGGGGGAGATGGTGTTGCTATGGAGGCGTTGCTGTGGAAGGTGTTGCTATGGAGCACGCCATAGCAGCTCTCTCGGGGAAGGTAGAATAGGTGGCATTGGAAGTCTAGTGTCTCCCAGAGTTGGGGTTCAGGACCTTGGTCTAGGTCAGAGGTCAGCAATTTTTTTCTGTAAAAGGCAGAGAGCAAATATTTTAAGCTTTGAGGACCACATAGCCTCTGTTGCGATCACTCATTTTTGCCATTGTAGCACAACAGCAAACAGAGATAACATGTAATAAATGAGTATGACTGGGTTCCAATGAAACTTTATTGGCAAAAGCAGGTGATGGGCTGTGGTTCATAGTGTCCCGACCTTTGGATTAGATGGTGAAGTGGCACAAACTGTCAGCTCCCTCTCTGGTAGGAATACAGGAGAAACTGCAGAGAGAAACAGAGATTTCAGGAAAAAACAAAATTAAACAAAAAAGTAAGATGTACCTCTTCCTGGAGACTGATGGCTGTTTTGAACCTATGTGTGTGAGTGTACAGGGATGTGTGCAGGCACGTGCGTATCTGTACATGCAGATGTGTGTGTGGCCGGAGGGTGAGCGTGGCTGGAGGTGGCAATAAAAGGATGCGAGAGGGAAGTAGTTCGTATTTGGTTCTTAGCCCTCTGGAGTGTTCGAGGGGCTGTCATTGCTCAACACCAGCCCTAGTGCAGGCTTCACTCGAGCGTATCAGGGTTGCAAAGACTCTGCTGGGGTGAGGCACTGGGGAGAAGAGGGGCACTGGTGAGCTGTGGGCTTCCTCTCGTCCACACTTGCCCTGCAAGCCCCCAGGACGAGCAGCTTAGAACCTGGGAGCCACCTCCCACAGTGCTGCTCCCCAAGGGTCTGAAGGGGAAGCTCTGAATGCAGATGCTGCTTGCAGAGTGACAGCAAAGGGGAGAGAGATTGGCAGTGGCCTGGTGGTGCCCAGGAGTAACTCCTTCCCTCTCCTTGAGGCTGACGTATTACCAAACAGAATGACCAATTACACCAGGGGCACAGGTCCCAAGGGTGATATCTCAGGGGACAAGTGATATCATATGATGCAGAACTAGTGGACCACACAGACACAGAATACACATAATAGAAACACACAAGGGTATAAGAAAAGTTACATGAAATTCATAAAACCCAAAGCTGGTTCTTCATGCGACAGTAGAATTTTGGACAAAACTCATCAAGGAAAAGGAGCAGATGTGAGTAACTTCTAACTTTCTTTGCAAGTTATTTCAGATAATAGAATCAAGGAAAAGTTTCCCAGACATTTTCATGAAGGTAGTAAATTTGGATTTCTAAGCCAGATAAGGACAAAACAAGAAAATTACATGCTCTTTTTCAATCGTAAGCACAGATGGGAAAGTCCTACACAAAATGCAGGAGACCGTATTAAAAATAATACATCATAATCAAGCTGGGTTTATTCCATGAATTCATCAGAAAATGTATCAATATAATTCTCCACACTAGTACAAATAAAGGAGAGACAGCATGCCATTAACATCAAGTAACGCAGAAAAAGCATTTGGTAAGATTTGTTACCTATTTATGATACTAAGTCTTAGGAAACTAGGAGAAGGGAGCTTCTTGAACTTGACACAGTTTCCATGCCAAAAGTCTCAGCCACCAGCCAGAGCCGGGAGAGGGTGGGCGAGACTACAGGAATCCCTGTTCTTCCCTCATGCCCTCGAGGCCCCTTTGAGATCAGAAACAAGACACTACCATTTCATGTAGTACTGGAGGTCCTCGTCTGTGTGATAAAGAAAGAAAAACCAAAGAAAAGCTATAAGGATTAGAAGGGAGGAGATGAAATTCTCATTATTTGCAGATGATGTGATCATTTATCTAGAAGGGCCACTGAAATCAACAGAATAACCACTTGTTAGAAGCAAAATCAGCAACATTACTGGACACAAACCTAGGAAACCAACAGTATCGCTAGCACTTCTCTACATCTCCAACATCCAACTCAAAGACATTAATGTTATTCACAGCAGCAAGATACGGAGTCCCTAGAACATATAAGAATAAGCTGGGGATGGTGGCGCACCTGTAACCCCAGCTACGCAGGAAGCTGAGGCAGGAGGATCGCTTGAGCCCAGGAGTTCAAGGCTACAGTGAGCTGTGATGATGCCACTGCACTCCAGCCTGGGTGACAGAGCGAGACCCTGTCTCTAAAAAATTAAATGAATAAAAGAGGTTATGTAAGACCTCTTGGTAGAAGACTTAAATAAAGACTAGAGAAGAGGATCTGAATAAAGAGAGAAATATACCGTCACGTAGGGTAGGGAATGTTATAAAGGTGTGCATCCCCTCCAAGTAAATCTCTCAATGTAATACAATCCTAATCAAAATCCCAGTTAGATTTTCTCAAGAAGTGAATAAAGATCCACAAATAAGAAAATGTCAGAGAAAAAAAATGCTGGAGGGTGTGCTTTTTCCCTACCAAATTTATAAAGCCATAGTAATAAAAAGCTGTGGCGCTGGCACAAGAACAAACAAACAGACACTGAATGGCAGAGGACAGAGAACCAGCAGAACCGGTTATCTATGGGAACTTAGCATGGGGTAAATCAGATGCTCTGTAGATGGTGCTGGAGAAGACAGCTCTTTGCTTGGAGGAAAATAAAACTGGATTCCTACCTAACAGCACATGCAAGAGTGGCCTCTACAGGGATTAATGTAAATGTGAAGATAAAAAGACAAAGTTAACAGAAGACATCACAGGAGAATGTTGTTGTGACCCAGCACAGTAACAAAAAGCTTTTAAATGAAGTTTCAAAAGCACAAAACAGAAGCACCAACCCTCCCCTACAGAAAAAACAAAAAACAAACAAACAAAACCCTTCATGGATTTGACTACACTAAAATTAAGGAGTTTTATTTAATGAAAGACACTGTAGTTAGAGAAAAACAACCACGAATAGCTTACTGATAAGGGGGCCAAGGCCTGAGCAATACGTGAATAAGCTTATGAGGGGCGTATGTCCCCTTATCAGAGGTAACTGGCTGTAACAAATTCCAGCAAAGAATATAAAAGACATGTACTCCCGCTGCGCGGGGTCCCTGCCCATGAAAGAGACCACTGCGTTGATGCTCGGGGCTTGGACCCTAGCTCGAGCTAGTAAATAAAACTCCTTTGCCTTTTGCAGCCTCAGTGACTCTGTCTTTCTGTTCCCGGGGCAGAGGGGAACCAGCTCTAATATTTTGGGGGCTCGTCCGGGATCCCAACCCCCCCCGGAACAGAATCCGGATCAGAGGAGGAGTTGGAACTCTGAAAATCCGTACGGTGTAGGTAACTGGGCCCTGGGAAGAGACCGGCAGAAGACTTAGGCGGATGCGCTGGTGGGTCGCCGGTCGGGAGTGACAGGAGACGTCCGTCACCCCCACGGTTGGTTTCGCTTCTTTTTGTTTCCGGTCAGTGGGAGGCACTCCCGAGAGGGGAGATAAGTCCGGGGCCACTTGGTGGAAACGGTGTTTGGAAAGGCGAAACCAGGTGGATCCATTTGACAAGGAATCCAAACGGTAGCCGGCTAAGTTGTGTGTTGCGGGAGGCCCCCCGAGCGGGGATAAGTCCGGGGCCGCTGTCTGTCATTCTGTCTTTTGTTTGTTCCCCGTTGTCGTTACTTTGTCGTCTGGTCTGTGTTTTTCGCTTCTATGACGCGCCTGGTCTTGGAAGGTGCAGTATTCTGGGTGCAGCTTTTCCTCCTCTGTTCACTAGCCCTGGTGTTTGGTGTCGGTCTATACACTGTAGCACCCCAGTCTTGGAGTACTCCACAGAAGTGTGCATTTACATTCTTCTACTGGGTCGTAGTGGGAGTCCTAGCGTGGCTCCGGATCGACCCCCCTTTTTAAGAGGTAAGGTCTGTTTGTCTGATGGAATGAATGGAGAGTGACTGTATGAGGTTCCACGGCTACGGCTACGGATTCTGAGTGGGTCCTAACCTGCGTTTCTGTGGCGACGTCGTACGGCATAACGGTGATTCACTCCCCTAAAAAGGAGTGACCGGGCCCGGGCTTTATACGGGTACACCTTAGCCAAGACACGCCTAAGTTCCCGCGAGGGACGCAGCCAGGCGGACACCTGAAAGAACTCCCTCCCCTGATACCCTTGTGAGCATGGGTCAGACTCAGACAACGCCTCTGTCTATCCTCATTGATCATTTCAAAGGTGTTAAGGAAAGGGCACACAGCCTTTCCTTGGATATAAAGAAAAATAAATTTATCACTTTTTGTGAGACAGAGTGGCCGGCCTTCGGGGTAGGATGGCCACAGGAAGGAACATTTGATGCTGAGCTTATTGAAAAAATAAAAGGGATAGTCTTTGGTCATCACGGTCATCTGGACCAAGCCCCCTATATTATAGTCTGGCAAGACTTGGTCCAGGATCCGCCACCTTGGCTAAAGACTCTCCTGCCAGCGTCAAGGAAGAAGACACAAGTCCTAGTTACCAAAGAGATAAAGAAGAGTAGGGTACAGGATCCTCAGCCCACAGGATCACCTGTGCTGCCAGACTCTAATCTATATCCTGATTTAATAGACCTAGAGTGGCATACACCCCCACCTTATGATCCCAGGGTGGCCCAGGGGGCCCAGGCGGCTCCTGCGGCTCCCGCGGCCCAGGGGAAGATGGGGCCTCCGACAGGGGGGCCGGCGTACGGCACTAGACAACGGACTGGACAAACTCCAGATCTTGAACCAGTGAGAGCGCTTCCCTTGAGGGCCATGGGACCCCCGGGAGTGGACGGGGAGCAGGCGCATCAGTACTGGCCCTTCTCCACCAGTGATCTTTATAATTGGAAATCTCAAAATGCGAATTTCTCTGATAATCCAAGAGATCTAATTAACCTTTTAGATTCTGTCCTTTTCACTCATCAGCCCACATGGGACGACTGCCAACAGTTACTTAAGGTTCTCTTTACCACGGAGGAGAGGGAGCGAATCCAGGGGGAGGCTCGAAAGTTAGTTCCTGGAGAGGACGGCAGGCCTACCGTCAACCCTCGAGTCGTCGATCAGACCTTTCCCCTTGAACGGCCGCCCTGGGACTACGATGAGGCTGAAGGTAGGGAGCGTCTCCAGGTCTACCGCCAGACTCTGATGGCCGGTCTCCGAGCGGCGGCACGGAAGCTGACCAATTTGGCTAAGGTATGGGATATTCGGCAGGGGCCCGAGGAGAGTCCAGCGGCTTATCTAGAAAGGATTATGAAGGCTTTCAGACAGTACACACCCATAGATCCTACTGCAGAAGAGAGCAAGGTGGCAGTAATGATGGTTTTTGTTAACCAGGCAGCCCCTGACATTAGGCATAAAGTGCAGAAAATAGAAAGGCTGAGTGAGAAAACTTTGAAAGATCTGCTGGAAGTGGCGGAAAAAGTCTATAACAATAAGGAGACGCCGGAAGAAAAGTTAGAAAGAATGAGACAGGAAGATAGGAAGTTCCAGGCGGGTGAGGCACGTAAGGCAAATAAGGAGATGGCTAAGATCCTACTTGCAGCCATGGGAAGGGGACAGTCAGGGGCAGATGGCAAAGAACGACCCCGGAGGGAAAGACTAGGCAAGGATCAGTGCGCCCGCTGCAAGGAGCACGGACATTGGGCTAGAGAATGTCCCAAGAAAAAGGGGGGCCCAGGGAGGAGAGCATCGCCTAAGAGAGTCTTACTAGCGGGGCAAGGAGAAGATAGTGAATAGGGAAAACGGGGTTCGGTGCCCCTCCCAGAGCCCAGGGTAACTTTGCAAGTGGAGGGGAACCCAGTTAGCTTCCTGGTGGACACAGGGGCAGAATACTCGTTGATTACCAAAACTACTGGAAAACTATCCAATAAGACTAGCTGGGTACAGGGGGTGACTGGAACTAAGCCCTACCAATGGACCACTCAACGAAAGTTAGATTTGAGCTTGGGGCAAGTGAGTCATGCTTTTATGGTCATTCCAGAATGCCCCACCCCATTATTAGGAAGGGACATACTCACAAAATTAAAGGCCCATATCTACTTTGAAGAAGAAGGAATAATAATAACTGATAATAAAGGCAATCTTATCAGTAGCCCCCGGGTTACTCAAATCCTGACCTTGGCTCAGGCAGACAAGTACAGACTGTATCAGCCCATGAAGATCAATCAGGAAGGGGAAATGAGCTACTGGCTTCACGAGTTTCCTGAAGCCTGGGCTGAGATAGGGGGAGCAGGATGGGCAAAGCATCGGCCGCCTCTCTATATTGAACTGAAACCAGGAGCTGAACCAGCCCGGGTCAGGCAATATCCTATGCCCCAGGAGGCCAAGACGGGCATAACGCCCCACATTCGAAGGCTTCTAGATGCTGGAATCCTCCGAAAGTGCCAGTCAGCTTGGAACACTCCGTTGTTGCCAGTGAGGAAACCGGGTGGGAAAGATTATCGGCCTGTGCAGGACCTCAGGGAGGTCAACGCGCGGGTCCTAGACATCCACCCTACGGTTCCCAACCCTCATACCCTGCTAAGCTCCCTTCCCCCGACACAAACCTGGTACACTGTCCTGTATTTAAAGGACACTTTCTTCAGTTTGGCAGTAGCCCTGCGCAGCCAGGAAATATTTGCCTTTGAATGGCAAGATGAGGAAAGGGGAATTCAGGGGCAACTGACCTGGACAAGGCTGCCTCAAGGGTTTAAAAACTCACCCACCTTGTTCAATGAGGCCCTTCATGATGACTTGGGTGAATACCGTGCCAACCACCCAAAAGTGACTTTGCTGCAGTATGTAGATGATCTGCTACTAGCTGCCCCAACCCCACAGACCTGCTTAGAGGGCACTAAGGACCTGCTTAGGGTGCTAGGTGAACGGGGATATCGGGCCAGTGCTAAAAAGGCCCAGATCTGCAAAGAAGAAATCACTTATCTAGGATATAAAATAAAAGGAGGCCAGCGATGGCTGACTGAGGCAATGAAACAGACTGTGTTAGGGATTCCCACCCCAACTTCATGTCAAGAAGTGTGAGAATTCCTGGGGTCAGTAGGGTACTGCCATCTCTGGATTCCGGGTTTTGCAGAAAAAGCTCAGCCCTTATATGAAGGCTGTAAAGTGGGCCAGACATGGGAATGGACTATGCAAATGGAAGACGCCTTCCAGGCCCTAAAAAAAGCTATGTTAGAGGCCCCGGCCTTGGCACTCCCTGACCTCACAAAGGAGTTCCACCTGTTTATAGATGAGAGAAAGGGAATAGCCAAGGGGGTGCTTACGCAGACACTAGGACCTTGGAGGCGGCCAGTAGCGTACCTGTCCAAAAAGCTAGACCCGGTAGCAGCAGGATGGCCTGCGTGCCTGCGCATCATTGCAGCTACCGCTTTGCTGGTCAAAGACGCCGACAAGCTCACCCTGGGCCAGCGTCTGCACATCACCACCCCTCACGCCATAGAGGGGATCTTGAAGCAGCCGCCGGGACGATGGATCACAAACGCGAGGCTGACTCACTACCAGGGGCTTCTGTTAGACGCCCCTCGCATCGGATTCCGGACTCCTGCCATCCTGAACCCAGCCACGCTTCTGCCAGATCCGGTGCCAGCAATGCCTGAACATAGCTGCCTTGAGATCCTGGCCGAGACCCAGATGGCCCGGAGTGACCTGCGAGACCGCCCCCTTGCAAACAGCGACCTGACCTGGTTCACGGATGGGAGCAGCTTCGTCCGGGACGGACACAGGTACGCAGGGGCGGCCATAGTAGATGAGCAAGGCAGGCTTATCTGGGCCACGCGCCTTCCACAGGGGACCTCGGCCCAGAAGGCTGAACTGGTCGCATTGACAGAAGCCCTTCGCCGGGCCCAGGGGAAGAGGCTGACGGTGTATACTGACAGCTGCTATGCCTTCGGGACAGTGCATATACATGGAGCCCTCTATAGAGAAAGGGGCTTCGTTACAGCTGAAGGCAAGGAGATTAAGCACAAATCGGAGATACTCCAACTACTGGAAGCCATCCTGCTACCCAAGGCAGTGGCTGTAGTCCGTACCCTGGGACACCAGAGGGGGGACTCCCTTGAGGCCAGGGGCAACCGGGCCGCGGACATTGAGGCAAAAAGGGCTGCGGAAGGGCCGGTACTAACCCATGTTTTGCATCTGAGCTTGCCGCCCCCTGGGATGGGAAAGATGCCCCCCCAACCAGACTATTCCAACACAGACATAAGGTGGGCCACAGAGAAGCTGCAGGCAACACTGAACAAGGATGGCTGGTTCCAAGACGGAGAACATCGCCTGATAGTCCCTGAGGCCTTAGGGAATCACCTACTAGGGCACTTGCACCAGACAACGCATCTTGGCAAGAAGAAGATGTTACAGCTGCTGGCCACGGCACGACTCAGATTCAAATCACAAGAGAAGACGGCAGAGGACATTGTCAAAAACTGCCGTGTCTGCCAGGTTATGCAGCCAGGGAAGGTCAGAGGGACCCATACAGGTACCAGGGAACGGGGGAGGCAACCTGGGTTGTTTTGGGAAATAGATTTTACAGAGGTAAGACCAGGAAAATATGGGTACAAATACTTACTGGTCATGGTAGATACCTTCTCAGGGTGGGTAGAAGCCTTTCCTACTAAAGGAGAAACTGCTTTAATAGTGGCAAAGAAAATATTAGAGGAAATAGTTCCCAGGTATGGGCTGCCAGAGAGCATAGGGTCTGACAATGGACCAGCCTTCACAAGTCAAGTTAGTCAGGGACTAGCCTGGGCAATGGGGACAGATTGGAAATTACATTGTGCATATAATCCCCAGAGCTCGGGGCAGGTAGAAAGAATGAACAGAACCCTAAAGGAGACTTTGACTAAATTGGTCCTGGAGACTGGCGGAGACTGGGTGACCCTCCTTCCCTTCGCCCTGTTCCGAGCACGGAACACCCCCTATCATTTAGGCCTAACCCCCTTTGAGATTGTATATGGTGCTCCTCCACCAGTAGTGCCAAGAATAACTTCTGGGGCTGCGCCTGAAGCCCCAAGAGAGGTGCTACAGGCTGTACAGGCGCTACAGCGAGTTCAGGGCCAGATGTGGCCTGCGCTCCGAGCTTTTTACCAGACAGCCCAACAGGGGGAGAGAAAAGATACTGGGCACCCCTACCAGCCAGGAGATTGGGTGTGGGTAAAAAGGCATAATAACAAAACCCTAGAGCCCAGGTGGAAGGGACCTTTTCAGATTATTCTTGTCACCCCCACTGCCCTGAAGGTTGATGGTGTGGCGGCCTGGATACACCATTCTCACGTGAAACCTGCCAGCGAGAGTGACCAGGAACAACAGCCCGACCAGTGGAAGGCCTCGGTGGATCCAACAAATCCTCTGAAGACCAGATTGACTCGTGTGGCCCAGTGATGAAAGTACCCGGAACAAAGATGTTTGTGATGACTGTTATAATTGTGACCGTTATGGGAACGCTAGTGACTGATCTAAATCCCCACGTGCCCTATAACCTCACCTGGGAAATCACTAACTTGGAAACCCATGAAGTTTATAATAAGACTTCAGGGACGGCCCCACTAAACACTTGGTGGCCAGACCTGTATTTCAACTTAGAACAATTACCGGGCATTGACGTAGACTATAACCCCACAAAGCACAACAGGTGGATAGGAGGAACCGCAGGACGGGGGATGTTGTTTCGCCAAGATGGCGAATTTACTCAACGCCAGGCCCAGATAGAGTTAAGTAGAAATGGTTTTTTTGCATGTCCAGGATTTAGAACAGGGGAAATGAGACGCACATGCGGGGGAATTGAGTCCCTCTACTGTGCAGCCTGGAGTTGTGCGACCACCAATGATGGAGAGTGGAAATGGCAGGTCCAACCTCTTCTCATCGAAATGTCTTTTGTCCGGCAGTGCTCACGAACCAGGTATGCCTCTGACTATAACTTGATACGTGTGAGGTTTATGGATGAAGGAAAAAAGGACAGACGGTGGGTCACGGGATTATATTGGGGATTCATCCTCTATGATCACAGCAAGGGGGGGCGAGGCACTGTAATACAATTTAAGCTGCGGGTTTCTCCCATCCAGGGCGCTGTAGGGCCCAATAGGGTGCTGACAGAAAAACAATACACCTCGCACCCGACAACCCCGAAACCCACAAGCACCCCACTTATACCTTCAGAGGCTCCGGAGGTGGAGATAAAAACTCAGGTGGCCCCCAGAACACAGGCCCCGGTAACAGAAGTAAAAATGCAAGCAGCCCCCGAAGCAGAGGAGCCGAAAGATCCCCTATGGAAAATGCTGACAGCAGCATATGAGGCTTTAAACTGCTCCAACCCGAACGCTACGGCAGCTTGCTGGTTATGCTATGATATTAGACCCCCTTTCTATGAAGCAGTGGGAGTGGCTGCTCCCTTCCATTACTCGGGAGAGGAGGCCCCTGGATCCTGCATGTGGGACCGCAAGGGCCCAGGGCTAACACTTCAGGTAATCGCCAAGAGCGGAATCTGCATAGGAAAGGTGCCCCCTAGTCATGCACAGTTCTGTGCCAAAATCCACCCATCTGTAAACCGGACTAAAAGAACAAAGTGGATCGTACCGGCGCTCAGTGGGTGGTGGATTTGTTCTAAGGTAGGCCTGACTCCATGTCTCAGCCTGTCTATGTTTAATGAGTCTGAAGAATTCTGTATTCAGGTGCTAATATTCCCTAAGGTTATTTACCATCAAGAAGATATAGTATACGATGCATGGGCAAAGGGCACAGACAGAGCTGGGTTGGCTAGAAAAAAGAGAGAGCCCTTTACAGCAATAACCTTGGCTACCCTTTTTGGCCTGGGTATAATAGGAGCAGGGACAGGCATCTCATCCTTAGCCATGCAACATAGAGGATTCGATCATCTAAGGGCCGCCGTGGATGAAGACATAGCCAGGATTGAAAAATCCATCTCCCTTTTAGAAAAATCCCTAAGCTCACTGTCTGAGGTGGTGCTACAGAACTGGAGGGGACTAGACCTCATACTCCTCCAACAGGGAGGGTTATGTGCAGCCCTTGGGGAAGAGTGCTGTTTTTACGCTGACCATACTGGGATAGTTAGAGATACCATGGCTAAAGTCAGGGAAGGACTGGCGAAGCGAAAACGGGAGCGTGAACAAAGAGAACGATGGTTTGAGTCATGGTTCAATAGCTCCCCTTGGCTGACTGCTTTCCACTATACTAGGACCCCTAATTATAATCCTACTCATTCTCACTTTCGGACCATGTATCCTAAATAGGCTGGTTGCCTTTATAAAAGAACGGGTTAACACCGTACAATTAATGGTTTTGCGACAGCAGTACCAGAGCTTAGAGATGAAAGACATAGAAGGCTCATAAAATACAAGACCCCACGCACGAGCAAGAGTGCTGGTAGGAACAAAGAAAAGAGGGGAAAATGTAGAACAGGACTGAAACAATATTTTAGTTAATTCTGTGATGACTTGCTTAACTTATAGCTAACAGCCAAAGTCCGCTTTTGTATACAAGGCTTGCTTGCTTAACGCTTGGTTGCGACAGAGAGCTAAAAAAAAAAAAAATGCTCCAATGTAGTTAGAGAAAAACAACCACGAATAGCTTACTGATAAGGGGGCCAAGGCCTGAGCAATACGTGAATAAGCTTATGAGGGGCGTATGTCCCCTTATCAGAGGTAACTGGCTGTAACAAATTCCAGCAAAGAATATAAAAGACATGTACTCCCGCTGCGCGGGGTCCCTGCCCATGAAAGAGACCACTGCGTTGATGCTCGGGGCTTGGACCCTAGCTCGAGCTAGTAAATAAAACTCCTTTGCCTTTTGCGGCCTCAGTGACTCTGTCTTTCTGTTCCCAGGGCAGAGGGGAACCGGCTCTAACAACACTGGCCCTCTGCCTGCGCCCCCGGAGCCTGTTCATGTCGACTGACCCAAGTCCGAGAATTCTCCGCTCTGATCCTGTCCAGACTGGCCCCACCCCAGCTTTCTGTTCTTTGAAAACACTAAGAATAATGTCCCTGCATCAGTTTTTACTAGAGTCAGTCACCTGACATGCCTGGAACAGGGATCGCACTCAAATTGCCCTTAGCCCCAATAATCATGACGTGCACATCTGTAAGCAAAGGGGAGCCGGTGGGCGAAAGCTCATGAACTCAAGGAGCACAACGGACACATCATAGGTATTGACTGGGCTCCCAAGAGCGACCACATCGTCCCTTGCGGGGCGGACCGCAATGCCTATGTCTTCAAGCCAACCCTGGTGATCCTGAGAATTAATTGCACAGCCACTTTTGTGAAGTGGTGCCCCGTGGCGGACAAATTTGCTGTGGGAAGTGGAGCACGGCTCACTTCTGTCTGAAATGACTGGTGGGTAAGCAAGCACGTTAAAAAGCCCATTGGCTCCACAGTCCTCAGCTTGGACTGGCATCCCAACAATGTTTTGCTGGCAGTAGGATCATGTGACTTCAAATGCAGAGTGTTTTCTGCCTATATTAAAGAAGGGATGAAAAGCCAGCCAGTACGCCCTGGGGCAGCAAGAGGCCTTTTGGTCAGCTGATGTCAGAGTTTGGGGGCAGTGGCACAGGCAGCTGGGTCCATGGGGTCAGCTTCTCCGCCAGTGGGAGCCGCCTGGCCTGGGCCAGTCACCACAGCACCATATCTGTTGCTGATGCCCCAAAAGGCGTGCCAGTCTCAACTCTAGAACAGAGTTCCTGCCACTCCTGAGCGTATCGTTTGTCTCGGAGAATAGCGTGTGGCTGCTGGCCATGACTGCTGCCCAGTGCTCTTTAACTGCGATGACCGCAGCTGCTTGACATTTGTCTCCAAGGTAGATGTCCCAAAACAGAGCATCCAGTGCAACATGGACAAGAGGGCCATGACCGAGGACCACAATACAGCCTTGGAGACGCTGCCCCAGAATAGCATCACTCAAGTGTCTACTTATGAGGTGGACAGACAGGACTGTGGAAAATTTTGCACTACTGGCATCGGTGGAGCCATGACAATTTGGGATTTCAAGACCTTAATGTCTTGTATCCAGGGCCTCCAGATAACGTGAAGCTGAGTGAGCCTCTGCCATCCAGCAGGACAAACGGCGGAGGATCTGCCATTGGATGGTGCGGAAAGCCAGCCCCAAGGAAACACTGCAAACACATGTCTTGCAAATATTGCGTGGTTTTGCTCGAGTATAAAACTGGTGAAAGTGTTGGTGTTTAAAAGCAGCAGTGACTTTTTTTTTTTGGCTATTTCATTCCATTTTTGACCAAAGTTCTCTTTAAGTAGTTTATTATGGAAAACTGTCACACTAATCTAAAGGAAAGGATGAGGGAGATATGTAAATTGTCCCCTAGAAAATTAAATTAAAATACTGAAAACAATACACTTTGGACAAAGTTAAGAGAGAGTTGACAGAATAGGAAAAGGTGATTGTAACGTTAAAGCCAATAAGAAATTAGCGCCTAGAATAAATGAAAATCTCCTGCAGATCAACAGAAAGGAGACAGCAAAGCCAAAGAAAATGGTCCAAAGATAACAGACAGTTTCCAGAAGCAGAAAACAAAATCCAATGAGCACCGGCAGAGACTATCTAAATCCTTAGCAAATTCTAGGTGGAGGGGATGTGGGGCCAGAGAGTCCACGGCAGCGGGAGCGTGGCACGGCCTGGTGAAGCCCTTGGGGAGGGCCAGCTGGCTCTGTTTTTGCAAGCCCAGCGTTCCATACCTGGGACACAGCAGTTGCACTGAGGGCGCACAGCCCAGCAAACTCACCACCTGCAGGAAGTGCCAGCGGAGTGTAAAGATAAAGGGAACACGTAAGCACACACATACAGGTAAGAGGGGGACCCTACCCAAACCAGAGATAATAACGGGCCAGGAACCAGGAGCGCACTAATATGTCCCCTCCCCCCAGGCATAAGCACCTGCAGGCCAGTACACCAGGAAGAATGGCCCAGGACCACCCCGGGACCGCGCTGTGGAAGGAGAGAGGGACCGGACAAGTTTCCACGACCACGGAAAAACATCCATGGCCCGCAGGGCGCAGGAATGGAGCCCGGGGGCGGGGAAATGCTCCGCACACCCCAGCGCTCACCGGAGGCTGAGTCTGGCTGGCCTGACCGGGTCAGAGTGACAGAGGTGAGAAGGGCAGTGGCAGGCAGGTGTGGGTGGGGGGAGTGGGGGGACAGCGGCCGTGGAAAGCCCCTCACCTTTTCTAGCCCAGACCCAGGCCCCAGCCTGCATAGCAAAGGCCCTGAGGAGAGAAAGGCCTGAGCCGGAGGAGCCGCAGCCGGAGGCAGGTCTGGCTACACCCGGCAGGCCCTGGAGGGCCCGGAAGAGGCCACTGTGCTGCTTGGTGAGACCACGGGTCCGGTGTGTGTGTGTGTGTGTGTGTGTGTGTGTGTGTGTGTGTGTGTGTGACAGAGAGAGAGTGTGAACTGGTGAGAATTGCAGTAAGTTGTGCGCACGTGACAGCACGTATGTGTGTGTATTTGAGCGCGGGCGACAGTGAGGGTGTGAAAGGGCTGTGCGACGGTGTGTGGGGGATGGGCGGTATCTTGGAGTTTCGCTGTGTAGACGTTAGAAGCACCTAAAAACAGCAAACGCAGCGAGCAGCCTCCTCCAACTCCGCGCATCTGTGTAAAGACTGCCCATCGCCTCCCGGGGGGTGGCAGGAGGAGACAAGTGCGCCCCAGCACAGCGGACTGTCCCGACCGCCACCGCCCTGTCTTCCACCGACTCTCCCAAGGGCTCATTTGCTCTCCTCTGAGCGGCTGCACACGTGCCTTCCCCTGCCAAGGTGTACCAGCCCCTGCACGGTGCGCTCCGGGGTACTGTCTTTGCCCGCGATGTCCCTGCACGTGGTAACTTTGGACGCCTGGGCTCGCGTCCCTCCTACCGTGACCGTGCATTCCCAGGCCCGGCCGGCACCGGGGGCGGGGGCGACCTCCCGCCTGCCGTCGCTGCAGGTGCTCCTGCGCCGCCGGGGCGCGGCGGGATCCGGGCGGCGGCGGGCGCGTGACTCAGCACCAGGGGCGGAGCAGGGCGGGACCACCCATATAAGGCGCGAGCCGCGGGGCCTGCGCCAGAACTCCGCCGCCTGCGCAGCACCAGTGAGTTCGAGCGGCCCGGCCCGCGTCCCCACACCACACCCCCCGCCCCGCAGCCCGGACGGGGATACCGGGGGGCCCTGGACGTCCCCGGCGCCGAGTTAGAGGCGGTCGGGGGGCCGGGAGCGCCCGGGGCGGGCAGGGGCCCCGGGGAGGGCGGGCGGTGGACCCTTGGCCAGGATTCGCTCCGCTAACAGACCGTTCTTTGTCCGCCGCAGTGCCGCCCTACACCGTCGTCTACTTCCCCGTTCGAGGTCGGAGCCTGAGCCTGGGAGGGAGGGGAGGCAGGGGTGGGGGCTGCAGCCCACGGTCCCTCACCCACCCCGGGGAGACCCCACCCCTCAACCCTCTATCCTGTGGCTACAAGCCCGGGCCTCCTTCCGTGTTCAGCTCTTCCACCGTGTCCGATCCCTTCCCAGTATTTTGTTAAATTTTCGGTGGAGTCTCTGTTCCCATGTCCCCTCCCCACCCTCCTGACCCTTCCTCAGGTCGCTGTGAGGCTGGGTCTCTCCCAGAGTCCCCATGCCCCTGTCCTGTCCCCTCACATCAGGGCGCTGCGAGGCCCTGCGCATGCTACTGGCGGACCAGGGCCAGAGCTGGAAGGAGGAGGTGGTGACTGCAGAGACCTGGCAGCAGGGCTCACTCAAGGCCTCCTGTGTGAGTGACCATGTCCGGGCAGGGGGTGGGGGCTGGGCCTTGGGGGGCAGGACTAGGGTGGGGGCAGCCAGGCTCAGTGCCCCTCATGGAGCCATGCCTCCCCCCAGCTGTATGGGCAGCTCCCCAAGTTCCAGGATGGAGACCTCACCCTGTACCAGTCCAATGCCATGCTGCGTCACCTGGGGCGCTCCCTCGGTGAGTCCTGAGGCCTGGCGGCCAGGGCAGGGGTGGGTTGGCATCTGCCTCTGAGCCCCTTCTGTTTAGGTCGAGCTTCCGTGTGGTCCTCTGCAGTTGGGGAAGCAGAAACACAGCCCAGATCTGCCTGCAGCCCTGCTCTGTGCCAGGCTCCTCTCACCAAGCTCTGAGCACCTACTGTGTGTCAGGCTCAGCCCTCCTCCCAGGCTGTGGCCCACAGACAGCCACGTGGCCTGGGGGGGATCAGCCCGTGGTCCTGTGTTGATCAGGTACCCAGTCACGCTGTCTGCTCCCCCTGACCCCAGGGCTATATGGGAAGGACCAGCGGGAGGCAGCCCTGGTGGACATGGTGAACGACGGCGTGGAGGACCTGCGCTGCAAATACATCAGCCTCATCTACACCAACTACGTGAGCACGGCCAGCGGTGTGGGTGTGGGCACTGGGGTGAAGGAAGAAAGGGGCCTCTCGTGCTCACCCCACCCGCACATGGCTCTGGCTGACCCCTCCCTCCTCAGGGTGCTGGGGCTGGAGTTGGCTCTGTGCTGGGGGCCAGGGGCTGCTGTGGACAAGACACTACCCTCACCCTCACTGCCTGGGGGCAATGGCAGGAGAGTGCAAGGACAGAGACACCAGGGGGAGGTGGTTTCTTATCTCCTGGGGTGGGGGGCCTTCCAGGAGCAGCCGTAGGAGCAGGAGGATCTATAGCCAGTTTCTGGAAGGAGGTGCTGGCACTTTCAGAAGAGCAAAGTATATGCAGACACAGAGCACATTCGAGGACCTGGGACCAGTTTAGCAGAGGCAGAGTGTGCCCGTGTGCATGCCTGTGTTCGGAGTGTGTGTGTGTGTGTGTGTGTTCGTGTGTGTTCGTGTGCGCGCTTGAGTGCATGCCTGTGTGTGCGTGTGTGTAGATGGAGATGGGGGAACAGCGGCCCAGGTCCTGAAGGCCTTGAACTCACCGGTTTGGATTCTCCTGAGGGCAGTGGGGCATGGAGGAGTCTATGCAGGACTCTGTCTGAATGTGAGGTCTAGGAGGATCCTCGGGAGGAGCCAGCTCTGAGGGTTTTGCAATAATCCAGTAAGAGATCCTGGCAGGGACAGAAAGTCGGAATGGACTGGGAAAGAATTAGCAGCTGAAATGAAAGGATTTGGGACTAGCCTGGCGCGGGGGGGTGAGCAGAGGGGTGTCTGGGGCTCCAGTCTCTGGCCCAGTGAGTTGTGCCATTCACCAGTGGCCAACAGAAGGGAGGGTGCCTCGGGTGGGGCAGGGGCAGGGGCAGAGGCTGGGGGCTGGGAGTAGGGGATAGATGCACGGTGGTATCTCTCCGGCAGGAGGCGGGCAAGGATGACTACGTGAAGGCACTGCCGGGGCAGCTGAAGCCTTTTGAGACGCTGCTGTCCCAGAACCAGGGAGGCCAGGCCTTCATTGTGGGCAACCAGGTGAGCATCTGGCCCTGTCCTGTCCTGTCCTCACCACCCTCTTACAGATGGACACAGGTGTGGGGCAGGCCTGGGGATGGCCTCAAGCCCCCTGCCTGCCACTCCCCCAGCCCCACCTCCAGCCTGCTCCCACTGTCTAAGTCCCCAGTCCCCTGCCTTGCAGATCTCCTTCGCTGACTACAACCTGCTGGATCTGTTGCTGATCCATGAGGTCCTGGCTCCCGGCTGCCTGAATGCATTTCCCCTGCTCTCAGCCTATGTGGCACGCCTCAGTGCCCGGCCCAAGCTCAAGGCCTTCCTGGCCTCCCCTGATCACGTGAACCGCCCCATCAACAGCAACGGGAAACAGTGAGGGCCTGTGGGACCCTCAGGGGAGGCAGAGCCTGCTTGCCTGCCTTTCCCCAGGACCAATAAAATTTCTAAGACAGCAGCTGTGCTGTGAGCACTGTGTTTCCTGGGAAGGGGCTCTGGGACCCTCCACTGTCAGGCTTGGCAGGAAGGCAGGGCAGAAGGCTGGGAACCTTAGGTCCCGAAGCACAATCAGACTGTCTTCCTGGAACCCTCAACCCCATCTGTGTTTACCGAACCTCAGAAACAGAAAGGGGAAAAAAGAAAAAAACAGAAAGAGAATTAACTTTGGTCACTGTCCTCTGGAGGACCCCCGAGGGAGAAAAGTGTCACATACCAACATGTTTTCTAGTCCCAGCAGGTGCCTACCCCAGTGACTCACTCCAGGACAGCAGGAGCTGAGGGGTTCTGGGCTGAGGAGGGGCGTAAGAGGAGTTCCCTGTCATGGGGCGTTGTTGGATTAGCTGGGGAGCTCTGAGCAGCCCTGGCTGGGCCGGTGGGAGGGTGTGGCTGTCCTGGCTTCCTGCTGACTGGTGAAGGTCAGTGCATCCTAGGCATACAAGCAACACCAGTTTATTAGGTCCGGAGAAGCAAAACCAGTAAGATATTGTAGGGGAAGCAAAATTTTCCCTGTGTCCCTTTAAGGTTTTTTGGCAGGAACTGAGAATTAAGACAGATTAGCAGGAGAAAGCATTCAAATGCATTTAATACAGGTTTCACAAGGCATGGAGCCTGCATAAGGACTGAGACCCAAAGATGCAGTTAGAGTTGAGCACTCATATACTGAATTGGACAAAGTAGTAAACTGAAAACATGACAAGGTTAACGGGCTTGGACTAGGGTAGTTAGCTGGGTAGAGAAGTGAGTGACTAGGTTAGTTTAATAAGGTTTGTTTGTACACATTTCCCATCCTTGATAAGAATGATACTTTCCTTCAGGTACAGGGAGGGCGTCTCTCACATGGGAATTTCATCTCTTGCTCTTAAGAAGAAGGAAGGTCAAACAGTACCTGCTGTTTTCCAAGTGTCTTTCTCTCACCATAGTCACTATGTCAGGGTGGCTTATCTTGGGGTGGCCTGTCCAGAACCCCTTCATGTGCCCCCATCTGAAACTTCCTTAGAAGTTTCACATATTAAAAGCTGAGTTGGTGGCTGTGGAGACAATTGGTTTAGTAACTGAGTGGTAAGAGATCCGCAAAGGGAGAGAAGAAAATAGATTAGAATGGGAAGAATAAACAAAACAAAATTCAGCACATTTCCCCATGTTTCCATAAGCCAATCTCCTATTCCTGGGAGTAGGTGCAGTAAAAAGGCTGAGCCTCATTTATCTGATGGAGAGTGTTTACCTTGTTTTTAAAAGGTATAGATTAGACGCTTTTTGCCCCAAGCGATTTGCACGGAAGCATGTTCTTCACTGCTGCTTTCACTGGGCTCTCAGTGTATCCAGGGCATGGTGATTTTGGAGTACAACAAACACTGAATTACTAACTCATTATTGGAGTGCTTCCAATGTTTGCATAATAACGTTGAACCCTTGTCCTCTTCCTATGGAAAGATTTAAGATTGCCTTTTTATAAATTCCAAATGCTGGTGAGAGGGTTCTCCATGCTGAAAAGAACTTAGGATGGTGAGATTTTCAGTGGTGCGCTGGGGAATGCGTTTTGTGGGCGTCATGGCAGAACCAATTACGTTTTAGTTCCTTAACCATCCCCTGGCTGCACATGTCCCATCTGATGGGAGATAAGTGTAAGCTAAAAGGTCAAAAGAAAGGGGCCACAGGAAGTCCATTAGGGGCCCAGTATTTAAGCTATCAGAATTGTTTAGCACCCTTTTGTATCCATTTGTCTTTTTCAGATTATGGGGCATCTGCCTGACAATTTTATCAGTCACAGCTAAAGACAGGTTTATAAATCGTGTAGGAAAAAAAGCTTCGAAATATGCAGCTGTATCAGCACTGTCATTCCCTAGAGCTATATTATCAGACTTTTTAATACAGGCTGCTCAGGGAACGACAGTAATTTTTCCAAGGAGGTGAATAGCCTGTGTCTCAGTCCGTTTTGTGTGGCTATAACAGAATACCTGAAATTGGGTAATTTATAAAGACCGGAAATTTATTTGTCACTGTTTTGGAAGCTGAAAAGTCCAAGATCAAGGCACCAGCAGGTTCTGTCTCTGGATTCAAGATAGCATCTTGCTGTGTCCTCCAGAGAGGAACGTGGTGTCCTCACATGGCAGAAGAGCAAAAGCCAGTGAACACACCCTGGCAATCCGTTTTTATAGTGCCATTAATCCATTCATGAGCGTGGAGCCCTCATGACCTGAACATCTCCCATTAGGCCACACTTCCCGACACTGTTGCAGCGGGGAATAAGTTTCCAAGGCATGAACTTTGGGGGACACATTCAGACCATAGCAACACGTAATAGGGCAGCAATTATATGCCCATTGGCAATAGGAGTAACCACAGAAGTTAAGAATTCATGGGATTTCCGGATGATGCCAACAGCATGGCAGACTCCAAAAGCATATCTGGTCAGTGTAAATAGTGACAGTTTTTCCTTTTGCCAGTGTGCAAGCTCTAGTAAGAGTTATGAGATCAGCAGCTAGGGCTGACTATATGCTGGGCAGAGATTATGCCTCAAGTGTTTCATGTTGGGAAAATATGGCATAGCCAGTTATGTTTCCCTGGAAATTTAGTCTACAGGAGCTGTCAGGAAATATAAGTAGGTCTGGGTTGTTTAAGGGGTTGCCAAAAGGTCCCCTCGTGGCTTTGGGACCATTTCTATAGCTGCAAGCAGTCATGTGGAATGCAGTGCAGCTCTGCGTCATCAGGGAGAGCAGGAGAGTGGTGGGATTTTAGGCGTTACACTGACGTAAGATGATGGAGGTAATGTTTAATAAGGCCTGTTCATAGGTGGTCTGTCATGTAGAGAGGTGCTGTGTCTTATGATCTTGTAAGACAGCAATGCAGCATGAGGAATTATTTCAAAATTCTAATTGGGAGGCCATTAGACTGGGGTGGCTTTGGCACTTTAAATCCCTATGTAAACAGTAAAATGAAACTAGAAACTGTACTAGTCAGAAACTGCCAACTAACCTCTAACTTAAGACATTCCACTCCAACCAATCAAAATTGTTCTCTTTGGCCAGGCGCGGTGGCTCAGGCCTGTAATCCTAGCACTCTGGGAGGCCGAGGCGGGAGGATCGCTCGAGGTCAGGAGTTCGAGACCAGCCTGAACAAGAGCGAGATCCCCGTCTCTACTAAATATAGAAAGAAATTATCTGGCCAACTAAAAATATATATAGAAAAAATTAGCTGGGCATGGTGGCGCATGCCTGTAGTCCCAGCTACTCAGGAGGCTGATGCAGTAGGATCGCTTGAGCCCTGGAGTTTGAGGTTGCTGTGAGCTAGGCTGACGCCACGGCACTCACTCTAGCCGGGGCAACAGAGTGACACTCTGTCTCAAAAAAAAAAAAAAAAAGTTACCATTGCCCCATTAGGTGTCCCTGCTTGGGAAAGGACCGCTACTCTGTCTGTGGAGTAGGATCTGTTGTCTGTCTCTCTCTTGATAAACTTTCTGTCTCCAGTTGGCTGCTCTCGAATTCTTTCCAGCATGAAACCAAGATCCCATTTGTCGAGTTCAGCGGGCCCTTTCTTCCCTTCCCCGGGGCACCCTGCATCAGAAGCAGCCCGAAGCCCTCACCAGAAGCAGATGCTGCCACCATGCTTCTTACACAGGCTGCAGAACTGTGAGCCAAATAAATCTTTTTTCTTTATCAATCACTCAACCTCCTGTCTTCCTTTATAGCAACAAAACAGACTAAGACAGCCAGTGAGCCAAACAGCACCGCCTCTAGGGCAGTCAGTTACAGCAGGCCTTGAGGCTGTGGGAAACTGCATGACTCAGACTGCCTATGTGCTCACATCTGCCCGAACCCGGACCAGGGCCCTGGGGACTAAAACCCAAAGGCTTAGGCTCCTTGAGGCTCTGCACAGTACTGCAGGCTGGCTCCAGCCAAGGTGGGCAGCCCTCAAGAGCCCTGGAGAAGGATGCTCCCCAGGGGCCAAATTTCAAGGGGCATCCCTCTCTGTCTACCGTGCCAGGAAAGACTGAAGTCTAGGGTCAGCATCCACAGTCCTGGGCGGGGGCCAGTGCTCAGGAACTTGCCATTGGCTCTGGGATATTGGTGAAAAGGTTTAAGGAAGGGGCTTGGAGGTGGTCCACGCAGGCAAATGCGCATGTCCTGTGGAAACACTGGCCCAGAGGACCCCGCTTCAGAAAAAGGTTCCCAACAATCACGGGTGTGGGGACGGCGCCGAAGACTCACCAGGAGACTGTCTTGTCCTGTCCTCTGTCCTCCTTCCCCAGCCCACCCAGTGCCTACTCAGTGGGATTTCGGGCACCTCTTAGTAACTAACTTGGTGGCTCCTTTCACCATTTATTTGCTCACTCTCTGCGGGTCACGAACGCAAGCAACGTGCAGACCGCACAGCCACCCGTGGCGCGGGCGGAGCCCTGAACCGCATCCCGCAAAAGACAAGCAGAGGGCCCGCCCCGCCGCGCCCAGCCGGCCCGGCCTCCCGAGCATGCGCAGTCAGCCTCACGCGCTGGGGGGAGCGTGGAAGAGTCCTCTCGCGAGAAGTGAAACTGACACGGGGCGCCCAGTGAACAGGTGTAAGCCCCACGAACCTGTCTAAAGTTTACAGGCCCCTCTCGCTCACGGAACTTTCCGTTGCCTTTCCTGCGCATTCCTAAGGCGACAAATATCAACGCACAACAAATAACTGCCATATATTTGAGAGGAATCTCTAACATGAGAGACAATAATAAACAGAAAAAAGGCATTGGGAGAGGAGAGAGGCCATGCAGGCTGTACATGCAAAAACTTCAAATGAATTTTAATCATTATTTTCGGGGAAATAGAAGATATTACATCCAGAATATAAGAAAGGGGGGCTATTGAAAAGAACATGCGGAGGAAAAGGAGCTCTTAGAAATTAAAAATATGATAGCAGAATGAAAAATCTCAGGAGATAGTTGAAAAGTACATATAAAAATAGAATAAAAAGATAAAATCATGGAAAGATAAGAAAAATAGAGTATTATTTGAGGAGATCCAGAGAGAAGGAGAGGGGGAAGGGCAGGAAAAAAATAGGGAGGAAATGATCAAATGAATAATACAATACAATTTCCCAGGGCTGAAGAACATGAGCCTTCAGACTGAAAGGCACACCGAGTGCCTAGCACGAAGAATGAAAAAGGACCAAAGACTGAAACAAACGCACATCATGAAACTCTAGAGCCTCCAGAAATAAAATGGAGACCCTACAACCTTCCAGAGAGAGAAAAACAAACAGGTCCCACACCACAAGGAATAAGGAATTCAGAATTGCATCAGATTTTGGGGGGCAATTTTAAAATACTTTGACACTTCAGCGTCTCTGTCCCCTGCCATGGAAGCTGGGCTGGCCTTTGCGGCTGACTCATGAAGAGAGTGCAGCAGAAGTGACCTTGTGGGGTCTCCCAGGTTAAGTTAGAAAAGGTCACACAGCTTTGCAGTTGCTCTGTGATAGTCATTTCGGTCATTATGCAAAAGGTCCAGCTATCCTGAGGGTGCCATAGGGAGAGATCAGAGAGAGACAGAGACAGAGACAGAGAGAGATGCCTGAGGAGCCTTAGCTGTTCCAGCTTCCAGCTGTTCTCCCAGCCAGGCGCCAGCCTGGTGAAGAAGAAGAAGCCCTCAAGGTGACCTCACCATGGCTATCATCTTGAATGTTACCATGTGAGACCCTGAGTGAGAACGGCCTAGTTGAGCCCATTCAACCCCCAGATTCACAGCTTTGCAAGGTGTCCTCAGAAAGGGGAGAAGAGAGAGAGAACAAGGCAAACACATCTGCTCCCAGCTGCCCAGACCTGGCAGTGACACACTCTTGCCTCACTTGGATGCAAGAGGGCTAGGAAATGTAGTTTAGCCCCGTGCCTGGGGAGAGGAAATGAGTTTGTGATATCTAACCAGGCTCTACCACATACTACAACAAACCTGTGCATATATGGGAACTTGGTGTGTAATAGCCATAAATAAGTTTGCAAAGAGACTTATTTAGTAGATAGCATTAGTAAAACTGATTCAGCATATTAATAAAAATTAATAAAAATTACTCCTTTTACCTCACAGCATATATTTAATAAAGTCCAAACAGATCCATGATTCTCCACTGGGGGCAATTTTGTCCCCCAGAAGACATTTGGCAATGTCTGGAGACATTTTTTTGTCCCAACTTGTGGGGTACGGGCACCTAGGCATGCTGTTCAACATCCTGCAATGCACAGGACAGCTGGTCACAGCAAAGAAATCTCCAGCCCCAAGTGTCCATAGCGTCAAGGTTGAGAAACCCTTCTAAAGGGTTTACCCGCATGTGAAAGAGGAAAATAAAATACTAACAAAAAAAATTAAAGAAAATTCCTTATGACCTTGGGCTGGGTAGGCATGAATTTGTTAAACAAGGCCTCCAAATGAATGAACTTGACTATATCAGAGCTTAGGATTTCTCTTGTTAAAAAATTTTTTAAATTGACACATTGTACTTGCACATATTTATAGGGTACAATTTGATGTTTCCGTGTATATATATATATGTTGTATCGAATCAGGGTGTTTAGTGTGATCATCAACTCATGCATTTATCTTAGGATTTCTCTTGTACAATGATCATTATTGTTTATCAGTTCATCATATAGATGATAAAATCACAGGAAATATTTGCAACATTTGACAGGAAGAGGGAAGATTTGTGGTTTATAACAGTGAAGTTGGTGTTCCCACTAATCTCTCAGAATCCCCCAAATCCACAAAGATCATGAAAAACCAAAACATACACTTCATGTCTTATTAAAGTAGGAGATATCACAAGTGATTGTAGTTAGGAGCTTCTGTGCACCAAATGATACACCTGGACATTTGTAAAGCAAAAGCTAACAGGTAGACAAGGACTTTGGCAGCTGTAAACCACAGATTTCAAACTTTGTGATAGAAAAACAGAGAAGGCAGCATCCTTTCAATTGCTCTCGGAACATTTACTATAATAACCATACATCATGCCTCAAATAAAGTTTTAGAACATTCCAGAGAGACAGGGAGAGAGAAGTAGTACAGACAACAGTCTCTCATTATGAGGCAATAAAACTAAGAATAACAAAACCAGGAAATAAAAACATCCTAACAGCTGTACATTATAAATCTCTCTTAAAATGACTCTCATCAAAGAAGAAATCAAAACCAAAATTGCAGAACATCTAGCAAATTATGATGAAGATGCAACATATATCAGAATCATCAGCCTACTTTTGTCTGGATCACCACACTTTATGACCAGGCTTGCTATCTGGCAGGGCAGGCCCCCCAGCACCCCACCTTGCTCTTCTTCAAAATGGCTTGGCCATTCTTGGCCCTTTGTTGTTCTATACATTTTAGTATCAGTTTTCCCGGTTCCATGAAAAGCCCTGCTGGGATTTTGATGAGCATTTGCAGTGAATTTATAGACTGACTTGGAGCGATGTGACACCTTTATAATATAAAGTCACCCCACCTGGTGAAGCCCCGAGCAGCTGAGGTGCTGGCTGGAGGGGCACGTGGGTGATGAGGGAGGAAGGAAGCCATAAATACTGGCCGAGGCCTCCCAACCTGCTGCAGCGACCAGGCCCCTCCAATGTCCTTTTGGCTTTGAGTTTTGCATAATGTAAGGAAACTATCTTTGCAAGGAGCAAAGTGGTCACAGGAGGAAGAAAATGTAACAGAAGACAAACAGCTCAACTTGACTTTAAGAATAAAAACTCAACAGGTTTTTTTCTTTTTCTTTTTGTTGATTGACAAGATGGGGCCTGACATTTCTAAAAACTGAACCCTTGAGGAACGAGGAAGATGAGTTTCACATTTCTAACAGCTTAGGAGGGGTGTGGAAGAAGTGTGTAAGCTTTCTTGATTCCTGTCATCCCAAGTAGCCATCAGGGCTATGTTGGGTGAAAAAGAAGAGATTAGAACTTTTGTGTTAGGGGACAAAGGAAGTGTAGGCAGGACTCCAGAGGACAAGTGGGAGATGGGCCGAGGACCAATGTGGGAACACTCCAGATACGGAAACCTGACCTGCTGGGTATCTGAACACCCACCTGCTACAGGGGGGTACCAGGAGGAGTGGACCCAGGGACTGTGCTGGTATCTGGGACCAGTGCGCGACAGAGTCTCATTGAACTCCCTGACGGAAACTGCAAACCATGCCCACTGCTTCAGGACCAGCACAGGCCAGAGAGCGCCCTGAGATGCCGGCAGGATGGTGGGGAGTGGTCTCACGCCAGGGGCCCCGGAGTTGGGCCAGCGGGGAGGCCTGGGCTAGGCGTCATTAACTGTGCCACTTGCCTCAATGTACTCACCTTGTGCTACGTGTACCCTGCCAGCCGTGACTGACTGATATTACTCTTTCGAGTTTAAATTTATGGGGGGAGGGGGACAAAAAACAAAAAACAGGCAGATTTCCTATTCAAGATAGCAGAGTACAACCTGAAATCCACTCTGTCCCTCAAACACATCAAAACCAGAGAAGAAAACCACTTTAAAAATGAAATTTCGGCCACACAGAAATGAAAGGGGAATTCTGTGTAGACTTGAAATAAGCCTTTCTGCGAAGGAAAGAACAGGAAGAAACCCATGGCTAGGGGTGTTCTAGCCAGGAAGCAGGAGCCCAGGCAGGCTGAGCACAGGGGCCCTGGGATCAGGCCCTCCGTCTGTGCCCAGGGCTGTGGGGCAAAGGTGAGGATCCCCAACAGCCTGGAGGGGGGAGCCAGAAATGCCCTGCCAGGGCATGGGCACAGGGGTGCAGAACTGGGGAGAGAGGGAAGTGCAGAGGAAAGCAGTAAACTTTGTTTCAGTTCCATATTGGGCAGGAGGAGAGAGATAATTAATTAGCTTTTGCTGGGAAATGAAATTTAGGTACCAATTAAAAATTTAAGGTTAACCACTACAATGGAAATAAAATGTATCACTTCCAAACCAGTAGTAGAGGAGAAGAAACTAGCACAAAGAAAACTCAATTAATTCAACAGAAGACAGGAAAATGGGGGGGGGGGGGGGGGGGGCGGAGAAATAAAGAGAAAGAATGCCAAATAGAGAACACACTATGGTACGGCAGATGTAAGTCCCAAGACAGTAACAATAAATGCAAATAGGTCAAACTCTCTCCTTAAAAGATAGATACTTATTGGGTTAAAATAAAACAAAATCAAATTTAATTACATGTTCTTTTTAAGAGATACTCTTAAAACAAAATTGAAATAGAAAAAAATTTACCTAATTCTAATAAAAAGAAAGCAATATTAGCAATATTACTATTAGAAACATAGACCTCAAGGCAAAATCATTAAAGAGACATAGAGAAATATCCCATATTAGAAAAAGAAAAAAATCCATCAAGAAAACTTTCTTTAAAATATAGGTGATCAAAATGGCTCAAGGGCCCGGGCGCAGTGGCTCACGCCTGTAATCCTAGCACTCTGGGAAGCCAAGGCGGGAGGATCACTCCAGGTCAGGAGTTTGAGACCAGCCTGAGCAAGAGCGAGACCCCATCTCTACTAAAAATAGAAAGAAATGATTTGGACAGCTAAAAAAAAAAATATATATATATATATATATATATATATATATATATAGGAAAAATTAGCTGGGCATGGTGGCGCATGCCTGTTGTTCCAGCTACTTGGGAGGCTGAGGCAGTAGGATTGCTTGAGCCCAGGAGTTTGAGGTTGCTGTGACCTAGGGTGACTCCACAGCACTCTAGCCTGGGCAACAGAGTGAGACTCTGTCAAAAAAAAAAAATGGCTCAAGGAAATAGATAAGTAACCATAAAAGGAATGGAAATAGTGTTCAGTTCATTGCTAAGAAGAGGTCCCAGCTCCAGATGGGTAAGTTCCAGTCATGCTTCAGGAAATGGATCATTTTTTTTTTTCTTTTTTGGGGACAGAGTCTTGCTCTGTTGCCCAGGCTAGAGTGCCGTGGCATCAGCCTAGCTCACAGCAACCTCAAACTCCTGGGCTCAAGTGATCCTCCTGCCTCGGCCTCCCAAGTAGCTCAGACTACAGGCTCATGCCACCAAGCCCAGCTAATTTTTTTTATTTTTAGTAGAGATGGGGTATCACTCTTGCTCAGGCTGGTCTCGAACTCCTGAGCTCAAGGGATCTATCTCCTGCCTTGTCCTCCCAGAGTGCTAGGATTATAGGTGTGAGCCACCAAGCCCGGCCTAAGGAAATGGATAATTTTCAACCTCAGGAAACTCTTCCAATATATAGAAAAAGGTGGAAAGTGGCACACTTCATTTTAAGGGGCTAGCATAATCTTGTAACAAAACTGGACAAGATCCCGTGGAGAAAACAAAACTATAGGTGTCCCTGTCTTATAAGTATTGCTGTAAAAATTAAAATGTTAACAAAGCAAATTCAGCAGTACAAGGAAAGAATATTACATCATGACCAATAGGTGTTTATACCCAGAATAACAAAAAATAAGAATAGCAAACATTTACATAGCACTTACTATGTGCCAGGCCCTGTTCTAAGGGCTTTACGGAGATTAAAACATTTAATCATCATGACATCTTGAGGCACAGAGAGGGCAAGGAACTTGCTCAATGACACACAGCCTGTGAAATGGTAGAGCCCAGAATTTAGTCTGGACAGGCTTCCACTTCTGCTCTCAGCCACCTGACTCTGCCACCACTTTAGTTCAACAGATTAGAAAAATGGCTGATGTAATTAACCACAGATTAAAGAAGAAAATATAATCATCTCAGATGCAGAAAAAGCATTCAGTGAAAGTGAGCACCCCTTCGAAGACAAAACTGCTCTTGGAAAGGAGTTTCCTTAACAGAATCCAGGTCTCTACTAAAAGTCTCAGCAAACCTCATGCTTACTGGTTGCCATGACAACTGTCACATATACTAATTGTTTTAAGATAAATAGACTAGAGTTCTCAGTGGGGTTTACCTTCATGCCTGATGGAAGGGAGGCCCATTTCCAAGGAGCCTCTGGGCAACAGAGCAAGCCATGCCCAGATCAGATTGGGCAATGGGAATTTTATAGGCCTGAATTACCACTACCTCTACACCCAGCTTGCGAGCAAGCCAGTTGGAAGCTAAGGATACATTGCCCAGGATGCAGCAGGTGTCATGAAAGATGGTCTGAGTGCCTGGGGAAGAAGACATATGGCAGAAGGCAATAAAGGATGTCGGAGAACACAGTGTCTTTATTTTCATGAGCAGCTGCTCCTAATTAGGGGAAACAGAGTTATAAACTCACATGCATGAGTTCCGTTTCTAAGCATTCAGTGGGGAACTACTGGCCTAAGGAAATCCGAAGACACAGGGGAAGAAAAGGCAAAACAAAAAACCCTAACAATGGAACTGGGGACCTTAATGTTAAACTTTTACACACTCCCATTAAAATCACACCCCAGATAAGGAACCATGTGGTCTCCACTGTTCAGCCTTACTCTGAAGTTCTTAGTTGGTGCAATATAAGAAAAACCCCATAATACTCTGAAACTTAAAAAAAAAACAAAGAACAGTGTTGCTCTATCAGTTAGGCAGAGGATGGAATAAACAGGGATATAGGCTTAGGTTTTAGCTATAACTTTAGTTGGTCAACAAAGGATTTTTAATTTTTTAATCTTGGTACTTTATTATTTTAAAAATGTCATCATTCAATGCAATCAAATGTCAATCTCTGTATAGGACATGCAGTGGATATAGGCACTAGATACAATGTGTTATGAATTTAATTAAAAATGTTACATTTACTTTATTAAAAAAAAAAACAAGAAATGAGACCCCTGACATTAGAAAGGAAAAGACTAGGCTCTCCTTATTTCTCAACAGTATGATCACTGGCACAGAAAATAGAAAAGCTTCATTGGGCAAACTTTTATAATACACATTAAGGCTGCAGTCCCCAACCCCTGGGTCTTGGACCACTACCCGTCTGTGGCCTCTGAGGAACCGGCCCACACAGGAGGTGAATGGCAGGTAAGTGAGCAAAACTTCATCTGTATTTACAGCCGCTCCCCATGGCTCGCATCACCGCCTGAGGTCCACCTTCTGTCGGATCAGTGGAGGCATTAGATTCTCACAAGAAGCATGCAACCTAGATCCCTCGCACGTACAGTTTACAGTAGGCTTTGTGCTACTTCTCATAGGAGATTCTCATAGGAGCATAAACCCTACTGTAAACTGCGCACGTGAAGGATCTAGGTTGTGTGCTCCATATGAGAATCAAATGCCTGATGATCTGAAGTGGAGCTGAGGTGGTGATGCTAGCGCTGGGGAGCAGCTGCAAATACAAGATTATCATTAGCAGAGAGGTTTGACCGCATAATAAATGTAGTGCGTTTGGATCATCCCACAATCATCCCGCCCCCACTACGGTCTGTGGAAAAACTGTCTTCCATGAAACCAGTCCCCAGTGCCAAAAAGGTTGGGGACCGCTGCATTAAGGGATCTGGATGCAATATCCATAAAGGCAAATCGATAATGTTCTATTCACAAACAATAACCAATTAGAAATGTAATCAGAAAATATAATAAAAACACAAAAACACAAAACATCACATAAAATACCTGCATTAAAATATGTGCAGAATTTTTTTTAAGCAAAAATTCAAAACGTTGAGTGAAGGACCTAAGAGATCTGAGAATCTTCCTGGGTGGGAGGATGCACTATTGTAAAGATGTGGGTCTTTTCTGGCTTGATTTATAACCAGGTGCGCTTAGGGAAACACTCTTGGGGGCATTTGCTGTGCGTCAGGCACTGCCCTGAGCACCTACAAGCCCTTCGTTTACTGCCCAGTGGCCACCACCTGCACTCCTTTCGGGTGTATGTTATCCTCACTTTCCACATGAGAAAACTGCGGCCCGGGCCATAAACTCTCACAGCTAATAAGTAGTGGAAGCCAGATTTGGAATCCAGGCTGCTAACCTTGAAGCTCTGGTGTCACCAGCAGATAATCACGATTCTAAATCTACTTGTATCAACATGGACTAATCAATGAAAGAAAGCAAGATAAAGTTTCATTTTATGGAAAAATACCATTACTGCAAATAAAAAGCACCAAGCACTCGCTTTCCTTTTGTACATGTAAAAGCATTTTTTTTTTTAAAGATTGGGAGAGAGTATCAGATTCAACAGTATTTGGCTCTGGGACAGTGGGGAGGGACTTTATAGTTTTTTCTGTAAGAGTCCAAATTATTACAGTATATTCATATTCCACGGTGAAGTGTTTTAAAATCACCTAGAAAACACAGTGTGAATAGCACAATGACAATGGGGATTGTCAGATGGGAAAAGTATGTTACTATTTCTTGCTTTTTCGTATTTCTTCAATTTCCAACAAAGGAAAAAAATTAATATTTTGCATTTTCCAAATAAAAAGCTCCATTACAATATTGCATAAGCAACTTCCTTGAGAAGCTCTGTGCTGGGGCTCAGAGAAGAGAGATCTGATCATGTCTTACTCACACTGGGCCTGTGACAACAGTTGCTCAAGGTAGTTGCACAAGTGGTCAAAGAAAGCTTCCTGGGGGAGATGACATCCAAAGGGTTCCTCAGGAGGAGGAGGAGGAGGAAGGCCACCAATCAGGGAGGAAGACAGATCCTCTGGTGCAAACCCAGCTTGCTGTGGGCAAAGACATCAGAGCTGGAACTGGGGAGGTCGGCAGGCACAGAGGAACAGCACCTTAAATGCCAGGCCATGGGGCCCTGGGCTTGGTCCTGAGGGCAATGGGGAACCATGGAGGGTCTTAGGCAGGGGAGGGGTAAAATGAGTATGAGATTTACAATAATCCTGCTGGTTCTGTTTGCAGAGAAAGGACTGGAGGGGCCAAGATGCCAATGGGGGAGACCCCAGGGAGGTTTTGTTAATTGCAGGTGAAAGACGACAGGGCCACAGCCATGGGGCAGGGCCTGGGAACGCAGGAATAGGGAGTGTTTGGAAGGCAGACTTGCCAGATGCAGTGGATCCGGGGTGTGCGGGACAAGGAGGTGCCCTTGATGCCACCCAGTCTGGCCTGGAGATGGTTGGGGAGGCAGATACATGGACAGTGGCACAGGATGAGACAGGTGCCGAGAAAAAGTGAGAGCCAGGGCCTGGATGCCACACAGGAGACTTCCTAGGAGGTGACACTAGAGTGGACCTCCTTCTTTACTTGGGGAGCCTGGCAAGCAGGTGCTTTAGTGGGCGGAAAGTGAGGGGAGATTTATCATCAGGGGACCTCAGGCTGAGTTCTGGCAGCTGGGCCATCCTGGGCAGGCCACTCAGCATTACTGATACACTCTGTGTACTTCTGAAAACAGGGCTCATCATTCCCTCACTGGGTTGTGAGAAGATTAAGGAGGTAACACATAGCAAGTGCTTGGCGTAGAGCCTGGCACTGGATGAACAGGGGATACTTCCCCTCATCCTCCATTTCCCGTCACACCATGCCCGGCCATCTCCTGTCCCCAGCATCCCTCAGCCTGTGTTCCTTGACCCAGTTAAAAAGAGATGAGGAAAGAATCCCGCCTCTGCCTCCATCCTTCCCCCCATCTCCCGCCCTAAAGGGAGGGATCCGTGGACTCAGGTCTGAGCCCTGGATTAGCTGTGTAATCCCCGGCTCTGCCTAGGCAATCTCTTTCCCTGCCCAGGAGAGGGGACCTGGGGCAGGGAGCCAGGACTCCCGGGCCCTGGGCCTGGCACTACCCTACACTTCTGGGAAACCTCAGACAGGGTGGAAATGCTCTTGGCACCTCTCTTGGGAACACCACTGACATCCATGGGACAGGCATGTCAGTTGCTCTGTGGGTGTGCCATGTGCAGGAAGAAACACCTGGACTCGAGTCCAGCTCCACCACTCGGTGGCTTCATGCCCATGGGCAAGGGACAAAATGTCCCTGGGCCTCATTTTTTTCAGGTACAAAATAGAGTGAACACCATCCAGGGCTGCTGTGAGAGTATGAGAAAGTAGGTCCAAATGAGTTTGTAAATAGCACATCTGAGAGAGACAGGAAAGGATGCTTACAGCCGAGAGAATAGAAATGGCTCCTTCCCATAAGGACTGGAAAACTGAGCTGGGGACAGAAGGCCAAAAAGAGCGTTCTGGGGAACTGAAAAAGACAAGAGGTCATCAGGCTTCCAAGATTTCCTGAGAAGGCAAAGGACAGAGGACCTCCTCCGGTCAGGGGAAAACCAAGTGACTGGGACAGCCACACAAACACCCTAAAGCCTAATGAGGCCAGAAGGTGGTCTGGGGTGATGGTGTCCCAGCAGTGGCCTGGGCGTGATGACCCTGGTGGAGGAGGGAGTCGTGGAGCCCTTACATGCCAGACTAGTGCCTGATTCCTTAGGCAGTAGGGGCCACTCCAGGATTTTGAACAGCAACGCAAAGTGCTGGAACTCTCCTGACAAGAGTTGAGAGGACTCAGAAGCGCCCAGCAAGAAGATGCGCATCCACCGACCCTCTCCCTCCCCTCTGCCTCACCCAGCCTAGGATTCGAGACGCACCTCCTCTAGCTAGACCTTCCCGAATAACCCCCTGCCTGCCTTGGAGTCGCCCGGCTCTCTGTGGCTAGTGAGCAACCCTTCCCTGAGCACGTGGATGTCCGGGGGAAGCTCACGGTTTGGCCGGGCTTGGTGTGGGACAGAACAATCACAACGCAGTTGAGGACTGGGCTGTAACCTGCCTGATTTCTCCCTCCTCCCCTCAAACACGGTGCGTACAGCAGGTGCACACTGAACGTTGAACCTGTAGAAAGTGGAACACACCAGGACCCAGCAGAAAGCAACATGCGACGTTTGTTAACATGGGGCTTCAAAGGCTGGGAGCCCCCAGGCAAAGGCCAAGAAGCGGAGCGGGCGAATAATGGAGCAAAGGGGCAAACGGACGTCCAGTTAGCAAACGCCAGCCGGGCGCCGGGAAGAAGGCGGGCCGAGGCCCGCGGGACTACGTCTCCCAGAAGCCTCAGCGCCAGGCAGGGCGCTTTCGGCCTATCCGCCCTCTCCGAGGAGGCGGGGCCGGGGGGGCGGGGCGAGAGGGCGCAGGGATGCCTGGTCGCGCTGCGGGCGCTGAGCGCGTGACGTTATTCCTGTGCGCCGCTTAGCGTCTGTGTCGCGCCGGTTTCTTAGCCTCAGACTTGTGAAGGTGACAGCGTGAAGTGACCCGGCTGGCCCCCGCGATGCTGGCGGCACGGCGGCTGCTCGGCGGGTCGCTCCCCGCGCGGGTATCTGTGCGTTTCAGTGGCGACACGGTGAGGCCCCGCCTGGCTCTGGCCAGGGGCGTCCGCGGGCCGGGTCTCGCTGCCGCGCCTTTGTGCTTGCGGGCTCTTGGGTCTGCAGTGCCTTCTGGAGAAGCCTCCTCTTCTCCCCAGGCCGGGCAGGAAGGTTGCCGCTCCAGCCTGGTTGTAGAAGGGAAACAGGTTCCAACGGGAGACTGACTCCTCCGGGCCCGCCACCTTCTTAGCTTCCCTTATCTAGTAGTCCTCCGGCCCAGCGGGAAGTTTTGCGGGTTATAAAGCGTCCTAGTCTTTTATTCCTTCCTTGCCACAGCCTTGTAGGGCGTGAAGTGTTCATAGCTCCATTTTGCACATGTAGAAAATAGCCTTGGAGAGGGCTGCGCACCTCTTGATTCCCCATCCAGTGCTCTGCCCCCTGTAGTGGTTGAAAAGTGCTTTTAAAGTGGAAGTCTGGAAGTCAAGGCCTCTTTAGCCCTCATCTGGGTTGCTCTCCACTGGGTGGTGTGGAATTCCAGCCTCCACTTCTGCTCAGTTTTATCCCAAGTGGGCCCCCTGCATCACCTTTGTGTCCCAGCCCCAGGGAGGCATTTCTTTTCCATCAGTAAACACATTACTAACTCCTCAGCAGAGTTAGTAAGATAAGGCCCCTGGCCTAACCAAGTTTTGGTGCACTGGGAGAGCCACACAAGTAAAGGGACATGCCACCACACTGGGCTTGGGGAGGCAGTATGGTGCCATGATTCAGGTGTGGGCTTTGGCTATGGACAGACCTAGGCTCAAATTCTGTTTGCTTTTGGCAGTGTGGCTTTCCATGAGTTCCTTTGGCTGTGAGCTTCAGTATCCTCCACTGTAAAGTGGAAGGAATCATTCCTATCTCAGAGTTGTTATGAGGATGAAATAGAATTTTAGATATAAAATGCTTAGTTCAGTACTTGCATTCAGTGGTGATGGTATCTATGATGCTACAGAGTTTGAAGCTTTGGCTTCTCCCCTGTCAGCCCAGCCCTTCCTAATAGGGGGACCCAAGAGTCTATAGCAGCTGACCCAATCCCTCCTGGCCTCAGCTGGGCCTCCTGACTCTCTCCCCAGACAGCACCCAAGAAAACCTCATTTGGCTCACTGAAGGATGAAGACCGGATCTTCACCAACCTATATGGTCGCCATGATTGGAGGTGAGACAGTGTTCTTAGTCTGGTGGGTTCTGGAGTAAGGCCCTCCCTTCACTGCCTTGCCCACGCTGTCCAGGCTGAAAGGTGCCCTGAGTCGAGGTGACTGGTACAAGACAAAGGAGATCCTGCTGAAGGGTCCCGACTGGATCCTGGGTGAGATCAAGACCTCAGGCTTGCGGGGCCGTGGAGGCGCTGGCTTCCCCACTGGCCTCAAATGGAGCTTCATGAATAAGCCCTCGGATGGAAGGTATGTACAGGGAGACAGAGATGTGGTTGCAGGAGAGACCTTGGGGGTGGCTGGCCTTGCCTGGACTTTTGGGCTGTTTCCTTAGAAACCGAGCATGAGTGAGGTAGCAGAATGTTTCCAGGCTTTATGTGGATGGGACTTGTATTTTTCTCTGGAATTCCTCAGGGGAGACTGCATAGCAGAATCAACACAAGACTTTGAGTCAGGCAGACTTAGTTTAAAAACTAGCTCTGCCTTCTAATAGAGCTTTGGGTAATCTCTGGCCTTTTTGAACCTTAGGCTTCTTTTTTGTAAATGGATATAGTGATATGAAGGGATTAAAGAGATAATGTTTGTACAATTTTTGGCTGGTACATTGGTTGGCACACAGAAAGCAAATAATTAAACCTCAGCTACTTTACCTCCTTTTGGCCCCAGAGATGTGATGGGGGTTGAGGAAGGTTCTTTGTGACCAAGAGTAGGATCTGGCTCTCAAGGGAAAGCACAGGGAGAGATGTTTGGACTGAGCAGAACAAAGACCTTTCTTGTGGTCATAGCCACCTAAAGATGGAATAGGCAGTGAGTGCCCTGTCATTGGTGGTGAGCAAGCAGAGCCCCAGCGGACTCTGTTGGGAGGGCAAACAGGGATTGGCTGTTGGAGGAGACATCTCTGAGGCCTCCCTGGGTGGAGTGGAGGTGGCATGTAGTTGAGGACCCAGTCCTGATGGCCCAGTATCCTGTCTGAACCTCGGGCCCCCACAGACCTAAGTATCTGGTGGTGAATGCGGACGAGGGGGAACCTGGCACCTGCAAGGACCGGGAGATCATGCGCCACGATCCTCACAAGCTGGTGGAAGGCTGCCTGGTCGGGGGCCGGGCCATGGGCGCCCGTGCCGCCTACATTTATATCCGAGGGGAATTCTACAATGAGGCCTCCAATCTGCAGGTGGGCAGGGAGGGGCATCAACAGACGAGAAGGTACTCGGCGTGTACTCACACAGCCCCCATACCCAACATAGTGCTTAGGTGTTGGCACCTGCTCTGTCGGGTTGATCTGGGAGGGTGGTGACCACTCCTGCATGTGTCCCTCGACAGGACTTGGCACCCAAAGCCCCAGAGCCTTAACCTGGGAGGCCTTCAAGGGCTTCATGACTCCTGAAATCATAGGCTGGGGACTCACACCCTTGTCCCGCAGGTGGCCATCCGAGAGGCCTACGAGGCAGGCCTGATTGGCAAGAACGCCTGTGGCTCTGGCTATGATTTTGATGTGTTTGTGGTGCGCGGGGCTGGGGCCTACATCTGTGGAGAGGAGACGGCGCTCATCGAGTCCATTGAGGGCAAGCAGGGCAAGCCCCGCCTGAAGCCTCCCTTCCCTGCGGACGTGGGTACGCCCTGGCCTGACCCTGGGCCTTGTCTTGGCTGTGTCCTGTGTAATCTGGGCTCTGGCTAAGTCCTCCCAGGATTGTTCTTATGGCATTTCTGAGTGCCCTCTGGGCCGGGCCAGAAACAGAGAGTAGGGTGGTAACAACATACAACAACTGCCTCCTGCAGTCCCTCACCCCGCCTTAGCCGCATGTCAGACACCCAAGCCCCCTCCGAGCTAGTCTATGGCTCTGCCTACACAGTACCTGCCCTGGGAGCTAGGGGATTGGTGGTGAACAAGGCGACACAGCTCCTCTTGAGTTTGGGGTCCAGCAGGGGACAGGAATGACAAAGGGCTGGAAGAGCAGGGGCTCTCTGCCATGGGAGCAGGACCCTGGGACAGACCCTGCTGCCAAGAAACCTGCCCCCAACCCCTGGAAGCCACTGGTTTCTCTTCCCATTTCCCTGAAGGAGTGTTCGGCTGCCCCACAACTGTGGCCAATGTAGAGACAGTAGCCGTTTCCCCCACTATTTGCCGCCGTGGGGGTACCTGGTTTGCTGGCTTCGGCCGAGAGCGCAACTCAGGCACCAAACTATTCAATATCTCTGGCCACGTCAACCACCCTTGCACTGTGGAGGAGGAGATGTCTGTGCCACTGAAGGAACTAATTGAGAAGCACGCTGGTGAGGCCTGGGGCCAGCCGGTGGGGGCAGGCAGGGCGTCCATGAAGAGGGACGAGGTGGGAGGTCAGGAGCTGGGGCTGGGTTCTGGGGCTGACACAGATCCTGGGCTCAGGACTAGGCAGGTGTGCTGGCCCCAGCCCTGACCATCCATCTCTTTGGGGATCCCAGGGGGTGTCACAGGTGGCTGGGACAACCTCCTTGCTGTGATCCCTGGCGGCTCGTCCACCCCACTGATCCCTAAGTCCGTGTGTGAGACGGTACTGATGGACTTCGACGCACTGGTGCAGGCACAGACGGGCCTGGGCACGGCCGCAGTGATCGTCATGGACCGCTCGGTAAGGGCTCGCCCACATGCCCCCACCCCGTCCCTGCCTCCTGCCAGCCTGGGTGCCGACTCCTTCCTTGGGCCTCTCGGAAAACCCTCTTGCCAGCTCTCTGGTCTCAGTCCTGCAGCCTGAGATCCAAGTGATGTGGGAGGGGAGGGAGCGAGGCTGCTCTGGGGGAGAACACGCCTGGAGCCTGGGCAGCGCTGGGTGCTCGGGGAGGGCTGAAGGAGCCAGAGTGCTGGATGGCCTGGGAGGATCTGCTGGGACTGCGGGAGGGGGTGCTTTAGAGGGGCTGAGGCCCCAGTTTCTGTCTGGCCTTGGATGCCTGCTCACTGCCCCTTGTCACCCAGACGGACATTGTGAAAGCCATCGCCCGCCTCATTGAGTTCTACAAGCACGAGAGCTGCGGCCAGTGCACCCCGTGCCGCGAGGGTGAGCATCCGGGCAGGTTAGGGGTTTGCTTGCTGTGGCTTCACTCAACCCCTACCCTCCCGTGTGGCCTGCACCCGTCGAGTGCTGTCCCACAGCCTGGCTGGGGAGACGATCAGGCCCCTCTCTTGTGGCTGTGGCTGCAGGTGTGGACTGGATGAACAAGGTGATGGCCCGCTTCGTGAAGGGGGACGCCCGGCCCACTGAGATTGACTCGCTGTGGGAGATTAGCAAGCAGATAGAGGGCCACACCATTTGTGCTCTGGGCGATGGGGCTGCCTGGCCCGTGCAGGTACTCACTGCCCAGCTGCGTGGCACTAAGGAGGCGGGTGCTGAGAGCCCAGGGTGTTGGGGATTTTGGACTCTGCTTCATGCAGCCTCCTGCTTCCCCCACACAGGGTCTGATCCGCCACTTCCGGCCGGAGCTCGAGGAGCGGATGCAGCGGTTTGCCCAGCAGCACCAGGCCCGGCAAGCTGCCTTGTGAGCCCACCACCCTGGCCCCATGGCTCGGGCCATCTGTCTGGAATGCCGAACAATAAAGCAAGCGCTGCCCACATGCCTGTTGCAGCTCCTCTGTGACTTTGCTCTTTACCCCGTCACCTCTGGCCCTACTCATGGAAACCTGTTCCTAGACATGGCCGTGCCTTTTGAAGGTCCACATCTTGCCTTTTGGGAGTCAGTGAGTCAGTCCTAGACCATCCTGAGCAGCGGTCCCTGAGTGGAGGATTCAGGGTGGGGTGGGGGACTGGGAGGGCTGGGCCTGGTCCCTTTGGCCTGAGGTCACATTTGGGCCCAGTGCAGCATGGACCCCTGGAGGGTGGGAGGGAGAGAACGGGGCGCAGTCTGGCGGTGGCCAGAGAGGAGACAGGCTCTCGTCTGGCTTGAAGAACATGTTTATTTAAGCTTCGTGATTTGGGGTGGGGTGAATGTGAAAGAGGGGAGACAGGAAACACCCGTTTGTCTGGGGGCTGGGCACAGTGGGTGAAGCAGCCCCAGGCTGTACCAGCTCTGTAGGGACAGTGTGGGCAGCTGTGGGGGAGGGGCAGCAAGCAGGGCCCAGCCAGGCTAGTCACTAAACTGGAGGGGCTTGCCGTCCAGTGGGTGCCACAGCTCCAGCCGGCAGTCGCTGTGGCCCAGGCACTCGCGCCAATGTCGCAGGCACTCCCCACTGGCACGGCTGCCCAGCTGCACCCCACCTGCCATGGGGGGTAGGTCAGGAGCTACCAGAAGCCCACTGGGCTCCCACCCTAGCTCCCTGTGTTCCACTCACCAATGAAGTCGTTGGCTGTGCCCAGGTCATAGTCCCACACAGACACCAGCAGCGTCTTCTGGGCCAGCTCCTCCCGTGGGCCTGCGTAGAAGAATTCCTGCAGGGAAAGGGGCAGAGGGGCAGGAAGGAGGAGGCTTGGGGTCCCCCACAGCTTAGGAAACAGATGCAGGCAGGAGGAGGCTCAGCAAGTCAAGGCCCTGGCTCACCTCGTTGAACTCAGGGTTCAGGGTCTTCTTCCGAACGCTGGTCTTATATTTGGATTTCTTCCCCACGTTTGGATGCAGGAAACTGATTGGGACGGATGGGCGCATTAGGTGTGGCCCCAGAGAGGCGAGGAACTGCCACCTTGGCCTACTGCCTGCCCGGCCACCCCTGCTCACACTCACAGGCGGACGAAGGGATCCGAGTAGCCGTTGGCATCCATGGGGGCCAGGTGGGCGCAGCGCAGCACACCCACCAGCAGGCCACCCCGCTGAGAGCTGTAGCACAGTGACAGCAGGATGCGCCCGCGTTCCTCACCAGCCACCTCTACCTCCTGCAGATGTAGGCTGTGGTCAGCCAACAGCCAGCCCGAGCCCACCCCCACCAGCGTCCAGGCTCCGGATGGCAAAGCTCAGCTTGGCTGCAGTGATATCAGAGGCCAATGATTTAACTTGCCGATATAGCCCCTGGCCTGGCACCCTGGAAGGGACCTTCCCTCGTGGGTCAGCTGGACCCTCCAGGACCTGAGAAGGGGAGGGGCTTGCTCAGGCCATGTGACTGGTCAGTTCAGCATGTCTTTGTCATGAAGGGGAAGGAAACTGAGGGTCTTCAACAGGCCAGGAGCTTCCTAAGTGGCCTCCCACCAGGTGCCATAACCACCCCTGCAGGGCCAGCCTTACCGCGGAAGCAGCTCCGGGAGGCCGTTCTCCACCCAGGGATAAACAGGTCTCTTCAACCTCAGAGCCCAAATCAGTCTGGGGACCAGACTTGGAATGTCCTTTGCCACACTCTGGGCCCCAGGTGCCCCCAAACAATTCAGGGAGGAGGCCAGGAAAGAATGTGCTTCCTCCCACCTTTAGTGTAGAATCCAACTTGCAGAGAGCCCAGGCACCCTGCCCACAGTCAGTTCTCAGGAACACAGGTGCGCGCTGAGCCCCTGCCACATGCTGTGGTGCCGTTGTGCATGGGGTCTAGGACAGGAGGTGGGCATTGCAGGGTGCTCAGGGGTGTCTGCTGGGCAAAGTGGCCTGCCTATGCCACCTCAGCGGGGCCTCCCCTACCTGGGCTTAGCTGATGGGCAGCTGCAGCAACTTGTGGCTCCACTAGGGGGCAGGGTGCCTGGCCATTCAGAGAGGAGCACGTGGGGGACCCTGCCCTCAGCCCGCAGGTGCCCCTCTCCTACTGGGCCACAGGGGGTCTGGCGAGGTCTTTGGTCTCCAGTGGTGCCACCCACACTGATCCCGGGACAGATCTCGCAGCCAAGGAGCCCCATCCCATCTGTCCTCTCTTTGACCTTGCCCAGCCTTCCCACCTCGGGCCTCGGACAAACCACCAGTTTCAGCCTCTGCCTCAAGGTTGCTCGAGTCTCAGCCCTGGCAAGGGAGTTACCCTCACTCTGCCCAGCCATCGGGGGCCTGGCTGTTCCCCCGGCCTAGGAGAGAGGTGGCCTCAAGTTCCTCCAAGCCCTCCTGGACCTGGACCCTGCCCAGCCACCTATGCCCCGGCCTGATCCACTTCAGCCTGGGACGCCCCAGGCCTGCCCCCATCCCTGCTCAGCCCAGCTGTCCTACCCACCTCCTCATACAGGGACATGCCACGGGCTGTGTCCAGGCTCTTGGGTCTCTTGGTCTGAAAGAGCAGAGGGCCCGGTCACCTTGGCCAGGCGCTGCCCAGACCCCTCTCCTGCTCCTCCCCTCCCCAGCACCCCCCTCAGGGTTCCTGGCCCCTGCAGCCCCACTCTGTGCCCCAGCCCCACTCACCAGCCTCCGCTTCTCCAGACAGATGTCAAAGCTCCTGGCTCGGTTGGGCACCAGCTTCCTCAGGGGCACCCGCAGCTCCCCCAGGGGAGGCGCCCGCCGCCGTCGCCGCAGCCGTGGGTCCTCGCACACACACAGCCTGGTGGCCACCCAGGTCAGACCTGGCTGGGCAAGCCCCATCCCCCGCCCCACCCCTTGGTGGCCCAGGCCCCATCCTCACCGCAGGGTCTTGCGTGCAGCATCCTGGGGGGTGAAGCCGTGATAGGTGAGTGTCTCCTCCCAGACAGGTCCCCTCGTGCCCCGAACGGTGCGTGTCCGAAGCTGGCTGGCCTGGGGGCCAGGCAGGGGGGTCAGGGGCTCCTAGGGCTCAGACACCCACCCTGCTCCCCCTGCCCTGCCTCCCTAATAGGGCCTCCGTTTGCACATCCTGGCCACTGGGACCCAGGCCTTGGGGGAGGGGACAAGCAGGGCCAGGAGGCTGCTCCAGGCTGGGCACGTGGCCGAAGGGCAGCAATGGGGGCCTAGGGCTTGCCCTCACCTTGCTGGCCCCTGGCAGCAGATTGGCTTTGACATAGGTGTCCATGGAGCCCGAGGCCGGTGGCTTGAGGCCCTGGAGACAGACACTGGATGTGGGATGGCCTTTGGCCCAGCCCTCTGTCCCAGGGACCCCCAACCCCATCCTCACCTTGGCACGATGAGCCGTGCAGTGCAGGGCGCTGTTGTCCGCATCAAAAAGAAGCGTGAACTCCAGGGTGCCCAGGGCAGCTAAGGGCAGGTGGCAGGCAGGGTCACCTCCTGCCTCAGTTCAACCTGCCCCCTCCTGCCTTGCCCCACCACAGCTGGATGCCAGGGATGCCCTCGTCCAGTCCTGGCTGGGCTGAGCTCGGGTCACCCCTGTCCTGGCCCCCACTCACTGCTGTTGTCTGAGTCCCCCTCTGGCTCCGGGTCAGGCTGCAGCTGGAGTGTGGAGCTGATGGCGGCAGCTGCTGTGGCTCGAAGGTTCGGGGTGCGCAGGGCATGCTCGGCAAAGGGGTAGAAGTGCGGGAAGTAGTCGGAAATCAGGTGGATGGGCCGGATGGGGCCTGGGCTCACATCGATGGCCATGTGCTCCTGCATGCTGACCCGGGGGGGCCGCCGCCTGCCCGCTGCCACTGTGCCCGCCATGGGGGCCTGGGCATGGGGCAGGGGCTCAGAGGCATGCATCGGGACTCTCGATGGGGGCGGCACGCCCGGTCTCTGAGCCAGGACCAAGAGGCATCACTGATTGCACCCAGGGGACCTGAGGACAGAGGGCAAGGTCAAGGGGCAGGGTTGGGGGTCTGGCCCTGAGCACTGGAGCAGGGCTTGGGGGGTCGAGGCAGGTTTGGGGGGGGACCCGGTGTGTCCAGGGTCAGCCCAGTTGGGCTCCTTACCCTCTGAGAGCTACTGTGCAGGCTTGGGTGGCTGCAGAGGCTGCAGTGGTGCCGGAGTGCGCCTGGGCAGCAGAGCCGGTGACTGAGGTAACGTGTGAGGAGTGAACCCTCCCGGGGCCCTTGCCCAGTGCTGGGCTTGGCCTCCCTCCTTCCCCTGCCCCTTCACACATTGTCACAGGGAGTTATTTTTACCACCCTCATGTGGCCCTGCTTCCAGGTGAGGCTGCATGGCCAAAGGTGACAAAGGGTGGAGGGGAAGCGATACAGAGGAGGAGGGGGAAGGTGAGCAGGGCGAGGCCATGGGGAGGGGGCTGTAATCTAGTCCCCGGGCAGAGGCCAGCTGCAGCTTTGAAACCACAAATCAGATCACTTTCATCCCCCCACCGCCCCCTCCTCCCACCCATAAATAGGAATAAAATCCTAATCCATTGGTGAGGCACGTGCCTTTGTCTCCTCACCAAGGAGTGTCCCCTTGGCACTTCAGGGTGCCCTTGTGTGGTGCCCCCCACCATCACATTGCTCCTCCTGGCTTCCTTGATGCCCCAGCCCCGCCTGGCCGCTCCTGCACACCTGTGGTTTCTAGGTCACCAGGCGACTTGGCTGGTTCCAACTGCCCAACATTCCTGCTCTCTTCCCCGAGCTTCCTTCCTGTTCTTTTTTTATTTTTAATTGACAAGTAATAACTGTAGATATTTATAAGTCACAACGTGATGCTTTGACATGTGGACACACTGCAGAAAGATTAGACCAAGCTAATTAGCATATCCATCACCTCACCCACTTACCCACTTTTTTATGGTAAGAATGTTTAAAACCTACTCTTTAAGAGACTTTGCAATATACACTATTACTAGCTACGGTGGCCATGCTGTGTGATAGGTCACTAAAGCTTATTCCTCCTGTCTAACTGGAAGTTTGTGCCCATGAGCCACCCCTCCCCTTTCCCCACTCCCAACCCGCCCCCCAGCCTCTGGCAACCACCATTCTACTGTTTCTCTAAGTTGAACATTTTAAGATTCCATGTAAAAGTAACAACATGTGGTATTTGTCTTTCTGTGCCCAGTTTATTTCACTGAGCATAATGTCCATGTTTATCCATGTTGTCAAAAATGACAGAATTTCCTTCTTTTGAAGGCTGTATAGTACTCCATTGTGTGTGTCCACCACATTTTCTTTATCCTTTCATCCGGGACAGGCACTTAGGCTGCCTCCATCTCTCGGCTACTGTGAGTAATGCTGCAGTGAGCACGAGAGCGCAGGCCTTTATTCAATCTTAGAGTGGAGCTGGCCCAGCAGGGTGGAGGCAGAGACTGGGCTGCTTAGGGGCAGCCCTCAGCTCCTGCGCAGTTCGGGGATGGCCGTGCGGGGCTGGTAGGTGCCAGGTGCCAGCAGCTGCAGGGCGAGCTCGGTGATGACAGCCGTGAGCCCCCAGACCCGGTGTGGTCCATGCAGGAAGACAGGGAGAGTGTAGCTGAACTGGCCGCCCCGGCAGAAGTGAGTGTAGCCCTGATTCTGCGTCTGCAGCAGGTGGGCCACCGGCAGCACAAACACCTCATCCACCTGTGGGCAGGAGGCAGAGAGAAGGTGGCCAAAGGATGGCCGCTGCTGCCTCCCACCACGGGACAGTCTGGCGCCCCTATTGTCCCCCCACTCACCTCCTCAGGGTTGGGCCTGAGGCTCCGGAGATCCAGTGGGCCCACACCAGCAATCACTGGCACCACGGTGGCCTTTTGCTGGGGAGGGGGACAGGCAGTCAGGGAGGCATAGAATCTAAAATCTCCCACTTGTCATTCTAGCCCCAGCTCAATCCCTGCGTACCTCATGAAGCCTTCCCCAACCCTCATCCAGCAAGCTGAGCAGAGCTGGCTCACCTCTTCACCCTGGGCCATGTCCATCTCAAGACCACAGCCTCCTCTGTCCCCTCCCCCAGGGGGTATGGGGATAGTACAAGTGACTGCCAGGCACGTACCTGGCACTCCTCCACACTTTTTGCCTGTGGGAGTCCATGACCCCTCTCCTTGACCCTGGGGTCTGGGATCAGCCCAGGCGAGCACAGACTGAGTGAATGGGGTGGGGTGGCCTCAGGGCCAGGTGGCTCACCGTGTCATACACAGGCCTCAGCGTGCCCCACACCTGCTCCTCAGGCACGGCCAGGCCCAGCTCCTCCCGGGTCTCCCGCAGGGCTGTGTGCACCACATCCGGGTCAGCCGCCTCACACTTGCCGCCTGGGAAACTGAACAGGCACAGGGAGTCTGGTCCTTGGGCTTGTGAGGCCACTGCTTGGTGGGGTGTGGATGTCAGTAGTGGCAGGGGCCAGTGACCCACGTAGGCATCCTCTGCCTCTGCCCCTAGTTTGCTGTGAGGCCTGGGCAAGCTACATGATCCCTGGAGGCCAGTTTACCCCACTGAGCGATGGGGCAAGGGACAGAGGCCCTGGGCACCCCAGGATAGGATATGAGGGTCAGGCAGCAGGGACAGGAAGATCCTGGAGCTCAGACACCCAAATTTTGCCTATGGTGGCCCCAGCGACGCTGATATTGACCCTAGGGTGTCCTTGATTCCCGCAGGGGCAAGGCCAGGGCCGGAGGTCAGCTGGCCCGCCCCGCGTGCGTCCTCGGCTCCGGCCCAACTCTGTCCACACTCGCAGGCAGGGGCCGAGTCCTGCCTTCTTAGAGAGGGGACACCTTTCCGAGGAGTCCCGGCCAGAAGTGGTGCGCACCAGGACGCGCCTTGAGGGGCGTGGAGGGAAACGGGTCCGGCGCCTCCCCGCAGCCCGAGAGCCACAGGGTCTCCCCAGGCCTATTTTGCAGAGGCGGAAACTGAGGCTCGGAGAGGCTGGGCGCCTCGCCCAGGGTCCCTGCCGTCTCCGGGGTTCGGCGTCCTCCGGCTGAAGGACGGAGTTCACGGCCGCTGTACCTTACGTCCCCCTTGTGTCTCCCGGCCAGGCGGCTGGACCGCAGCGTGTAGAGCAGCGCTGGGACCCCGCGCACGGAACAGAGCGGCACGAGCACCGCGGCTGACGCGGGCCGCGCGCGGAGCCGGGCCGTGGCCCCCGCCAGCAGCTGCCGGCAGCGCCGCTCGCCCTCCGCCGACAGGTAGTCGGGCGACATGTCCGGGACACCGCGGGCGCCCAGCGGCCAGGAAGGGGAGGGGCAGCGCGCTCGCCCCCGGGCCGAGGGCGGAGCCTGCCCGGCAGGACACGCGCCGTGGGCGGGGTCCGCTTGAAGCGGGGTTCCGGTGGGACGGAAAGCGGCCCTCGGGAGAGAGGGCGGGGCCCTCGGGAGAGGGGGCGGGGCCCCACGTGAGGGGGCGGGGGGGGCTGCGCGGGAGCCAGAGCCAGCGTTACTGTGAGATGGCAGTGGGGTGGGGGCCACCTTGGAAGCAATCGAGAACTCTGGGGCTTGTTCTCGGGGACCCGGACCACAGCTTCAGCTCCTCGGGACGCCCGAGAGGCGCCGCCCGGGGGCGTGGCCGGAAGGGGCGTGCGAGAAAGGGGCGTGCCCAGCGGGCTGGGTTTCCGGCGGGGCGGGGCCTGCTGGGAAGGTGGTTGGAGCCGAGCGGGCGAATGTGTCCCCGGGCTCGGGCGGCGAAGCGCCCGGTGACCCGACTCTGCCGTTCTGACCACCGGGCTCGGGCATTGGGGTGTCTGGCGGTTGACGCCCCGCCAGGCGCCCATCCTCCTCCCGCCCGTGTCAGTCCCTTCCCTGAGGGGCTCACAGGAATTGCTTCAGGACGTGCAGAGTCGGGGTCCCACCGGCGCGCCCCCTCCTGAAGGCCGAGGTCGGCCTTCCCTCCCGGCCCTCCCTCCGCGCCCTCTCTCCTGGTTCCGCTGGGTGGCGCGCGTCGCCCCCGTCTTGTCCTCCCGCAGGCTCCATCGGACCGACTCCAGCCCCAGGCCTTTGGCCTCCTTTTCCGCGGTCCAGAGCTCTCCCCTCCCTCAAATCATGATCAGATTCCAAAGTCCCTCCCCTCCCCGTCCCTACGTTGGCCCCTGTGGTCACTACTTATCGTGGTTCTGCACCCCTCTGTGGACCCTGGCCATTCAGGACCAGATGACTCAGCCTTGCACACAACACTCAAATATGGCAGCTACGCTGTGTGACTTTGAACAGGTCCTGTGCCTCTCTGTGCAGCAGTTTTGGTCCTCATCTGGACACACAAAGCAGGGAGCAGGACCCCAGTCCCCTTCACAGGTTAAATGCAGCCCTGCCACTTGGCTGATGTCACTACCTTTTACCATCACGTGCGCTCACAGGGATGTGGACAGCACCAGACAGAACTTTGAGACGCCTACAGGGCTGATGGGACTGTCTCTGGTCTGGAGTTCCTGAGGCCGCCCCCTGACCCCTGAGGACAGAAGTGCTCTGACCACTCATGCCAAATGGTTTAATGTGTAGGGAAGTAAAGCAGAGTTTGGGGGAATCACCCCCAAGGCAGAGGGCACAGCATTAATGGTTTCTGGGGTTGGGGTGTAGGAGGCCTGGTTCCAAGCCTGGCATGGTCCCAGCCTTGCTGTGACTCTGGGCAGGTGCCTCCCTCTCTGGGTTTCCACCTACCCTGTTTTCCTTGGGAGAGGAGGGTCCACTGGGGAGTGGTGGGGGGGTGTCTCTGCAGAGGTGGGGCTGGAGTGGGTGGGGCAGAGGCCAATTCACACACGGGTCCCTGCAGGGTAGGATGGCTTCCACCATCACTGAGAGTCTTGGCCAGGCCCCAGGCACACAGTGGTGGGGGCCGGGAGCCCCAGCCCAGCTGGGAAGGACAGGCCTCCTTCTTCCCTGTTAGCCTGGATGCTGGGGAGGGGGTATGGTGCTGGTCGGGCCCTTGGGGTGCCCAGGTGTCTTGGGGCTCCAGGGTACAGGTCCTGGTAGTTAAGGGGCCTGTAGGTAGCCGGGGCCAGCAGGGCCTCAGGTGGGGGCAGCAGCTGATGGTGGAGCTGGGCAGGGGTCCTGGAGGTAGAGGCTGAAGCCCTGTTGGGGCCTGACAGGGGAAGTGGTCTGAGTGGACCCCAGGCCGCCCCTCACATCCTGAGCCCTCATCCCAGACCTGCCCTGTCCCCTTCCCTGCTCCTCCTATCCCAAGCTGCCTACTTCCCAGCCTTTGCCCTTGTCTCCCTCTGCCTTACCCACTTTCTCCCTCTGTCCAAACCCTTCCTAGTCACCCAAGGCCCAGCTAAGGAGTCATCTCCTCTAGGAAGCCCTCCTGGCACTGCCTACCTCTGCTCTCAGCACCTTGTCCCTACCCTGTTCTCTCTGCTCTGGGCCCCACGTTGTCTTAGGAATCTCTGTCACCCCCTCTGTGTCCACACAGGTAGCCAGTGGGTTTGCTGAGCTCGCCGAAGGCCCTTCCTGGATGCCCTGTGGCCCTATCCCCTTGCTTCCTGCCCACAGTGTGGGCCTTAGTCCCACTATGTCTGCAGACCTGGGGCCTTACCTTTCTCCCTCTCTGGGGCGCCCTTCAGGAGACAGGGACTGAGGCTGCTGTGACTCCGGGCTGGGACACCAAGCAGGGGCCGCGGGGCTACAGGCCTGCAAATGGGCCGATCAGGAATGGGATGGGGGCCAGGGGAAGAACCCAGGCCAGGGATCATGGGCAGAGCCAGATGGTGGGCCATACAGGTTGACACAAGGGTCAGGAGCTGGGGCCTTAGGAGATGCCTGGGGGTGGGGGCGGGGGCGGGCAGCTGGGCAGAGCGTCAGGGGCCAGACAGTACCAGGAGTCCAGGTCATTCTCTCGAAAGCCCTTGGCAAAAGGGTTGCTGGCGATTTTCAGCTGGGTGATCTACAGAGGAGAAAGTGCCGTTATGGGTTGGCTCTGAGCCAGGCTCAGCCACCATGTCCTCCTGGGACCCCCCAGTCGGGAGGCCTTAGAGCCCAGGCCCTTGGCCCAGGAACTGTGGAGCCGCTGGGTGGGCAGGCAGGGGAGTGACCGTGGGCAGATGCCGGGGCAGAGAGGAGAGGCCCCACTGCTCAGTCTCCACCCCGTGACGTGGGCTGGCAGCTGGTGCATCACGAGCTGGGGCCGACCCACCCGGTGGTTCTGATACGCGGTCACGGCTGTGAACTGTGTCTCGGTGAAGATGAAGGACTTGAAGTTCTCCTGGGCATAGCGCTCACTGTCCTTGCGTGGGTCCACGAAGACCACATGGAAACGGGGCTGGTAGCGGTGCATGGAGTTGAGAATGATCTGTGGGGGGCACAGGGTGGGTGTGCAGGGTGCGGCGGCGGCAGCAGGCTCTCTGGGGCCGCAGCCCTTCTCTCCCGGCAGAGGCTGCCCTGGGCCTGCCACCCTCTTCCTTTCATGGCAGTGTGGACCTGGACTTGGGAGGCTACAGTTCTGTGTCCAGGGCCCCTCTGTGTTTGAGCATCCTTGCCGCTTCGCCTTCTCTCGCACCCCCACCCCAACTGTCAGCTTTCCCTTTGGAACTATCCAGAATCAAACTACCTCTGCCACCCTGCTGTCTCCATGCCGGCCAGCCACTGTCCTGTCACCTGATTTCCTCAGTCGCCTCCTGGCTGGCCTCCCTGCCTCCACCGTGCCCCTCTGTGCCTGCTCCACACAGCTGCCCAGCAGGCCGCACCAGGTAGCCCCTGCTCCGGACCCTCCCGTGGCTCCCGGCTGCACGGTTAAAGCCAGAGTCCCGGCCACCGCCACTGGCCCTGCACAATCAGCCCGGCCACCTCCAGGTGCTCTGCCCCCACCCCACTTCCCCTCCTCGCTCCACACCAGCCACACGGGAAGGCTCCTAGCAGCTCCCCTAACTGGCCCAACATTCTCTGGCCTTGGGGACTTTGCACTTGCTGTCCCCTCTGGCTGGAACAGCTCCCCCTCTGACATACATAGGCTCCCACACACACAGGTCTGTTCAGATGTCACCTCATCAGCTTCCTGAGCTCCCTGAAAGGAACAGCCACCCTCTGTCTCGCCCCTTCCCTACTTCCGTTTTCTCTTTGGCATCTGTCACTGTCTGAGACCCAGTATACAGCGTCTTCTGGGTTCTGGTTCTGGGCTTACCATCTGCCCCTACCCGGGATGTGAACCCTAGGAGGGCAGGGATCTTTGACCAATGTCAACAGCGCTGTGTTCCGGCACCCACAACGGGCCTGGCCCATGCTGGGCATTCCATACATTGTCTTCCCTCTCCTCGGGGAGGACAATATCTGCTGAAACATCCCCCCCCCCCCCCCCACCGGCTGGACAGCCCTCTCTGTGTCCAGCCCCAGCCAGGTGAGCTTGGCCCCAGCCTTGGCCATCAGCAGAGGGCAGAGGTGCCGAGCACCGAGGCCACTGGGCACCGCGGCCCAGCCTGCCCTGGCTCCAGGCTTCCTCACAATCAGGCCCCAGTGCCCCTGGCCTGGCCCAGCCCCTCCCCAATGCAGCCCGGGCCTCACGTGGCCGTTGTCATCCAGCAGGTTGTTGGTCAGTTTGAGCTTGTCGAAGGACACTATCTGGCGCATCCACTGGGCACCCTTGGCTGGTGAGTCGGGGTGGAAGTGCACACGGCCGGGCGTGGCCGGGTCCGCCTTGCCTGCCACCAGCCAGGCCGAGCTGTGGAAGGCGTACCTGGGGAGCAGAATGAGGTGGCGAGGGGTACCCACCCTGGAGCCAAGCCTGAGCAAGATGGGGAGTGAAGGGGCCGTCGCTGACTCCACCACTGTCCCCCTGGCCTAGTGGATGTCGTGCAGATGAGGAACTCGAGGCTCAGAGAATACTGTCGGGCCCTGTGATCCCAGTGGCTGCATCTGGCTGGTGGGCGTCAGGATGATCCCTGCTTCCCCGGGCTGGACCACCCCACCTGCCCAGGCAGCCCATGTAAGGCTGTGGGCTGCCCTGAGCTGGGCTCCCTCCTCTCGTCAGGCTATGGCCCCGGGCCGGCCCTCCCTGGCATTCCTCAGCCGGGTACTGCCTGGAGCACAGTAGGGTCTGATTCCTGGGCTCAGCACCTTGAGTCTGAGCCTGCTGCCCCGCCAGTGCCTGACCTGTATCTCTTGTCGTCGAGCGGGATGAAGTCCATGAGCAGGGCATAGTCGGCCAGCGTGTCCATGCCTAGGATCTTCACCTGGAAGGTGGGGAACATCCTCCTGCGGGAGGGGGGCGCTCAGCCACCGGGACACAGCCCCAGCCCTGGCCCCGCCCTGTTCCCACTGCTCACACCTGCCCGCCTTGGTGACGATCATTTCTGTGCCCAGCTGGTTGAACTCCTCCCACAGAGGCCTCATCTCCAGCTGAACCGTCACATTGGACACACGTGGGTTCTTGGGGCCCTGCCCAGCGGGCTCGGTCACGGCATGGGCCCCAGTGGAGCTGGCACAAGGGCCTGATGGGAACGGCGTCCCCAGTGAGGGCTCCCAGCTGGGGCTGGTCATGGGTAGGGTGCAGGCGTCTGAGGGTGCAAGCACGCCAAGGCCGGCAGACAGGAAGGCTGGGGAGAGATGACAAAAGTGTGGGCCCCTGACCACCTCACCCACCCCTACTCATCATCCAGCCAGTTCTTGTCCTTCAGGCTGCCCCCCCCCCGTGCCTCCTCCTCCAGGAAGCCCTCCCTGACTGCCAGCCCTGTGTTCCGGTAGTACCCCAGCCCTCAGCATTACTCCATGAGGCAAATACTTGCTTAAAGTCTTTTTCCCAGCAAGTTCCTTGAGGGTGGAGACAGGGCCTGTCTTGCTCCCCAGAGAATTTTTGAGCCATCCTGTGGCTGTGTGGCCTGGAGCAAATTGTTTCACCTCCCAGAGCCTCAGTTTCCATATCTGTCACAGGGGTTCTTAATCCCTGCCTCACAGGACCGACGTGAGGATTAGTGACAACACACACGGGGTCAGGTACACAGTGGGCCCTTCCTAAACAACACTTGCTCTAGATGACACACATGAGATGGAGTGGGCTGGGGGTCCGTGGAGACCCTGCTGCCGGTGCGGTTAAGGAGAGCTGAGCTGAGAGGAGCCCCTGTCAACCACAAATCATGCCCCCCGACCTTGAGAACCTGCCCAGACCCTGCCTGCCATTCTCACACCTTGTTCTCTGGTCTCTACTCTTTTCTACAGACCTGTCTTTTGATCCTGGTACAAGCCTTGGCCAAAACCTTTGCCATCCTCTACCCTCTGGTTAAAAAAAAAAAATCCTAACCACAGTGAGATACCATTTTTCACGGATTAGGACGGCGATTAGAAAGGAAAAGATGCTGGAATCACAGCGTTGGTGAGGACGTGGGAACCGGAGCCCTGTGCATTGCAGGTGGGGTGTAGACGGAGCAGCACCGTGGCAGATAGCACGGTGGTTCCTCAAAGCACGAGAAATAGAAACACTGTGTGATCCTGCAACTCCACAGCTGAGTCTACACCCAAAAGAATGGAAAGCAGGAACCTAACAGATATTTGTACACCGTGTTCGCAGCGGCATATTCGCAATAGCACAAGGTGGACTCGATAGAGGACATTATGCTAAGTGAAACGAGCCAGACACAAGGACAACACTGTGATTCCGCCAGGTACCCAGAGAGGTCAGATTCAGAGAGACGATGCTGAATGGTGGCTGCCAGGCGCGGGGGAGGAGGACAGGGAGAGTTGTTTAATGGGGACAGAGTGTCAGTTTCGAGAGATGCCAAAAGTTCTAGAGATGGATGGTGTTGATGGTTGCACAACCGTGTGAAAGTACTTAATTCACTTAAAAATGGTTAGGATGGTGTATTCTATGCTGTGTATTAATATATTTTACCACAATTAGAAATTTTAAAATGGAAAAAAATTCTGAAAAACAGAACTATTATTTTATAGCAGCCGCATCAGGGGTGGAGGATGTGGAACTTGCAAGCCACGGGGCCAGGAGTCGGGGGACAAGGTTTCATTTCCAGCAGTGCCACCAGCCAGTAGCTGTGGGCGTTTCCATGACTGCAGAAGTGTGGGATCCCCTGGCCGGTGCTGGGAGACGGACGAATGGACACCCAGGAGGCGGGAGGAGACCCCTGGGGGGCTAGAGCACCTAACGTGCTGCCAGATGGACATGCCTGGCCGGAGCTGGCACTCAGTAGGCGCCTGGTGAGAGGGTGGAGCCCAGGGCCTGTGGCCGTGTCCTCAGCAGTGCTGGGACCCACGTGTGAGAAGTGGCACCTCACTACAGCCCCTGGGACGCTGTAGTCTGGAGTGGGAGGGTCTCTCTGAGAGGGATGAGCCACATCAGGTCTGAGGACCCTAGGGCAGGATGGACAGAAGGGCCGATGTCCCCCACCACCTGGGGCCAGGCCATCAGAGGGACAACTGCTCGTCACTCAGCCGCCCCACTGGGGCAGGTACAACGGCAGCCAATGCCAGCCCCCAGCCAATGCCAGCCCTGGCTGTCCTGACAGCCAATGCCAGCCCCCAGGGTCCATGGTGATGGGTCCCAAGCGCAGGGGCTCGTGGCTTCACTGGGCCTGGGGGCTTTGTAGGTGGCCGCTGGCTCTGAAGTCTTTTCTGGCCCACCCCTCAGCATTTTCAGGAACTCTGGGTAGGGGACTGTCCTCTGCTCAGTCCCTCGGGGTGCGGAGATGACAATTCCCCAGAGGCACGGAGTGTCAGGTCTGGAAGGGAGTCAGGGCTTCCAGTCGAGCCCCCCACTCTGATGTTGCAGGGGCTGAGGCCCAGAGAGTGTGCCACAGGCACACGGCCACGCATGGCTGAGGCCCTCCTCTCCCAGGAACGGCTTGTCCCCCCCTCTCGGCAGCCCCACAATTGCACCTGGGTGGCTGTGAGTCCCTCAGCCCTGCCCTCACGGGATCTGCCGCCTCAGCCTGGGGCGCCCCCGCCCTACCCTCTGCCCAGGGCCTGGGTCAGTGGGGCTTCCTTGGTTCCTGCCCCGCCCTGCCCACCCAGAGACCTGAGCCCACCTGTAAGGCCACCCGGGCTGCTCGTACCTGCCATGGGAACAGACAGGATGTCTGGCTCCCGGAGAAACGGGGCTCAGCTGGGGCTGGGCTGTGGCTGCCGCCCCAGGGCCCCCACTTGCTGGGAGGGTGGCTGCCTCTCCTGGCGTCCTGGTCCACTCAGCACAGCAGGTCAGCCCTGAGGCCTCACGCGGTCCCCAGGCTCTTGGCAGGATTGTCCTTGCCTCCTTGATCACCCTCCATCCACGTCCCCACGTTGTGGTTTTCCCACTTGAGCGGGACACTTGGTCTCCGCAGGTGAGATGATGGCTCTGGCGCGTGCAGGGCCCCTTCTCCAAGCCACTGTCAGACTGTGCTGTCCGAGGTCACCAGCTGGGCTTGCCCAGCTCTGGGGCGGGCGCTGCGCGGGAGGAGGGCAGGTGGGAAGGTTCTGACGTTGCAAAGCAACTTCCCCTCCCTCCTCATCCTCCCTCCGCAGGTCCCCCTCTCCCTAGCCAAGAGCCCCCAGCCGTTCCTGATCAATGGGCCCAGGCGTGGGGGTGGGGCCCATCTTGGAGACAGAGACGGCTGGGGGTCCGCGGGGGCTGGGCCCACGGTGCCTTTGGGACTTTGGGAGGCAGCAGTGGTGGCATCAGATCCAGGGCTAAATGGCGGAGGCCGTGCCCTCCCACCAGGACTCAGACCCCTGACCTGGGGCGGCCGCCGGCGGCAGCTAGTGTGAAGCTGTCCAGGGCGTCGGAGCAGGAAACACGGGCGGGCGGCAGTGAATGGTGTCGGAGCGGCCGGAAGCCCGGGTGTTCCTGACAGCTGGACCCGATGAGCCTTGCAACGACACTGGCAGGTGTCTACAGTCTCTGTGCCTCAGTTTCCTCAGCTGGCTTAAGTGCATAATCTCTTCTGCCTGGGATGGCCTAGTCCAGCCCCGCCTGGAGCTGCGGGCGGAAGCTCCGAGGCTGGCCCAGGTCGGAGGTGGGTGTCGGCTCTGCTGGGGGCCTGTCCATTCTCACCAGCCCCACGGGCACGGGGCCGGGCATGCAGAGGACGTGGCGATCGCTGGTCAGGAAGGCACAGGGGGTGGGCTCCCCCTCAGCTGCTGCCACTCCTTCGCTGAGAATGCCCTTGGCCGTCTGACCCTTCCCAAATGGCCCTGAGTGGGTCATCTGGCTGGAATACCGCAGGTCAGCCCCGTCTGGGAGGGAGCACCCCAGGCCAGAGCACCCAGGCATACTTTATAATTTAATACTTTATTTAAATAAATTTTAAAATTATAGGAGAAACCACAAGGCCAGCTGGGCCACTCCACACCTCCTCCAGAGTCCTGTGCTGGGGACACTGGGTTGGAAGGGGCTCTGATCCCTAAAAGGGGGTGTGGGGGCTGACGGTGGGAGGGGCTGCTTGTCTCTGAGTGTGATGGTCCAGGCCCTCCTGGCGCCTCCTGCTGGGGGCCGACCTTCTCCTCCCTGCAGCTCTGGGATGCCCGTGGCTCAGTCCCCTACGTCCCAGACTGCAGCCTGCAGAGCTGGCTGGGAGCCCACAGGGAGAGGGTGGGCTGGCCCCAGGGCCTTGCAAAGGGAAGAGGGCCGACCCCTGGCACAGACGCACACCCAGCTGTGTGGGGAAAGGCTGCCATCAGCTCTGAGTCCGAGATGGAGGGTCCCAGCGGCTCCGAGGGGCCACCCGGTGAGATACAGCCGGGCCCCCCGTCCCGGGACTCACAGTGTGGTGGGTGGGAAAGGAAGAGGTGCTGGAGGGGCTTGGGGGATCCGTACCAGCCTTGGTGGCTCCCCCTCAGCCGAGACACCCAGGGGCGGGCCAGCCTGGAGTTCTGTTGGGTCCGGACACGTGTGTGTGTGTGTGTGTGTGTGTGTGTGTGTGTGTGTGTGTGTGTGTGATGGGAAACACACACATGCACACGAGCACACGGACACAACAATCCACACACACCCACATGCACTCGGAAGCCTGCAGACCTGTCACCACAGAGGTGTACACACACACAAGCCCCTGTGCACAGGGACTCGCCACACGGACACAGCAGGGATAGACACACACACCCCTGCCCCACGCACAGGCCCGCCCCCTGCACCCCTCCCTGTTGGTCTGCCCTTCCTGCCCCTCATCCATCTTGCCTGCCAGCCTGTCCCTGGTGCCCCATATCCTTCACACCTTCTCATCTCACTGCTCAATACCAGGAGGCCGTGTGGCAGCCATGGCCGCGGGGAGATGGATGGGCCAGGCGGGGGTGTCAGGGTCCAGGGAGTGATGTCTCGAGAGGAGGGGGCTCTGGGCCCCGGCTGTCCGGCCAAAGCCTGCCAGGTTCAGGCAGGTGTGGGCAGTGTGAGGCTGCGGCCCGGCCCTGCCTAGTTTGTCGTGCTGTGAACACCGGGCAGGTACCTGAGTCAGGACTGAGGGGACCCCAGCAGGTTCCTCCCCTAATGCCAATGTGGGGCGTCCTGGGGGTGGTGGAGGCGGTGGACAGGACCTGCAGCTCCCCAGTGAGACCTTCCTCTGTCCCAACCCAAGGCAGCTCCTCCCTGCATCTCTGAGCCGGGCAGTTGTCCTGGCTGGGGAGAGCCTTGGCCAGCGGCAGCCCCGAGCCCTGACTCCCCTGAGCCACCAGGGCAGCAGGCACAACTGCAGACGCCTGCGTGGGCTGTGCACCCGCCACACACGGACCCCCTCAGCACACCGAGGTCCTGAGGCTCTCAGAAACACATGAGTGTGGGAAAATGCACGCGTACACACACACACACACACACCCCAAAGAACACACGGACAGGCACATGGGTTGGGGGCCTCCTCTGGGTTGTGCCCTCCTCTGAAAGCCCCCCTGCCAGCTCCAGGACAGTCCTCGTCCACACCGCCAGCCCCAGGACACGCAGCATGTCTAAGCCGCACTGGCCAGACCTGCCCAGACCCTGCGGTAACACCTCTCTTCCTCCATTCGCTCCCCCACAGAGAGGGGCCACGCAGGGAAGGGAACACCAACCACGGACTGTATTATCCACTTTACAGGATGGGAAACTGACGCCTGCGGTTAGGGGGCCTGGCAGGGGCACAGCATGTGGCAAAAGGGGCCCCTGGGCTTGGAGCCTTGCCTGGGGACCCACTGTTCAGATGGGAAGGCTGAGGCTGGGCAGGTGTGGCTTGGGTTAGGGAACTGGGGTGGGGGTGGGGGTCAGCGAGGGCAGGGCGGGCACAGAGAACGTGAGCTTCTCCGCCTGGATGAAGGCAATGCCCTTTTCATAGTAGGCGGCCTCATTAATGAACACGGGGGACATGGTGGACTCCCCTTCATAGAGCACATCCTCGCCACTGAACATCTGGAAGATGGGAGCACCGGGCTGCAGCGGCTCAAAGTCTCGGTCCTGGGAAGACAGCCAAAGGCCAAGGTTGCTGGGGCCGACCTCTACCCTGACCCCAGCTCAGCACCCACGAGATGCCCCTCACTCAGGGCCTCTCCCCGTCACCCGTCACCTCCTTGATCCACGTGTTGGGGGCTGGTGAGATACCAGCCTGCTCTGTGTTTAGAAATGGAAACACCAGTCACCTTGGAAAGATGTTTGTCATTGTGGGAGTGGAGCCTACAGTTATGGGCGCAGGTATTAAAGCCTCGGTTCAAATCTTTGCTAACATGTGACCTTGAGCAAGTCACTTAACCTCTCTGTTCCTCAGCTTTCTCATCTGTAAAATGGGGATTATAATATTTCCTCCTATCATGCTGAGGCTTCAATTAAATGGGTTAATTGTAATTAAAACAGTATCTGGCATACAGTAAGTACAATAAAATACTTTATTTAAATAATTTTTTTTTTTTTTTGAGACAGAGTCTCACTTTGTTGCCCAGGCTAGAGTGAGTGCCGTGGCGTCAGCCTAGCTCACAGCAACCTCAAACTCCTGGGCTTAAGCAATCCTTCTGCCTCAGCCTCCCGAGTAGCTGGGACTACAGGCATGCGCCACCATGCCCAGCTAATTTTTTCTATATATATTTTTAGTTGGCCAGATAATTTCTTTCTATTTTTTTAGTAGAGATGGGGTCTCGCTCAGGCTGGTCTCGAACTCCTGACCTCGAGCGATCCACCCGCCTCGGCCTCCCAGAGTGCTAGGATTACAGGCGTGAGCCACCGCGCCCAGCCTATTTAAATAAATTTTAAAATTATAGGAGAAACGATCCAAAATTACTTATTACTTCAGATCAGCAAGGTAGATGGGCAGGGCTGGCTTAAGACCCTCTAGCCCTTAATACTGAAAGGATGGTGGTGCTCCCTCCACCATAATGTCAAGTAAGATAACGCCCCAAAATAAAACTGCAGGGAACAAAGGCCACGGGACTGCACGAGACTGTACCCAACAGCGACCTCATGTGGCAACAAACAGAGCAGCTGCCAGTGGGCCGCCAGTTCTCCCCAGCCACTCATCCCCAGGTAGGAAAGCAGGATTGCCCCATCCTGGAGCATTCAGGAAGGGAAGGCCTGGAGAGAGAGACACCCGCCAACCTGCTGACAGGCGTGAGGAGGCTCGTGGAATCAATTGGAAAACAGGGAGAGAGCCCTGTATTTGCACCTGCAAGCGGGTAAACTGGGTCATGACTGGTCCACATCCCTCCCTCCCTCTGCCTTCTGCAGCCAGGGGGAGGCTGCCCTCCACAGGAGCCGCCAGGGGCTGAGTGTGGGGGCTTCAGGGAGAGCAGTGGGGGCAGGGCAGGGGTGGCGGACGGAGCCCAGTCTCCTGTCCCGCTCCTGAACCTGAGATGCTGGTGACCCTGTGGGAGGCTTAGTTCCTCTGGGACTCAGTTTTCCCTGGCACCCCCCCAGGGCTGTGGCCCCGGAAATCTGCAGCCGCCCCCCTCCCCCGACACACACACACACCTGCAGCTGAGGATGCACCGTGCCTGCCAGGTCCCCGTCCTTGGTGCGCGGGAAGTCCACGGTGCCCGCAATCCTGTAGGCTTCCACCTCAAAGGCAGGAAAGGCCATGCCTGCGCGGGAGGCTGGGTGTGTGAGCCCGTCCCTCCCGCCAGGCTGGCGGGCAGAGTGGGCTGTGGGGCCACGTGGGCCTGGCGCCCTGGCCCCTGAGCCAGGTGGGCTGTTCTCTGGACCTCAGTTTCCCGCAGATCCCCCGGCTCTCACCCTGATTGAAGAGCTCGATGAAGTCCAGAGCTACGGCCACCAGGGTCCTCATCCGGGAGAAAATGTCGGCCCGCAGCACGCCCTGAGGCTGGGGGCCCAGCTCCAGGCCTGGGGACCCGGAGGGTAGGGGTGAGGCAGGCGCCCAGGACAGTTGCCAGGCCGCAGACCTTAGGGCCCTCCGCAGAGAGCACCCAGCCCCGGACCCTGGCCCCGCCCCCAGACCCTGGGCCCACCCCTTCCGTCCCCTGGCTCCGCCCACTCCCCGGCCGCCCACCTATTCCGTTCTTAGCCACCGAGTGCACGGCGTAGCTCTCCTCCCCCGCCTGTTGGTACAGGAAGACCCGGCAGGACAGCTCCGGGTTCTGCAGCTGAGGGTGGGAGGGGCGTTAGGACCCTAGGCCTACTTGGGAGGGGAAACTGAGGCATTGTCGGGGAGCATGGAGGAAGCACAGGGCACCACCCGCCTGGCCTGGTCTGTCCTCTGACTGGGGGCGGGGGTTCTAGGGGCCTGGAGGACTGGAGCCCAGGGGAAGCTAGGCCCAGGGAAAAGGGGCCAAGCAGAGGGGCACCATCCCCTCTGACCCCTTCCCCGCCTCCCTCTCTCTGCCCTCTGGGGGCTGTGTGCTGGGGGGCTGGGGCCACCTGCAGGTGGTGGCACAGGTGCATGGCAAAGACGTTGTGGGCGTTATCGGCGATGAGGCAGGTGCCCATGTTGGCCGTGGTGTTGTGCAGATCAAGGATGAAGTCGAAGGCCTGGCCCGAGGCTTTGGGCCCCAATAACTGGTTTAGCTCTCGGGCTCTTGTCACCTCGTATGGGTCATCTGGAGTGGCCCTCGTACTGCAGGGACAGGAATGGGGGATACGGGTCCCCCACAGTCCCAGTCAGCCCAGTGGTTTAACGGCAGGAGGCCCTGCAGGAAACACTCAGAGCAGCGCAAGGGAAAGCCTGGCTGTGCTCACTGCTGTTTGTGGCCCTCACTGGCTCCCCACTTCCCCATGAAGTCCAAGCCTCTCCCACTCTCACTCCAGCCGCTCTCACTCCACCCACACTGCCCGAGCACCATGCTGGTCTCACCCCTAGGCCTTTGCTCTTCCTGGGCCTTGCACTGGAAACTCCTCACCTCTCTTCACCTGGCTAGCTTTTACTCACCCTTTGGGGATTGGCTGAGACACCACCTCCTCCAGGAAGCCTTCCCTGACTGCTCTTGGCCAGGTTCCATGCTTTGTTTATCCCCCACCCCTGCATTGAACCTCCTGGGTTGTGGTTGCTGGGCTCTTCGTCTGTCTCCCCAGTAAGCTGAGGCCAACACCTTGGTCTTGCTCCCCATTCTGTCACCGAACTGACCAGAGCCTGGCCTGGAGGTGGGGCTCAGTGAATATCCCTTGGAGGAAGGCGTGAACAGCAGCTGGGGCACAGGACAGATGAGCAGCCTCCGGGGCTGATCTGAGGGAAGCTCTGGGTCTGGGGAACCCAGAGAAGGGCCTGCCCCAGCCTATGGTCAGGAAGGGCTTTCTGGAGGAGGTGACATGGATCTGGGTTTCTCTGAACTGTCAGTGCCTGGGCATCACGAGCAGAGGGGCAGCAGAAGCGAAGGTGGGGGAGTGCCCTGTGAGTGGCTGGAGGGGCAGTTTCTGGTAGGGACCCTGCTGAACTGCCTGGGCCAGCCGGGTGGCGAGGGCTCTCACGTGAGGAAGGTACTGGTGAAGGTGCGGTTGAGGTCGCGGTCCATGTAGCGGCGGCAGGCGGCTGCGGCTGCGGGGTTGGCCAGCACGGGCGTGGCAGAGAAGCTGGGTCTCTGCAGGTCCCCCGGGGCCTGCAGCCAGTGCCTGGCCAGGTAGACGCCGGACATCTCATTGCCATGGGTGCCCCCAGTCACAGCCACGCGGCGCAGGGGCTCCCGGGGCACAGGCAGCGAGCACATCCTGGTGCAGGCTGGAGCACCTGGTGGGTGGGCACACCTAGAAGACCCTGGCACAGACACAGGGACCAGTGCTCAGAGCCGGGATGGTGGTGGTGAGCTCCCTGGGATCTAAGGAGTCCAAGCCACGCAGGGCAGCTGCCTGTCACAAGGTGCAGCCAGACAGTGGTGTCAGCTGTGTCCCACCCGCACCTGCAGCGGCCCAGCTCAAGGGCACCCTCGGGAGGTTTCTCCCACCTAGCACCTGAAGTCCCTCCATTAGCACCTTCCTCTGAGGGTGAGCGCTGCCCTCCCGGCCTTCCTCTGCGGAGTCGGTGTTCCTGCTCCTTTTGAGAGAAGTTTCTTTCTCCTAAGCTGAGAAGAGGGGCCCAGACACTGGGGAGATGGATGCACCGGGGCGCATCCCTGCAGGAAGGGGAACACGCTCCTGCTTCAGGGACAGGGACACTGAGGCCCCACATGGGAGTGGAGAGTGTCATAGGAATTAGCTGTGGAGAGTCTGGTTCCAGGCGACCCCTGCGCCCTCCTGTCCCTCCCACTGGCCCCACTGAGCTGGCACAGGGGCCTTATGGAGAGGTGCTTACCTGCCGATCCGGGCCGCCGGGGCTGGAGTGCCCAGCTCCTAGACGGGCGGGTATTTATGGGCCTGGAGCTCCCTGGGCAGGAAGCGTTTGTGTCGAGTCGGCAGACAGCAGGGACGGGCTGAGGTCCGTCCAGCCAAAGGTCGGAGTGCTGGTGTCCCGCCCCTGCCTGGCAGCGCCCTACTCTCCACCTGCCGCCGCTGCACCTGTTGAGTCCAGGCCCAGCAGGCAGCCTGCTGTCCTTGCCTTTGGTCCCTCCTCTGGGAATAGGGACAGCCCCGCCTCCAGGGGCCAGGTAGGGCTCCCGCTGCGGAGCTGCACATGACCTTGGAAAATTATTTGCAGGGATTCTTTAAGGCCTGGCATGAAGACAGCCTCCCCCAGAGAGGATTTTCTGGACTGCTGGGTACAGGGGGGTTAGGCACAGGCGTCCAGCCCATGGTGGCCCGGGGCCTGGAGTCCAGCCTGGAGACCCTGGCAGAGCCTCAGGCTGAATCTGCCCAGAGGGGGCACATTCCTTAACGTTACTAGGTAGACCAGCAGTGGGGTGGTGACTTGGTTTTGGCCACCACCGGACCAAGCCACTGAAAGTTCCTATTGAGGCATGCACCTCCCAGATGACAAGTCCCCTCCCTCCACCACCTCAGCAATGTCCTGTCCTTGCAGCTCCTGGAGGGACATGGTCACTCCTGGGTCACCCTTGCCTAAGGGTGTGTCCTATGGGGTCCAGTTTTACAGCTTTTTGATACTTTAAGCAAAATTTCAAAATGTTTCATTAAGTATTTTTGGCCATTTTTAGGGACAGTATAACTCAAATGACTCAGTTTGCTGTTCTGGAAGTGACCCTCAGACCCATTTTATAGATGTGGAAACTGAGGCTCTGATGGAATGACTAAGGGCACACAGAGCTCTGGAGGCAGGACTGGGGCTGGAACCCAGGGTGTCCCCTCCACGCACCCTCTCCCTGTTGCTCTCGAGGGGCAAGCCGGGAAGGACAAAGGCAAGGTCCCCGCACCCAGCCCTGGGGCCCAGCCCTCCCACCAGGCTCAGCTGTCTGCTGGGAGGAGCTGAGGACAGTGCAGAGGTCACTGAGGAGAGAGGCAAGGCCAGGCCAGGGGCCGGCCAGCCCGGCCAGCAGTGCCCACTGTCTGCCAGGCCCTGGGGCCCTGAGCTTGGGCCTTCAGCTGGCTCTGGTCCCAGCCCTTCTTCACCACCAAACTTGGGGCTCCCCAGGCCGGCCCAGGCCTGCTCCAGATGCCAGGCCACCAGCCCCGGGGCCTCCGGCTGGCCAGGTCCCTCTAGGCTGAGCCTCTCTGAAGCTGCCCAGGTCCCACGCAGCTCTTTGTGTGGCGGGGCTCTCCCGCCCCCGACCCCGCAGGGCTCTGTGCACTCAGCACGGGGCTCATGGGGACTGTGCCTCGACTCCTCGGGGCAGTGGGACCTGAACAGGTTGCTAGAGGGGTGGGTGAAGCGTGAGGCTGGGGCACCAAGAGGGCCGGGGCTCCCTGGGAGCTCGCTGCGGGGCCGTCCCCTCCTGGGCTCTGGAACCTCAGCAAAAGGAGGGCAGAGACCACCATGGGGCCGTGCTGACGGCCATTGAGTCCTTCTGGCCCCAAGGGAGCTGTCATCGGCTCAGCTTCGCAGGTGTGGACCGAGGCCCAGGAGGCCGAACGGCTTGGCCCAGGCCTGGGCAGGAGGGGGAGGCAGTTGACAGAGCAGTCTGTGAGCCCCCCAGTCCCGCTCTGCTCAGGGCAGGGGTCTCAGGCCACCCCTGCTTTATCAGTCCCAAGCCTGGGTCTTTGTTCTAAAGGCCACCCAGGCTGTGGGGCACTGCTGACTCGGGGGGGGCCTCTCAGGAGGGCAGGGCCTGCTCAGCACGCCCGGCTATTTTGGGGGCTGGTGGGGACCAGGGAGCTTCCTGTCAGGATGTCCTGAGCCCCCAGCTCTGGGGAGGACAGCAACAGGGGCTCTGGAAAGTTCCATTTCCCTTGGCTGGGGCCCAGCTTCCCTGTTTTGGTGGGTGTTTATAGATGGGAAGGGGGGCCTGGAGCCAGTGCAGGAAGCCTCAGAAACAGCAGCCCCAATCCTGACAGAGTGTGTGTGCGTGTGCGTGTGCCCATGTCTGGGGACGTGTGCCTGTGTTTGCACGTGCCGACAGGCATGCGACAGCGTGAACAGTCTGGAGGGGGCCGAGCCCCACCTCTGAGCCCCAGTGGGTAGAGGGGCCTCCTCTGGCCCTGGCCCCGATCCCTGACGGGCTGCGCGCTGGAGAGAGTCGGTACTCGCTGGGCCTCGGCTTCTGCCCGGGCTGTGGGGCCGAGGCTCTCTCCTGGCCAAGGGCCGCTGCGCGGAGTGAGGGCGCAGGGCAGGCCCGAGCCCTGGAGACGGGGCAGCCCCTGGCATGGGTGAGGGCAGAGGACAGTAGCACAGTGGACATCAATGGGTCCAACCTCTTTACTGCAGTTGGGGAAACTGAGGCCCAGAAAGGGGTGGTCAGAACCTAAGCCAGCCCACGAGTCTGTAAAGCTTGGCCCAGGAGGGCGTGTGGGGCCTCCTACCTGGGCTCCAACTCCCCTCTCTGCTCAACCCTCCTGCAGCCTTTCACCCCACATCGCCAAGGGCCGGACAGCCTGCTCCATCTCCCTCGTCTGCCCGGCGCTCCACCCTTCTGAAAGCCCTTGCTTCTTACGGCCTGGGAGAGAGGACACTGCTGTGCTCTGCTCGGCCCCCAGACAGCCTGTGGCCGTGAGAGGCCCCAGAGCCCAATCCTGGGCTCCCTCCTCTGTCCACCCCTTTCTGATGGCTGCAGACACCATCGGTCTGCTGATGACTCCGGTTCCCATCCCAGACGCAAGCTCGTGTATCCAGCCGCTGCCCTGCAACCCTCAGCTGGACAGCACAGCACAGGCTCAGCTCAGCCCTGTCCTCAAAGGGCTCATGTGGTCAGCTGGGGGTAGGAGCACAGAGAGAGCAAGCCGGACGGGACAGAGGGACAGCGCCGTCTCGCCCCGCTTCCTCTCCCTCTCCAGTACACACGTGCGCACACACGTCCTTCATTAATTCACCCACAGGCATTCTGGAGGCTGCTTGTGTGCCAGCTCTGCCTGGGTATTGTGGACACATCCGTGAGCTAAACCATATTTGTGCCCTCACGATCTCACTGTGCAGCAACCCGACTCTTACCTGGGCATAGACGGCATGGATTTCAGGCCCCAGCACTCGGGGGTAATGAACGTGTCATTTCTTCTTATATTCTTCCAGAGCACATTAAAAACTCCTGAGCCCATTTGCAGTGGTGACAGGAAGTGGCCCCTTGGTCATCCGGTCATCCGTCTCCTGCGTGGTGTCAGGAAAGAATCTGGGATTTCTCTTATGCCCCAAATCAGGAGGTCTGGCTGGGTGCTGGTCCCCAGTGGCCTCCATCTTCATCGTAGCTGGTCAGCTCCATGGTGGGTGCTGCCAGGGGGCTGCTGCCCTGGTCACCACACAGATGCCCCCAGTGCCCTCCCCACGGCCAGGCCTGGTACCCCCAGCCCAGCCACACACCGGGCACAGGTCCACCTGCACCATCTGCCTCGCCAGCACTCTCCTCGCAGCCTGTTCCTGGGGCCCTGGCCTACCCCTTCCCACCAGCCTGGTGGCCTGGGGTTGGGGCAGGAGGAGGACTCACCCCATATTGTCATTTTTCTTATCGGCCACTCTAGACTGTGGCCAATTACCACATAGATGTGGAACCAGCATCTGTGGCTGAATCTGACCCGTGACCCCCACTGGGACCACCCCCAAGCCTCCTGGCAGCAGGATGCTGTGACTGATGGACAAGGAGAGGCTGCCGTGACAACCTCAAGACTGTAACATGGCCCTGGGAAGCTCTAGAATGTGTGTGGCTGAGGCCACCTCCATAGCCAGGGCCTCAGTGCCCAAGGATGAGCTCAGCTGCTTCCCAGAGTGGGGACCCTGGGGCCCTAGAACCCGCTGACTGCTCACACCAACTCTAAGAGACAGGTGGGAACCCCATCCTACAAGATAAATGTCCACCTAAAAGGAAACTCAGGGCAGGCGCGGTGGCTCACGCCTGTAATCCTAGCACTCTGGGAGGCCAAGGCAGGAGGATCGCTTGAGCTCAGGAGCTTAAACTCAGAAGTTTGAGACCGTCCTGAGCAAGAGCAAGACCCCGTCTCTACTAAAAATAGAAAAATTAGCCGGGCATGGTGGCGCACGCCTGTAGTCCCAGCTACTGAGAGGAGGCTGAGGCAGGAGGGTCACTTGAACCCAGGAGTGTGAGGTTGCTGTGAGCTGTGATGACGCCACTGCACTCAGGCCCTCCGGAACAGATGAGTTTATTTGGGAAGAGCACAAAGGAATGCAATCCGGCACATGCTATGATGGGGCGGCGGGTGTCATGGCAAAAGGGAAGATTTTAAAGACAAAGACAAGTCCATGTAAACAAGTTGCTTTGAAACAAGGTTCATCGATCACAGCTCATTGCAGGAGCTGGTGTGTGCTCATCAGTGGAGACGTTGTTATGTCCGTGTCCTTGTACAAGCATCTTCTCGGGGACACTGCACTCTTGGGGAAGCTCTTGTGATATGTCGTCTCACCAGTCTACGTGCAACAATGTCTTGTGATAAGTCCTGTTACAGGCACATGCGCATGAAGGCTTCCTCATAGCCTCCCCGGACTCCATTTTGTTAGCATGTGACCTAAGTGACTCCATTTTGGTTCCAGCAACTTTCACATAGGGAAACTGAGGCTTGGAGAAGTTAAGGGACTTGCCCACGGGCACCCAGTAAGGCTGCAGCAGTGGAGTGGTGCAAATCCAAGCTTTCCGGGTGGATGGGGCCGCCGTGGGAGCCCAAGGGGGCTGCAGAGACCCTATGGGTGTGGGGGGGTCCCTGGGAAGGCAGCAGCAGGGAGCCGGGTGGAGCAGAGCGGGAGGGGAGCTGGAGGACAGAGCAGCACAAGGCCTGGAGGGGCACAGGGCTCTGCACAGCTTGGTGTTGCCAGATCAAAGCAGGCAGGCACAGTCTTTGTTCACTGTCTGGGTGATGCTGCCTCCAGGACTGGGCCCGCCAGCCGCGACCAAAAGAGCAAAGGGCTGGAATTGGGGAGGGTGGGGTGATGGGGACACAGGTCACACTCCGTGGCCTCCCAGCCCCCTTCATGTGACTCTGCTCCACCAGTCCGAGGCCCTGAGGGTCTGGGGTCTGGAGGGGCTGTGAGGAGGCGATGCTCACAGCAGGGTGCAGCTCTGGGAGGCCAGGGCCCAGCTTATCATCTGCTGGGTCCAGGCAGTGTAGGGTGGGTAGCGGATTTCCTTGAGCTTCTCCAGGCCCGCGTGGGAGAGCAGGCAGGCGCGGTGGTGGGAGAAGGTGTCGAAAGAGAACTTGCCATGGTACCTGCCCATGCCGCTGTTGCCTGCGTGGGCACAGGCAGTGAGGCCCTGAGGCCGGGCAGCCCACCCAGCCCTGTGCGCCGGCCTCAGCAGCAGCCCACTGCCCGGGCCAGGAGCCCACAGCTGGCAGGGAGCTCAGAGAGAGCCAGGCCCTGCCAAGAGCCATTGTACACATAGGGAAACTGAGGCCTTGAGAGGCCCAGGACCTGGATGGAGGTTGAGCAGTGAGTGAAGGGACTTCCTGGGTCTGGGGTACTAAACCCAAGCTTCCCTGGGGGTGGGGGCTGGACACGGTGGAGGAGGGCAGGGACTCACCCACTCCCCCCAGCGGCAGGGACGTCAGTGTCATGTAGATGAAGCCCTCATTGCCACCAAAGTTGCCGCTGCTGGTCCGATCCAGCATCTGGTTCACTACCTGGGGGAGGAAGTGGGTAGTGGGCTCCAATCACCCAGGAAGAGGGTTTGAGCCCGACCCTTCCACGGGGAAGGCAGAGGGGCCCCAGCATCTCCGATGGCCGCCCCTTCTCCACCCTCTACTGAGCTAGCATCTCCCCACAGAGCGCTTCCCAGGGGGCGGCGCCTTCTCAGTGATGTTTAGGGAGCCGTGGTGCTCCTGACCTCCGTGACGCAGAGATGGCGGAAGCCCCTGGCCTTGAGACATGGCAGTAAGGTGAGGGCAGCGCTACAGCGCTCAGGCCCGACCGCGACCAGCCTGGCTCTGCCCAGCTCTGCCCCACCCCCCAACCCCATACCGGGCTCTGCTTGCCATGCAACCTTTGCACGGCCAGGGAAAGGGAGCCCTCTGTTCAGGCCAGACGGAAAAGGGCACCTCCTCCTCCAGGTGCCCTGGACAGACGGCTGGCCGGCCACGCACCTGGCAGGGTTTGACCCTGCCTGAGTCCCCTCTGCAGGCCCCCTGTGCAGGATGCAGTGGTACCACGTGACCTGGATTATAGTCGCACTTGAGGCATCTGCTGTCTTAAAGCCCTCCAAGAAGGGCTGCGAAAGGGGGGTGGCCAGTGTGCCCCTTTTAGCCCCCTGTTGCCCCCAGCGCGCCGAGCCCCACCTGGCTGCTGTTGGAGAAGGCGTAGAGGGCCAGGGGCTTCTCCCGCCGGTTGATGAAGTCGATGGCCTCGTCCAGGCTCCGCACGCTCACAATGGGCAGGATGGGCCCGAAGATCTCCTCCTGCATCACCGGCTCGGTCTCCTGCACGTCCACCAGCACCGTGGGGGCTGCGGGCACAGGGCCGGCTCAGCCCCGGGGCCACAGCCGGGACACGACCTCCCCCTGGAATCCAGGCCGGGGAGTCCCAGGGCCTGACTTCCCAGGACGCCCGGCTTCGGGGTGTCCTAGGGAAGAAAGTCCCCAGAGGCCCTGACAAGGGACCACAGGGCCTTCCCCAGCCTGGCCCGGCCTACGGGGCCCAGAGGATCCCCCAACCTCGGTCTCACAGTCAGGGGTGACAGGATCTTAGAACCACAGAGTCCAAGGTGACAGTACCCAGAATGTTGAAGCCGCAGCGTCACCGTGAGCTGCTGAGCCGCACAGGCCCAGGAGACTGTGGGGCTCAGGACGGAGCCGTGGGAGTTTAGAACCTGGGCGTGGTGGGCCCACGGACTCTGGAGTCACGGCCTCGTGGGACAGAGATGGTGGGACGGGGGTTTAGGATCTTAGCGCCCTGGAGCCCTGGGGTGTGAGCTTACGAGTCCAGAGCTGTGGGAACTGAGTTTGGGGTTGTGGCGTCCCAGGCTGAGAACCACAGCCACGGGAGCGTGGCGTCAGGGGATCGTGGCACCGGGAGCCGGGGCTCAGGGCTGGGCTCTGGTGGGGCCGAGGTTTCAGGCGCCGGCCCAGGCTCGTGGCCCAGCTGTGGCCCCTCCAGCGTGGAAGGGTCTCAGCCCGGGTGGGCTGTGGCCGGGCGAGTGGGACCCACCGATGTAGCGCTGGCTCTCGTCGCTCTGGCCACCGATGGCCACACGGCCACAGCCCAGCAGTGCCCGGAGCCGCTGGAACTGCTTCTGGTTGATGATGCGGCCCAGGTCTGGGGAGCTCTGGGGGTCGTTGCCGTAGAAACGGGTGATGGCGGTCTGCAGGGCGGGCAGCAGGCGCTCCTGGGTCTCAGGGCTGCACAGGATGTAGTCAGGGGCCACGCAGGTCTGGCCGGCGTTGAAGTAGCGGAACCAGGCCACGCGGTTGGCCACGGTCTGGGGGTCGCAGTTGTCATCCACGTAGCAGGGGTTCTTGCCCCCGAGCTCCAGAGTGACCGGTGTCAGGTGCTTGGCGGCGGCGGTCATGACGATCCTGCCCACACGAGGGCTCCCTGGGCGTAGAAAGAAACCAGAGTGGCCTTTCAGTCACCTGGACCAGGTAGGATGGCCTGGGCCCGGGGGCCTCACGCCTCCTGGAGAGGCGGTGGGGTCAGCAGTGACCGTGACCGTCTGCCTATCCCAGTGCTCCCCAGGGACACGGTCAGCCCCATCAGATGGTCCAGGCAACTGACTCCTGCCCCTCCCTTTCCACAGAGACCTTCACAGGCCAGTCCTGCCCCACTCACCTCTCCGGGCTGACCCTGCCTCACCACTGGGATCCGCCTCTGGCCCGGCCACCCCAGGATCCCGTGTCTCCAAGACTGCCCAGGCCTGGCCTGCCCAGGACAGTTGCCATCTGTGACACCTCAAGCTCTCCATACGCCTCCCACCACCTCCCTCCACAGTCCCCCCCATTGTGTTCTGGGCTGTCCCCTTCCCGCAGGACCTGGCAGGGCTGCCCTCACCCGTGAAGAGGATGTAGTCGAACTTGTGCTCCAGCAGCTGCTCAGTCTCCTGGGGCCCGCCCAGCAGCACGGCAAAGCCGCTCTGCAAGACAGGACAGGTGGCTCAGGGGCAGACCCGGGACAGGAGGTCCTCCTCGGCTGGCAGGGCAGCGGTGTGGGGATGCCGGGTGCTGCTAGGGCAGGGCCACCCTCACCTGGTCCAGGTACTGGGGCAGCACCTCAGCCAGGACCTTCTCTGTGGCCTTGCTGATTTCTGACGGCTTCAGCACAACGCAGTTCCCTGCAAGGGCAGGTGGGGAAGTCGTGGGGGGCGGCGAGCCCCCCCCACCCGGGGCTGAACTTGGAGGCACCACATGCGAGTGTTCTGCAGGCGCTCTTCGGGAAGGCGATTGGGCCAGGGCAGCATGGGGTCCAGGAGCCCCTCCTCACCTGCGGCCAGAGCGCCCACCAGGGGCACCAGCGTCAGGTTCAGGGGGTAGTTCCAGGGGGCGATGATGAGCACCAGGCCGAAGGGCTCCTTCCGGATGAAGGCCGAGTCCAGCTTCGTGAGCTGGGGCACAGGGCACACGATGAGGCTCTGCCGACGACCACCCAGAACCCACCCCCGCACCCCGGGGCCCCCAGCTCCCTGCGCGAGGGAGTCCCAAAGGATAAGATGAGGTCTTGAGAAAGTAGCCACTCGCTGGGGCTTGGGGCAGGAAGGGGCCTGGGCTGGAGCCTCTGCCCCAGCAGGGCTCACCACGTTGGTGGCAGCTGGCTTGTCCTGCATCCAAGCCTGCAGGTTCCTGAGGGCCAGGTCCACCTCGTTCTTGCAGAGGATGAGCTCAGATATGTCCGACTCAAAGGCCGACTGCAGCAAAGGGGGTTTGGGGAGATCAGGCCAGGGCTGGGCAGGAAGGGTCTCCCCCCAACCCCGGGGCATATAGAGATAGTCCCTGTGGTGGCACAGTGGTCCTACGGGAGCTGCACACGGGCCAGGAGCTGGGCCCTAGAGCCAGGCTGCAATTCTGATCTGCCACTTCCTGGCCGTGTGACCTCAGGCAAGTGACTGAACCCCTGAGTGCCTCAGTTTCCCCATTTGCAACACGGGGTCAGCAATCAAACCTGCCCCACAGGAAGGCTGTGGGTGTCCACGAGTTAATGTAAGGTGCCTGTCACATACCACATGCCAGGGAAGGGTGTGTTAAATACATAGGAATAAAATTGGGCACACAGCTAGTCACCTTGGGGGGCACGGACCCCCTCAGGGAGGACAGGGACACCACAGAGGGTGCAGCCCCTCCCTGGGAAGGACACCAGCAGCCCCTGCCTGGAGACACCCCCGCCCCGGCCCACCTTGTGCAGGTCCTGGGCCAGCGTGTCCTGCAGAAGCTGCTTGTTGTCCTGAAGGAAGCGGCCCAGGGCCCTGAGCTGCGCAGCCCGGAACGTGGCCGGCCGCGTGCGCCCCGCGTTGAAGGCCTCCCGCAGCCGCTGCAGCGTGTCCTCGATGTGGTCCATCCTGCGGGAGGGGGTGGCATGGGCTGGGCGGCCGGGGCTGCCCCTCCCTCACAGGCGCCCTCCAGCCGCCCAGGGCCTGCGGCACCCCTGCCCCCCCCACACCCACAGGGGCTCGTGGACACTCCCGCCTCGTACCCACGAGGGGACCCACTGGGGGGCCTCACAGGGGCCAGGGGCTGCCTGCGACCCCCCACTCACCTGCCTCCTAGTCGCACCTGTGTGGGAGGGCCCTGGGCGCAGCCTCCCAACACCAGAGTGGGCTGCAGCCCTCCTCTCCTGGTGCCCTCGGCACGCACACCTAACGTGACCCTGGCCACCCAGCACTCAGCTCCTCACACACGGACGCACACTCTCACCTGTGTCAGCCCCTGGCCACCCCCAACCCAGACCACCCAGGCCACATGCGTGGTGGCCAAGCAGGGCTCTCCCAGACCAAACCAGGGACTCTGAGGGCTCTTTGCCTCAGAGTGTCAAATGGGGAAACTGAGGCCTGGGTTGGCCATAGGGGAGCACACATTTGGTGCCCTAGTGCTGAGGAGGGGTTGCTATTTGCTCTGGGGAGGTGGTGGCCCTTGGCTGGTCCTGGAAGGAGGGTCTCAAAGCAGAAGCAGAGAATGTTCTGGGCCTGGGCACCCGTGGGCACAGGTGGGAGGTGGGGGCAGGTGCAGAGCTGAGACTGCCCTGGGGCCTTGATCTATCTGGGCTTTTCCTGAGGGCCCAAGGGAGCCCCAGCAGGGTAGAGTGGAGGAGGGTTGGTGGGGGGAGAGGCCGGGGACGCTCAGAGGAGGACTGCCAAGACCTGGCGCGAGGGCCATCCGAGCACCCAGCCCAGGGGCTGCAGACGGTGCGCACATCCTGCGTGTGCCGCGGTGTGTGTGCCTGTGTCTATGTCCACGTGTGTCTGCGTGTTATGGGTGTCTGTGTGTGTCGGCGTGGGGACATGGGCAGTCCTCAGCCTCTGGCAGCATGCCACAGGGCCACTCCCAGCACCTCTGCTCAGAGCTGCGTTGGCATTGGCGGTGGGCGTGAGTGGTGAGCAGGGGCTCAGCGTCCCCCCGGGTGCCCTGGAGGCCGGTGGCCCCATCAGCAACTGCCCCCACCGGTCACTCTGCGCATCTGTGAGGTAGGGCCAGTGCCCCCCTGCGGACGGAGCCTGCTGACCTGCCTGCCGTGGTCATTGTTCTTACAAACAATCAGACAAAGAGAGCAGTGGGTGCCCGACTCAGTGGTAGTCCCAGCCGTGGAAATTAGGGAGACCAGAACCAGTGCCGGGCACCTTCCTGGCCACACCCGCAGAGACACCCTCCCTGCCCTTGGCAGCACGGGACCTCCACACTCACTGTCCGCCCCTCTCACGCGGGCCTGGAGGAGGACGCAGCATACAGCAGGTGCTCAGTAAAGACCTGTCCACTGGCTACGCTCAACCCCTGTCTTGGGCTGCAAGGGGACCCGGGTTGTGCCCTCCCCACAGCCAGACCTGAGGAGTGCCACCCAGATCCTGCCCCAGGGAGTGGGTGGGGGGTTGGAGTGGGATCAGCCCAGGCCCAGCCCAGGCCCAGGGGGACGATGGGCCATTCCCTGGCAAGTGCTTCCTGGAGGAACAGGCCTGGGTGGGGGTGCTTGGGGCCCACCTCCAGCGGTGGCACAGTTGGCCTGGAGCTCTCCCAAGCCTTTGGGTTCCAGGGCCCTGCCCCACAGCTCTGCCTGCATTGCCAACATCACTGGCCTGAGCCCAGCTTTCCCTGCCTGGGGTTTAAGCAGCTCCCGGTCACATTAGCCCAGCTCTAACTTCTTCCATGGCTCCCTAGTGCCTTTGCAGGGCTGTCTCTGCCCTGATTCAAGGACTGGTATTCAGGGCCCAGGGCAGATGAGTCTGGGGTGTACTATGGCACACAGGTGTCCTGATATCCATCCCAAGACCCTGGCCCCAGCTCAGTCACACCTTTCCCGGGTGAGGCAGGTGGGGAACCTCTTCTCTTTCTCAACAGTCATGACCCGTGTCCTTACTTGTGCACACCTGGTGCTCAATAGCATAATTGAGGAGCCAGCTGTGGGGAAATAGGCTGAGATGTGAAAGGTTTCAGGGGCTTTGCTTTGAAGGAATCTGTGGACATGTTAGTTCACAGAATAGAAGCTGCTTCCAACAAGGGAGGCACTGTCAGAAGACGTTGGGCCCAGGACATTTCTTCCTTGCCGCCGGCCATCCCCTTGAGCTTTTTTGCAAGGCAGAAGCTCGGTCTGGGTCCTTGGCGGAGAAGCTGATTAAAACGCCTGCCCAGCAGATAACGTGCAGCTGGAACTATCCTAGAGTTCAAGGCTATTCCTGCTTCACTCCTGACTACATGTATCTGTGTTTAGAAGTAGATTACAGTAGTACACAGATGCAGTGTTCTTACTTTATACATTTTATCTTTAATTTGCATACTCAGCTAGGTGTGTTTCTAACTTAGGGCTTAACATGTTTATCTTAGAAAAATTGTGTAACCGTCTATTCTTGTAGACAGAATTAGGTAAAGGTTTCCCCTGGAAACCTCAAAAAATGAGCTGTACACATAATTCTTTAACAAAAGACAAGTATTTGCTGTAACAACAAATACTGATGTGGGATTTCAGTCGGGGCCTCACAGCTCGCGGGAATGCTGGAGGACACCTGACCCCTCCATCACTTAAGCTGCACTTTGTCTCCATCTCAATCATTTCTCTGTCTATATTATTTCTTTATTTCCTATTATTTCCAAATCCCTTGCGATGATCCTGCTTTGGGGCCTGTTTTGGTGGGAGAGTAGCTCACTCCTGGCAGCCAGCAGCATCCGCTTGGCAGATGAGGAGACAGATGGGCTGAGGTGGCAGTATCCTCAGGGGCTGGAGCTGGACCCCGGCCCTGCCTCTCAATCCCAGCGCTTTCTTGCCTCGCCTGCCCATGGCAGGGAAGGGGCCCCAGCACTTGCTGGGGTGGGGCTCTAGCACTCCTGGCTGCCCACCAGGCAGGCCCTGGTGGGACCTGGGCCACCCAGATGACCACCCCCAACTTGGCCAGCCCTCTTGGTGCTCCTGTCCAGACATGAAGCAATGACACCGGAAACAATCTAATGACAAACATGATCAGCCCACGTGGGCCCCTTCCAGGGGTGGGCGTTCTGGACATAGGGACCAGAGTGTGCAGAGGGCTTGTGGGGTAGATTTTGAGAAACAGGACATAGCAGGCAGGTGGAAGCCTGATGGGCCCTGCTGCAGGGAGAGTTGGCATTCGTGCTTTGGGCAGTGGGGAGCCCCTGCACAGAGGCCGGAGGAAGGCAGAGTTGGAGTATGGAGCAAGTGCTTTGCCTGCAGCGTCTCATTTAAGCCTCGGGGATTATGACCACCCCATTCGAAGGATGAGGAAACTGAGGCTCCAGGAGGCAACCTGCTATGCCTCCTCACAGCTGCTAAAGGATGGGTTCAACTCAGTCCATGCGGCCCTGCCACCCCCTCCCCACCAGCATTGTCCTATGTGCCTGCCAACCAAAGGTGTGCCCTGTGCTTTTTGTGTGTGTTTTTTTTAAGAGACAGGGTCTTACTCAGTCACCCAGGCTGGAGTGCAGTGGCGTGGTCACAATCACAGCTGACTGCAACCTGGAACTCCTGGGATCCAGTGATCCTCCTGCCTTGGCCTCCCGAGTAGCTGGGACTACAGGTGTGCCACCACACCTGGCTAATTTTTTAATTTTTTGTAGAAATGGGCTCTTGCTACATTGCCCAAGCTGGTCTCAAACTCCTGGCCTCATGTGATCCTCCCACCTCGGCCTCCCAGAGTGCTGGGATGACAGGTATGAGCCACCGTGCTTGGCTGTCCCTCGATTTTTATTGTCGTCTCAACACTTTTTTGTAGCTTTGAGATTTTGTACAATGAGATGTAATATTTCCTGAATCAGAAATGAGCAACGAATGTTGCTTTTAAAACCTGAAACCAAAGACATCTCTGGCCTCACCACCCAAGAAGCTCCCCACTTCCCGACCCTGACACTCCCCAGCACATCCCAGTCACACCCTGGGGACCCCTGCCAAGTCCCTGTCTGTCCATGAGGCTGTCTCCTGCCCCAGCCAGGCAGCTCCGCAAAGGAGGATGAGGTCTGTCCCCACACCTGGGATTCCTGGGGAACACGCCTCACCTCCCAGAGTGCTTCCCGGGAGCCCGCCACAGGGAAGAGTGAGTCTCACACAGGACAGCTGAGCCAGGGCAGGACCAGCCTCCCACCCTGAGCAGGGACCCTTGGTGGTCTCGCCCTTTGACCCCTCTCCCACATCCCACCCCCCTGATGCTGGCCCCACCCAGTGCCTTTTACCCTAAGGCCCCTCTGCCCCTGCCTCGCCCCAGCAGCCCCACATACCCTAGCGGGGGCTCGGACCCCGGATCTTCTGCCGCGCCTTTGGTCCCTTTCCCCGACATGCTGCCTCCGAATGTGCCGACTCTGCTCCTACCCAGGCCTCAGCCCTGCCTCTGCCGACTGCTGATGCTGCAGGAGCGCCCTGCGTCCCCCCACTCCTGTGGCCACGCCTGGCGCCTGGCGATGCAGAGCTGTCTGGGGTTACCTAATGAGCCCGGGAGGGCAGGGCAGCGCCTCCTACACCTCACACCTGCCCCTTTCCCACAGCTACTCTGTCCGGCCTGTTCTCCCCATCCTGCCCCTGCACCCCTGCACCCCGGGCAGCCCCTGGAAACTGGTCTGACAACTTGAGGTTGTCTGAGGCTATTCTGTGTGGCTGCTGGGATGGGCTGGCAGAGAGCATAAGGAGAGAAATCCCCCAGGTGGGTTGCAGGACGAAAGTATCAGCAGGACCCCGGCAGTAAATGCTGCCCCCTCCAGGAAGTACTCACAGGCCCCCAGCTGGCAGTGTTCCACGGCCCCGCCCAGGGCCCCTGAGCTAAATCCTCCTCTCCACTCCTCCACTCCCACAGCTCAGGGTGCGCAGGTCAAGATCAGCAACTACGTTTCCTTCATTTCCACTCTCCTAGTGTGCCCATCAATTGGCACACTCGGGGCAGAGCAAGGGGTGGCAACAGCTGTGGGGAGGCCACAGTGGGAAGCTGCACCTGTGGCTCCAGGATGGCATGTCGCTCATTTGTTTGTTTATTCTCCTGTTTACTGTGTGACCCTGAGCAAGTTACTTAACCTCTCTGAGCCTTTCCGATGTAACAATAGCACCTAATTATGGTTCTTGAGAGGATCGCAGGGAGAGATGCGAGAATAGACAAGGCCGATCACAGCTCCTGGTGCGGAATCGGTGCTCCTCAGTGTTGGCTGCTCATGTTTCTGCAAGTCTTTAGGGAGCACCTCCTAGGTTCTGGGGGGCAGATGAGCTCAGGCCTACCACGGTCCCTCACTCCTCGCCCTGTTCCCTGAGACTAAGAACACGACTGCTGAGGGCTGTGGAGGGTTCCGTGGCGGCGTGTGCAGGCCCCTATGGGCAGGCGGGACATCTGCCATGACCCTTGGCCATGACTGGAACCGCAGCCAACTACACAACCCTGGCCTCCCAGTCCTTGGAAGCCAAGGATGTCAACGCCGATGTGACATCAGCAAGGAACCTCAGGGCTGGGGCAGGGGACAGGCAAGGCTGGCAAGACTTGTCTGAGAGCACTGAGCAGGCCCACCTCCCCCAAACCGCCAAATCGCACACTTTAAATGGTGTATTGTATGGAACAGGAATTCTATCTCAATGAGCTGTTTAAAAAAAAAAAAAACAAAACTGAATTGACAAGAAATCTGAATAGCCTATAAATAAATCAACCTCACCAGCAATAGGCAAAATGTAAAAGGAAACCACTGCAAGGTACCTTGTCATACCCTTTGTGTGTGTGTCCTGCGGCTGCCGTAACAAATGACCGCAGCGTGGCAGCTGCAAACAGCAGAGGTCCGTCCTCTCAGGGCTCTGAAGGTAGAAGTTCACGGTGCAGGTGCGGGCAGGGCCATGCTCCTCTGACGGCCCCACAGGCCTCCTTCCCAGCGTCTAACCGCCTGCCTGGCTCCATGACGCTCGTGAGTGAACCCAGGCTGGTTCTTGCCTGTGGTGATCTGCCCTTGGTTAGCTTCTGCCTGAGGGTTGTTTACTGGTCACCTCTGCAGGTCCCAGCCCTGCCTCCTAGGCTCCTGCGCCAACACTTCCAGCCGGTGGCACTTGGGGGTCCAATGGCCTCTTTTCATTTTGTACCGTCTGTGTCCTTTCAAGCCAAGACAGCAACTTTTCCCAAAAGCTTTGTGGGAATTCTGTGGGTCTCATCCGGGCTCACTTCATTCCGTGACAACTGCACCCACACGTCCTTCTGAGCTGAGCCCTTTTCTCTGCAGGCCGAGAGGGCCGGGCTCAGTCTCCCAGTGGCCTCATGTCCAGCTGAGCCTGTCTGGGAAGTGAACTTTCGTCGCCTTAAAGTGGGAGCACAATGCTCTGATCCTTTGATCTTTCTGGGGTCTTTACAAAAGGTAACAGTTACAACCTTGACTTTAGATCACAACTTTTTTCCGTGCTCAGAAGCGATTTCTTAATTTTAGCAACTTTTACTCTCTGGAGTTTTAAAGACTATCAAGTCCTGGCTCTTTTTTGTTAAATAATTTCTCTCTCTCTTCTTGCATTTTCCTGTAAGCAGCAAGAAACCAGGCAGCACCTTCAACACTTTGCTGGGAAATCTGCTTCCACAGGTCACCAAGTTCAAGCAGCCCCTTTTTCACTTTTCACATAACTGCAGACAACAGTGTCACTCAGCTTCCTCCACTACATAACAAATGTCACCCATCCTCTATTTCCTCCAACACGTGCCTCACTTCCTTTTGAAACCGGCTTGTCTTGTTTTTAGCTATTTGTCATGGCAGCAACTCAGGTCCAGGTACCAAAATCTGTATGAGCTGCCTGTTGCAGCGTGACACCCAAACTTGAGTGGCTTAAAATGACTACCATTTCTGATCTCACAGTTTCTCAGGGTCAGGAATCCAGCTACTGCTTAGTACATGGCTCTCAGGCTGCAGTCCAGGTATCAGCCTTGGTCTCTGGGTTGCTGCGGACCAGGGATTACCTACTGCTGCCGTCTGCCGCCCGCCTTGAACAGAAATGTCTGCAGCAGTCATCAATGTGTAATAGGGAGAAAGACTCCATTTTTGTTGTTTGACCACTGACGACTTCTAAGCCATCACATCTGGGCAGCCAATAAGAAACCCCAAGTGGACCCCCCCCCCGTCCCTGGCACCAGTGGGAATTTCAAACCGCACCAGCCCCTGGATATTATGCCTATTATGTGAGTAATAAACCTTACTTTGTGCTCATTGGTGCCATGTGCCATTCGTCCCAAAATCTGCAAATCCCTGGGCGGGACTGCCCCCTGCCCACAGAGGATGCCAGCCACCGAATGAAACAACCAATGTTTTCCATCCCCTTTGGGGGACCTCCCTGATCAAAGATGGGGCCCAAGGGTCAGCTTAATTAGCTGGCTCAAGCAATCCTCCTGCCTCAGCCTCCCGAATAGCTGGGACTACAGGCATGCGCCACCATGCCTGGCTAATTTTTCTATATATTTTACTTGTCTGGCTAATATCTTTCTATTTTTTTAGTAGAGACGGAGTCTCGCTCTTGCTCAGGCTGGTCTCGAACTTCCTGAGCACAAACGATCCGCCTGTCTCGGCCTCCCAGAGTGCTAGGATTACAGGCGTGAGCCACCGCGCCCAGCCCTTCATTAGTTTTCTATTGCTGTGTAACAAATTGCCAGGAGTTCAGGAGCTTGCAATGACAGCAATTTATTGTCATGCAATTGATGTGGGTCAGGACTCTGGCATGGTGTGGCTGGGCTGTCTTGCTCAAGGTCTCACAAGGCCGCAGTCAAGGTGTGGGCCAGGCTGTGTTCTCATCTGGGGCTCCACGTCCTCTTCCATGCTCATTCTGGTTGTTGGCAGAATTTAGTTTCCTAAGTTGTAGCACCAAGGTCCTCGTTTCCTTGCGGGCTGTCCGCTGGGGACCACGTCACTCTCAGCTGCTGGAGGCCTCCTGGAAGGGCACACCACTGTGGCTTGTCTTGCCCCAAGCCAGCAGGAGAGGCCCTCTCTGGCATGTCCCCTTCTTTTAAAAGATTCACCTAATTGGATCAGGTCGACCCAGGTAATGTCCCTTTTGATTCGCTCAAAGGCACCAGAATGAGATGCCATTGTACTCACTCATGGGGTATACGCCAGCGAGCGAGAATCGAGCGAGAATCTTGGAGGCCAGCTTAGATTCAGTTTGTCAAAAGAAACTACTAGGTCCAGCCACAGTCAAGGGGTGGAGATTACACAAAGGCGTGAAGGGTTAAAGGTCGGAGATTACCGGGAGCCCTTCTGGAAGCTGCCTGCTGCACACACCTACTTGACAGCCTCTGTCTGATAGTTGGAGGAGGCATGGGAGGGGGTGTCTAATCTTGCCCCCTTTTGTGTCTGCTGTCCTTTATTCTGGTTGATTTGCTTCCTTGTGTGTTCTGTCATTTGGGACTGTGAGCTCAGCTTCACAGGGACATTCTCTGGGCAATCGTGGTGACTAGGCTTAAGGGATCCATCCAGAGAGGTCTTCTGTTTGGTTGGCCAAGAGCCCCAGGGGTATCACTAAGATAAGACTAGTTTTCAATGTTAATTTCTCAACTTTGGCATTCCTAGACTGTACAGATGTGTGACTCCTTCGTAAGAATTCCAAACACGTATAAGGTAGGCCTGAAAATGCAAAACTCTCCTGGGAAACTTGTTTCCCACCCAAAGCTCAAGTTTCATTACATCTTTCTGTTCCTCTGGGTGCAAGTTTTTTTTTTTTTTGCCCATGGCCTTCAAACCAGCTCCCTGACTTGTAGGGGCTCCCAAGCCTCCGAGCCTGGCATGGCCTTGACGAGCCCAGCCCGGCCCCGCCCCTCGGGTAGCTGCAGCACCAGCTTCTCTGTCCCCACCCTGGTTCTCGGTTCCCTCTTTATTTTTAGTCCTGGGGGACTTCTGCTTATTTTCTTGAGAGCTCAGCTATATATTTAAAAGGAAGTCTGTTTCTTTTTCAGCTTTTCTAGGTATTTTGAAGAAGCAAATTTTTCAAGTTATTTAATCTGCTACTGAGATTTTAAAGATAGTTAAGATCTTGGACTGGAGATTCTTGGAATCATAAAACTTTTAAATCTCCATAGTACAGGTTGACAAAATCATGGAGTTGCTTTGGCAGCAATGATGGCTATCAGAGGCAGAGCCATGGCACAGTCTGAGCTTCCACTCAGGGATCCAGAACCTCCACCTGGTCCCCTTATCTGGGGGTGATGGAGACAGGGGAGGTGACACCAATGTCAATGTCATCATGTACAATGAGACTAAGAGACTGGCATTGTCACCTGATGACTCAGTTACCTCTGCCCACGGAGCCAGCCTGCTGGGGCTTGCTGCCCTGCCCTGCTGCACTGCCTGCCGGGTGTGTGCATGTGTTGCCTACTGCGTCGTGTGGTGCTTGTCATGTGCGTGGCCTATCATGTGTTGCCGGGCACATGTGAGTGTGTGGGTATCATCCACATGCCAGGAGCAGCTAGGTGGCATGTGAAGCCTGCTCATGGGAACACGCCCTGGTAAGAGGCTGACCGGCCACTCCAACTGCCTGCACTGCCTTCAGGTCTTTTCAACACCAAAGTCTTTGGCCATTAGCATGACAGATGTTAGAAATGGCTTGGAACTGTGACAAATTGTAGACCCATAGTCCAGGCACCGCCCGCCCCACATTTGCCCAGCACACCCAGAGGCCCACAGCCTTCCAGAAAACACCTTGCCCTGCATTCAGACGCTTATTGTCTGGGCATCTGGTTGCCCAACTGGAGTTTAGCTGGACGCCTGCCACGGGATGTTGCCACATCAGCCTCCGGGGAACTTTCCCACAGATGCTGATGGGAGACTGGAAGGACAGAGGTGGTGCTTCACCACATGACCATTTCTGTCCCTGAAGTCTGTGTATGAGGCAGGCAGTTCTCTTTAGAAAATTTATTAAATAGAAAGTTCAAAATTTTCTGCTGCACCCTTATGAGTCCCCTACAGGGTCTGGGACCTTGAAGTCACCATGCTAAGGGGTCCAACACATGTCTTCTCTTTTACAAAGATACACTTTACAGAGAAGGAATTTGTGGCTCGGACGGTCGATGCCTTGCCCAGGGCCACAGCCTGGTTCCAGGGCCCGCCAAAGGCTGCTAGAACCGAGCTCTAGTGAGGGTGGAGAGGAGGTGGGGGGGGGGTGAGAATCTGTGGAGCCTCCAGGTAGGGACAAGGTCTGGCCTTCAGCCAGGGATCAAGGGGCAGTGAAGAATAGTGTGTCCCAGCAGAGGACCCCTCGGGGTGTAGTGGGGGGCTCCATTACCCTTGAATGGCCACCTTGTCTGTCCTCATTCAACTGTTCTGAGCTCTTCTCAGTAGGGTCTCAGTCTCCTCTGGACAGAAAGGGGCTGGGGAAAGAGCCCCTTTGGCCCTTAGAAGGGGTCTGTCCCCTTCTCCAGCCTCTGTGTTTCTCATGTGCATGGTGGCCAATGCTGCAGGCTGGAAAGGGCAGAAACCAAGTTTACCTGGGCTCCAGTGACCATTTCCCAGGCCCATACTGGGCACGGGCTGACCCCAACGTGGCTCAGAAGTGGGCCCTGCCTCTAAAGGTGGCACCTGGAGAGCTGTGGCATAAATGCCCAAATAGACAAAAAAGGATGAGGGATGGCTGGAGGGCTGGGGATGCTTATGCAGGTCACCTGCAGGGGAGGGGGTGGTGGTGCCTGGGCTTGGGCCTCAGGAGTCTGTACCGTCCTCTAGACCACAAGGGACTAGCAGTTCCGTCACACTCTCCTCCGCTGAGGTCCCAGCAAGCCACTCCAGCCGCTTCTTTCTCCAGGGTGGATGGGGTGGGGCCGGCAAAGCAGGCGGTGTGGGCAGGGCGGGGCCTCGGACACACTCCGCCCCAGCAGGAGGGCCGAGCCCCCCACCTCTGGTCGTTCGGGGGGGTCAAGGTCTCCTACGACAGTGTCCCAGCGTCCTGGTCTGCCAGGCACACACGCCAGGTGCTCTCCGTCCCCCCAGGGCCTGAGACTCCCCAGTCAGGACAATACAAAATCTCTTTATTGCTCATTTTCTATAAAAAGTCGAGGCTCTTGGCGGACCTTGGGCATAGGAGGTGCAAAGCGCGCCACCCGCGTCCAGGCCAGTGCCCTGGGCAGGACTGGGGCGCGGGCTGCAGGGAGACCCCGGCCCCCCAGGGCACGCGCTGGGGGCGGCCCCTGGGGTTTCGGGTGCTCTTTCCAACCCTGGGCTTGGCTGGGGGTATCCAGGCCCTGCCCCGCCCTGCAGGGTGCTGCGAAAGTTCCAGGTGACCCCGGGCGCTCGGAGGGGCGTTCCCTGGGCGGCACCGAGGGGCCTTCCCGAAGACAGTGCAGGACGCACAGAGGCCCCGGACCTGACCTGCGGGTGGCCGGCCCCGGCCGCCCCTCACTGCTCCTCAGGCCCGTCGCCCCCCAGCGCCTGCTCGTAGGGGCAGGGCCGGCGGTGCAGGCCGGCGGGCTCGGGGCCGGGCCGGGGCCCTGCGGGCGGCGCCTCTTCCTCCGCGCCGTCCCCCCGGGCGCCGCCGCCGCGCTTGTCCTCCGCGTCGCTTTCGTCAGAGTTGTCCTCCTCCAGGTAGCGGTAGCCACGCACCTTGTGCTGGGGCCGCGGGATGCGGGGCTGGCGCGGGACCACGCCCCGCCACAGCTTCTGCTCCATCCGCAGATATGAGGCCGCGGCCGCCACCAGCGTCACCAGCAGCACCACCAGCTTAGCCTGGGCGCAAGGGGAAGGATGCAGGGGATCCGCAGGCCTCGCCTCGCGCTGGGACAGGCCCACTCCCATGCCCGCCTCGCACCCACAGCTCCTTCTCTGCCGCCCTTCCCTCCCCGGGAGCCTCCCCCCAAGCTGACCCTCGACTCCCCCACTCCCTCCACCCACGCCTCATGGGACCCTCCTGCAGGCAAGGCTCAAATCCCAGCACTGTCCCTGGCAGTCACCCCAGGGACCTCAGTTTCACTCTCTGTAAGAGGGGACAGTGATAATCCCCTTGCTTCACAGGGAAGATGTGCAGATGTTGATAAAGTGCGGTCCGGGCCTGGCCCTCCTGTGCAGCCGTTAGATGACTCTGTGTCCCTTAAACGCCAGTGGACCATAGCAATGCTTTTTAGACATTTTTGACTGTAACCCACAGTCAGAAATTGTACATCATAACTCAGTACATGCATACTTTCATGCATATGCCCTATTTTCTATAATATTTCATTTTTTAAAAATGCTGGTCGGGACCTGCCAAACTGACCCACCACTGTTGGGGAGCAGAGCACAAGGAGCCCACTCCCCTGCAGGCCATGGAGCGACACAGACCCTGGGCATCCAGTGCCAGCCCAACAGCTGGTGACCAGGGCAGGTGGGATGCACCCACAGAGAAAGGGCAAACTGTGAACCCCTTCAGAGATGGGTAAACGAGGCTGGCAGGAAGTGAGGCAGTAAGTGGGGTGCTGGGTTGGGGGCCACCCAGTGGACTGGGGGAATAGATCCTTGGCCAAGGGCCTGGCCTTTGGGACGGGGTACTCTTAAGGAGGCTGTGAAGCCAGGGCGGGTCCTCAGAAAGTATCTGCTTCCTGGGGGCGGGGCCTGGGACCCCCCCAGCCCCATCCAGCCTCACCTTCATGGGCAGGCTGGAGCCCAGGTACACGATGAAGATGGCCACGGCCTGCCACCAGTGGTAGATGGTGAAGATGAAGTCCTGCCTCTCCTTGTCCTCATACAGGATTCCCAAAAGTGCTGCAGGCAAGTGGACAGGGCAGGCAGAGGAGAGGTGTTACCTGGGGCCTGGGGCTGCTGATGTCCTACCTGCGACTCCCCTAGGCCCAGCCCTGGTCCCAGCCCAGGGCAGGAGAGTGCCCAGGGAGCGCTGTAAGTCGGTCCTGGGCCACCCGCTAGCGGAGCCCCTGGTTACCACGCTGCCTTGACGAAGCACAGGTGAGAGCAGGGAAGCAGGGCTGTACGGATGCAGGTGGGTCTCACTCTGGGACACATGTGTGGCCCCAAAAGAAGAAAGCTCTATGCTCAGTCCTGTCCTGTCCCTGACCCCAGGCTCGCAGTGCCAAGTATGCAGGGGCTGTTTCTCCTCAGCCAGGGTTAGGGAGGGCAAACTGTTAGCAGCAACAAACTTTCTGCCAGTCAAACCTGAAGCTAGGCCAGGCGCGGTGGCTCACACCTGTAATCCTAGCACTCTGGGAGGCCAAGGCGGGTGGATCACTCGAGGTCAGGAGTTCGAGACCAGCCTGAGCAAGAGCGAGACCCCCGTCTCTACTAAAAATAGAAAGAAATTATCTGGCCAACTAAAATATATATATAGAAAAAATTAGCCAGGCATGGTGGCACATGTCTGTAGTCCCAGATACTCGGGAGGCTGAGGCAGTACGATCGCTTAAGCCCAAGAGTTTGAGGTTGCTGTGAGGCAGGCTGATGCCACGGCACTCACTCTAGCCTGGGCAACAGAGTGAGACTCTCTCAAAAAAAAAAAAAAAAAAAAAAAAACCCCTGAAGCTAAGTGTGGGAAGGGGGAGGGGACTTGTTTTCCCAAGAATCCTCCCTGGAGTGGGCAGAACGAGCACTGGACAGGGAGTCAGGAGAGGCAGACTTGTTCTCAGGACTGTACAGTGGACAGAGTTGAGAGTTTAGAAGTACAGAGATGTGGGTTCAAATACTGGCTCTGCAGGTGACTCAGGGTAAGTTACTTAACTCCCAGAGCCACCTTCCCCGACTGTGAAATGAGCTTACATATGTTTTATGTTGTGTTATGAAATTCTAAAGTGAGAAAGCCCACACAGCACCCGGTGAACTGTGCGAGTCGGCATTAACACCTTTGCCAGGCACTCAGGACATTAACACCCCTGTCCTGAGGCTCTGCCGTGTGACTGTGCCCCAGAGTGCTGCTGTGAAGGGACACAGAGCTCCCAGGGTCCACAAGGAGGGGACTGGACGTGAAGCTGGGCAGAGGGGATGCTGGGACTAGGCCCAGTCCACATGCAACATGGGCCCAGGATACCCAGGCTGGGCTCTCCCCAGTGTTGGCTGCCCTTGAGCAAAAGGGCCAAGAGAGCATGGTCCAGAGTATGGGACTCCATCTCGTACAACAGACAGGCAGAGATGCCTGACTGGCTCTCAGATGGTGGGTGCAGGGCTCACCTGAGCCAGCCCCTGGAGCAGGCACAACCTCCACCACTCCACACCCCAGGGGTGACATTCAAAATATTAACAGCACTGGCCCATCAGAACAGATGCCCACGTGGATGCCCCACATGGCTGCACCTGCATGCACCAGCTTCACATCATTGGCATGTGCCCATCTGCAGGGGGAGAGCATCACACAACTGAACTGGGGCCCAGGCCCGCCCTCTGCAAACAGGCCGGTTCCCCAGCAGCCCAAACTTAGGGCCTAGACCCTGATACTGGGAAGACTGGGCTGGGGCTCCATGCCTGCTCCTGGCTCCTCTCTATAAAAAGGCCGATATCTGTGCCTATACCCTGGGGTGTGCCCAGGGCCACCTGCTGCTAGCCATGCTCCCTGGAGCAGAGACCCCAACATTTGCTCCCAGTGTCATGAAAATTATGCCAAGGTAGGCTCTGCCCCCTAGTATGAAAAGGAGAGATCCCTGAGGTGTTTTTCACACTGTCCCTAAGGGGTGTCCACAGAGCCCCACACTCACTCTATGTATCACAAGATCTCACACTGAACCCCCAGTGTTCATAGGGTCCTATGGCCATCCTAGAGTTTCAACAGAACATCCATGGCATGGAACTCCCATACCTGCCTCCAGGGTGCCCACAGCCCTACCCATATGTCCCCACAATGTCCACAGGACTTTCTTCCACCCCTGGAGTGTCCACAGGAATCCCCACCTACCTCTGCCATGTCCACAGGACCCCATAGCAGACCCCTTGTGTGTCCATGGGACCCCATGTCTGTCCCTGGGATGTCTATGCCCCACCAGCCACCCAGAGGTGGCCATAAGGCCCCTGCCCAGCCACCCCAGTTTCCTTAGCTATACTCACTGCTGAGTCCAGTCTTGTTGAGGGCACTGCCCACACCCCAGAGGGCGGCTGCCATGTATAGGATCCAGCTGTGTTGCAGGACCCGAGGCACAGGGGCCCAGAAAAAGAGGCTGAGGGTGAGCAGCAGGTGCAGCCCCGCCCCAGCCACCAGGGGCACAGGCCGTGGCAGCCACAGCCCCAGAAGGCCCAGGACTGAGGCAGCTGAGGCACCCAGGCTGTAAGCCACGAGGAGATAGGCCAGCCGTTCCAGCCCCACGGAGCACACGCCATAGCCCTGAGGGGACAGGGACAAGCACTGGAGGTCAGACAGCCGAGACTCTGCCCCCCACCCCCCGAGGTGTCACTTAGGCCACACACTGCCCTCTCTGGACCACTGGGTGGTAACTCCCTCCAAGGCTCCGAGGGCACAATGTGAAAATTCCTGGACTGTGTCTCTCAACACCAAGGGCTGTACTCCCCGTGAACCTGATGCTTTATGGCTGTTATACCATTTCACCTTCAGAGAGGTTAAAATACCTTGCCCAAGGTAAAGGAGGAATGGGGGCAAGAGAGGGAAGAAGAAGAGGGAGAGGAATGTTTGGGACACACTTGTACATACTTATACATAGAATTAGAACTTGTTCGTTGTTTATCTGAAATTCAAGTTTAACTGGACATCCTGTCTTTTATCTGGCAACCCGCTGCAGGCTGTACTTACCAGGGCGATGCCAGTGCAGGCAAAAAGCACCTCAAAGCCGCTGTAAATAAAGAAGGGCACGAGGTGGCGCAGGCGGAAGTCACGCACATGCTTGAAGGGCAGCTGGAAGATGTTGCCCCAGCCCACGCTGCGCAGGTCGATCTCCTCCGTGGGCCGGTAAGCGGCACCGCACAAGCCCAGCACCTGCGGACCCACGCCGTGAAGGGGCGGTCGGCCAGGCCCCGGGCCCCGCCCCCGGGATTCAGCCCCGCCCCACAGACACGCCCGAAGGTTTTGGCCTTGCCTCTAGGCCCCGCCCCCAGCCCAAGGCCCCGCCCCTCAGGCCCACCCAGAAGCCTAGCTGAGCCTTGCCTTAGCCCCGCCTCCCAGCCCGAGGCCCCGCCCATCCGACACACCAATGGCCCCAGCCACGCCCCCGATGCTTTAGTTCTGCCTCCCAGTACCGCCGGGGTTTGAGCCACACCTTCCAGTCCTTGACTCTGGGTCCCGTCCCCAACCCCCACTCAGGTCTCTATCGGTCCCCTAGGACCTGGTCTCCAGCACGACCCTGGGAACCAGGCCTAGCCCTCTCCCCCTGGCCTCTGGTTCCAACTCGGGCCTGGGTCTGCAGGCATCAGCCTCGCCTCCGAGCCTCAGGACCCTGCCCCTGCCCCTCGCCAGACCGCGCCTCCAGCCCTAAGGCCCGCCCAGAGGCCCGAACCCCGCTCGGGCCACGTCTGCAGGCCCAGACCCTTTCTCCCAAGTCCCGCTCTGCCTCGCTGACTCTGTCCCATCCCCATCCCGGGCCGCACCAGCAGCATGGCCAGAAAGGCCACCGCCATGAGCACACTCTCCACCACGATGAGGTTTCGGCTCCGCGGCAGTGTCCGCAGAACCGTCTTGTTGAAGCCGGTGAGGATGCCATGGCTGTTAGTGCCTGGGAGAGGGGCAGGAGCGGGGAACACTGTCAACCCAGCCACAGGGAAATGCAGTGAGGCGGGCAGCGGAGGTGGGTGGAGGGGCGGGTCATGTGTGCTTCCTCTGAGGAGCAGTTTGCAGGTTAGGGCCGCTGGTGCTGGGTGTGCCCCAGCAGGGGAGCATCTCTCCCTCCCTTCCCACGCACTGTATTGCCCTGAGGCTGGGGGGACACAGTCCACCTCACAGCTCCATACACTCACCCTGCACGGATTGAGCTCTGTTGGCCTGACCCCCAGAGAGATCCCACTGGCAGCCTCAGCCCAGATGGCACCTCCTCCAGGCAGCCTTCCCTGCCCTCTCACCCTCCCACCCCAGGCTGGGTTAGATGTCTTAACTACATACTCCTGCAGGGCTCTGTGCCTTGCCCACCGGAGCTGTGGCATACTGGGCTCTCAGCCCTGAACCCCGTGAGGGCCCAGTGTCTGCTGAATGACTGAATAAGGGAGGCTTTGCCCCCCCCCCCCATGAAGACTAACCGCAGCTCTGCACGTTGTACAATGTGTGGTTCAGGTCGTACAGGTAGTGGTTCAGGAAATAAATCATGGGCAGCTGGGCGCAGGCGAAGCTTAGCTGTGGACAGGGGGGCAGTTGGGGCCAGACTCAGGCACAGGGCCAGGCAGGGAACACTGGCTTGGTCTGGGTACAGCCTTGGGGGGAAAGGAGCCCTCCTACTTCCTGTGGGGCCTGGTGAGGGGGTGCCAAATGAGGTCTCAGTGGCTATGGGCGAGCAGGCTGGGGCTAGCTCCAGAAAGGTGGGGCCGGGCGTGGTGGCACATGCCTCTAGTCCCAGCTACTTGAGAAGCTGAGGCAGGATCACCTGAACCCAGGAGTTCAAGGCCAGCCTAGGCAACATGGTGAGACCCTGTCTCTATTGAAGGAAGGAAGGAAGGAAAGAAGGGGGGACTAGAGGGCTGAGACTGTGGAATGGGCTGCCCCATGGAATGCCCTACCACGAAGGGCCCCCGTGGACTCACATGGAAGAAGCTATAGAAGATGGCTTGGAAGACCAGGAGATAGGGCGCATGGGAGCCCCGTGGTGGACGCTGCTGAGGCCCCTGCTCCTCCTGCTCCTTGTAGTGGGAGTACTCGTAGTACTTCTGCGCCATCCTGGACCACAAAGGAGAGAAGGCTCTCCCTAGCTCCAGCCGCTGCCATGCTGCCACTTCCTGCACCCGAGCTACAGGCTGGCCAGCCCCAGTGTTTCACAGATGGGGAAACTGAGGCCCAGAGAGCAGAAGGGGCTCACCCAAGGTCCCCCAGCCAATGTTGGCAATATAGCGGAGGCTTGACCAGGTCTCCAGTCTTCTGCTCTGCTGTCCACCAAGCTCACCTGGTGATGTAGTTGCCCATGGAGGCCCAAAGAGGCACAATGGCCATGCCCAGGGCCACTGCTGAGGGCACAAGCGTGTAGTAGCGCTCCCAGTAGTTGGTGGAGACAAAGAGGGCATAGATGCCCACGGCCAGGAACATCATCCACTTGGTGCCAAAAAACCTGTGGACAATGGGAGGGATGCTGGCACCATGGTTCTACCAGACTGCCATGGCCTAGAACCTGATGGGGTGACAACCCCAGGTCCCAGCTCACAAGGCTATGTGAGGTGGGGAGAGACCCCTGCCCTGGAATCAAAGGCTCCAAGATGGAGTCTCAGAGATACAGACTGCTGAGTGGCCTTAGATGAGACACTCTGTCCATACACCTCAGTTTTCACAGCTGTAATATGGGCACAGTGGCCCATGGGCATATCTAGCCCTCATGCCTCTAGTCCCAGCTACTAGTGTTCTAGGCTCTCTGACTCTCCCATTCTCCAAGCTCATGTGCTCTGACTTTTGGGCCCAGGGCCTTGACTCAGGCTGAGAGAGAGAAAGAGGCCTCCCTGCTGGGAGCAGCGAGCTGGAGCCCCCACACCCCTGCCTCCCTGTCCATTGCTCCTGTGGTCAGTTGGTTTTCTCCTCTCTGGGTCTAGGAAAAAGGTCACACAGTGACAGTGGAAAGGCCTTCATGACTGACAGGATAAGGGCCCAATCAGAGCATGGAGGCTGGTCAGGTGAAAAAATCTTCTGGCATCTTCAAGTCTTAATTTGTGCTCATTAGTTACTTTCTTTGTCTCAACTTCCAGAAAGCTCAAATGTAAATGACCCTGTTTTTTTGATACTTTCTCTTCTATCCCACGGCCCTGGTTCTTTCATGATCCTGATTTTGCTATATACTACATAGCTAGCTAGGCAGTCTCCTCTGATCTAGGTCATAAAATGCACTGTACATTTGCATGGAGCAAAACAGCAAAAAGTAAAAATGCCGGTAAAAATGATCATTCAATGCTGGTGAGGCCTGGTTTAAAAAACGACACATATAGCCAGTGGTCATGCAGACTGGCATAACCCTTTGGCAAATCAGCCCGCTGGTTTGGCAGGGGGTGAACAGGTGGGTTTGAGTCACTCGGCTGGAGTTCAAACCTTCAGTTCCCCAGCTCCTGCCAGTGGAACTTGGACAGGTGTTTAACCTCATGGTTTCTTCATGTATAAAATTAGAGCATCTGCCTGGGATTGTTGCGAATGAAATTGCACTTATAAAGTACCCAGCACATAGGAAACAAAATAAGGATTAGCTGTTATTATTAAAAGTGATAGGTTTCAGGAGCCATAAACCCTTTCCTATGCCTTTGATCTAGTAAGGGCACTATGGAGAATTTATCCTAGGAATTTTTAAAAAATTATTTTCAAAAGAAGGAAACAGCTACAAGCACAGAGGGAGCTGCAACCTCCAACTCTGAGCCACAGCTCAGCGCTTCCGTGTCTGCAGAAGCCCCGACCATAAGCGCTGCGCAGGCTAAGATAGGCGAAGAGAAGAAAAAGGGAAAGTGAGCGTTGCACACACACACTCACACGCACACTCTGGTGACAAGGATGTAAATGCCATCCATTTACAGGTAACAGCAGAGGTGGGACACCAGAGGTGTCCGATTTACTGCAGAGCTTATCCTTTTTCTGGTCTCAGTTATGGTGACTCTAATGCTGTTTGTACAATTGTGATAAAGGAGATTAACAAGTAAATAAAAGGGGTGACTAACGCCCATCCAGTTTGTCCATCGGGTCCCATCCAGGAGGGTGCTGTGGAAGGGATTTTTGCTCTAGCAGGCAGGCTGTGCCACAGGCCTGCAGGGCTCAGGTCTAGAGTGGACCCTCTGGGCACCTGCCCAGCCATGCCCCTTTCTGTGAGAAACACCCTCTCAACACCCGTCACAGAAGATCAGGCCAGGGTGTGTGCCTGGGCTTTGCTGACTGATCAGAGCCTCCAGAGACTCCAGGGCCCCAACCCAGAAGGTCACAGTGGCTCTGGGCTGCGGGGGAGGACGTCACGTGGGGCACAGGCAAGCCCAGGCAAAGAGCCTGTGGGAATATGTTGCTCAAAACCAAATGTGTCCCGGGTCAACGCTCTTGTTTCCTTCCCCAAACCCAGGTTTCACCCTCTTCGCTCTCACTCTCCCAGGTCACGAAGGCCTCTCTCTGGCTCTCTGCCCAGCATGACACCAGGGCAGCTGGAGACCTCAAGGTCCAACAGCCTCTGCATCCCTTTGAGATGGGAGTGACCGCCCCGTCATCCCTGGGACAGCTGTGCCCTACCTGATGAGCACAGGGGTGTAGAGCAGGGCCGCAATGGGCGTCACGTTGATGCCCATCAGCATCTTGCTGTCGATGTCGGGCAGCCCCATGTCTCCGTACTTCACCTCGCGGTAGGTCTCATCGTAGTGCAGGATCAGCTGCATCTGCAGGAGGCCTGGGGGCAGGGAGCAGGCATGGAGGGAGCAGCCTGGCTCTGGGGGCAACCAGGCAGAGGCTGGAAGGCAAGCCTAGTGGGGAGCTCCAGGCACCAAAGGGATCCCCGATTCCAGCGCCCCTCAGGACAGAGGTCACAGCTGTGCCAAGCATTCTGCCAGTCGGTGGCAGCTTCAGCGGACCCCCACCCGCATTGCTCCGCCGGGCCTGGGGGCCCAGCAGAGGCGCCCAGCACCGCCCTCCCCCCCAGCCACAAGGAGGCTCTGGGTGGGACCTGGGACTCTGTCCTGCTTGACACCGCCCCCGCCCCACGTGGGCGGCCCAGCTGCAGCCGCGGGGAGGGCAGAAGGGGAAGTGAAAGGGGAAGGGCGGCCGGCGAGGGTGTCCACTTCCCGGCCGGCGGGGGCGGGCGCCCGCGTACCCAGGTAGACGCCGTAGGTGAGCGTGCCGCCCGCGCTGGCCGCCAGCACGTTCTTGAGCACGCCGAGGCGCTTGCGGCGGTAGTAGCGGCGCTCCTCCTCCTCCTCGTTGTAGTTGGGGTAGGCGCCCACCAGCTCGTCCAGCTGCGGGCACGCACGCGCTCGCACCGCCGGCTGGTGCCCGGGGGCCCGCGCCGCCCCCGCCCCGCCGGGACACCCCGGCCCCCGGGCCCCGCGCCCCCTCGCGCCCCCGTCCCGCTCCTCACCGGGGCCTCGGGTCCGTCGGGGACCCCCGGCCGGTCCTCGTCGCCCTGCGGCCCTGCGGCCCCCGCCACCGGGTAGAGCGGCGGCTCCATGGCCCGACCCCACGGAGGACTCGCGGCGGCGGCCCCGGGAGCCCCTGCGACGGCCCCACACTTCCTCCCTCGGCCCGGCCCGCCCCGCCCCTCGGGCCGCCTCCTCTGCGACGCTTGTGCAGGGGAGTGCCCGTGTGCCCTCTATGTGAAATAGGAGTTCAAATCCCTGCTCAGCCACTTCCCGGCTCTGCACTTTAGGAATTAGCTCCACTTCTCTGTGCCTCAGTTTCCTAACCCGTAAAACAAGGACACTCAGCACTGCTTCACGGGGCTATGGCAGAACTATAGAGTTAATGCAAAGCCTTACAAAGTGCCAGGCCCGTTATAAGCTCCCCTAAGTGTTGCCTTGGTCAGCCCCAGCCCCACCTCCAGGCCTTGGTCTTGCAGGTCATCAAAGAGCCCTGCAGGGACACTAGTGGCACCCACTGGACCCACAGCCTGAGCCCTCTTAACTTCAGTTTTGGCATCTGCAAATGGGAGCTCGGGTAGGGCCACTGGGAGGCGGGGACTGTGGTGGCTGCTGGACTGCAGTGGGCAACACCACCAACACCCTGCAGCCAGGTTCACAGCCTCCTGCACCCACCCAGCGGGTGCTGGGTTCAGGGCTGCAGCTGGTGCCCAGGGGGCTCCCACCCTGCGGAGCTGACACTCCATAGCACTGACTGTCCACCTGGCTGGAACCACTTGGGACGCTTGTTTAAATATCCAGAAAACTGGTTTGCAAAAGCTGGCTGGCTAAAACAAAACAAAACCCCCCAAAAGGTAGAAAATATCCAGTTCCCCTCTCCCCTCTGTTCCTCCTGATCTGAGTTGAGTCCGATTCACAGGCTGTTGGGAAGTCCCCAAGCTGAGGTGTGCCAAGGAACCTGCCCAGTGCCTGGCCAGCAAATGTCCAGGAAACAGTGGCTGCTGTTTTTAGCTGAGACATGAGGCTCCCAGGAGTCAGGGGTGAAGGGCTCACCCAGCGCCGAGGACCCCAGCCTGACTCCTATGTAAGAGCACCCTGGAAACATCATGGGCCGAGGACTCAGGCCTGGCCGGGTTTGAATCCCCATGTGTCCTCCCTGGGTGGCTCTGGCCAGGTCACTATACTCTCTGTCGTCTCCGCCCTAAAGCACAGACAGTAATGTCTGAGCAGCATATGAGACTTGTGAAACGTCTGGCACACAGTCAGTGCTTAATAAAGGTTTGCTGAGTGAGCAAATGAATGAGTGACTGGCAATCTCTACAGCTTATTGAGTGCCGACTGTGTCCTGGGCACTGTGCCCCTGCGGCCTCTACCTTCACACCCTGGCAGGGGTCACGCTGGCCTCTGGGGGTCCCTGCTCCTTGGTGCCAGGGTGGGTCTAGCCTTCAAGGCCAGCAAGGAGAGGAAGGAAGGCAGGGCCAGAGCCTCAGGGACAAGGCCTGGGGCAACCACTCCCTCAGGAGGGCAGGGACAGGTGCAGGAGGCGTTCTCAGATGTTGAGCACCTACTGTGTACCAGGTGCCTTCTAGATATGCAATTGTTTGACCTTCATAGCAGCCCTGTCAGGCAGGTAGACTCAACACCATTTTACAGGTGAGGAGAGGAAACTGAGGCCTAGCCAGGGGACCTGACTTGCTCAAGGTCACTTAGCAGGTGAGCTGAGGAGCCTGTCGGCAGGTGAGGCAGTGAGATGCTCTTAGGCAGGTCTGAGGCCCTGTGAGCAAGACTCAGCAGGTGTCTGAGACGGGAGGAATGAATCAATGAATCAATGCACCCACTGCCATGGCCTATGCCCAGCCCACCCTGCCCTGCCCCTCTGCCCTGGGGATGGAGGCCAAAGGTGGAAACAATCCTCCAAATCCTCCAAACTAAGCCGCAGAGGTATCGCTGGCAGCAGGGCCTGGCCCCGGCTTCCACGGGGCCCACACAGAAGGGGCCCAGCCCAAGGAGAGGGGCTCTCAGTTCCTGGTGGAGCCAGAGAGCAGCACCTGATCAGGGGCTGTCCCAGCCCCTCTCTGGGCCTCAGCGCTCCTCTGTAGCCTCGGGACAGGAGCAGAGAGTGGGGAGTGGTGGGAAGCCCAAAGCTAGGGGCCCTGGCAGAGGATGTAGGGGCTGCGGGGGTCTGGAGGGCAGGTATTGGCACCAGCGGGGGACTGGGCCCCTGATTTGCTGTGTGGCCTTAGACCAATGGCTGCCCCTCTCTGGGCCTGCTTCCTGGCTGAGAGCTGCAGACACTTAGCCCTTGTGCAGCCCTGCCTGGCACCCGCTCTGCTGTCGCTCCTGCCTGGCTCACCTCCAGAGAGCAGCAGGGCAGGGCTGTCACATGCTGAGCCACGTGACTGACGGCAGCCGGGGGCTCCATCCCACACAGAGGACGGAGGCCTCGGCAGCCCCTTGCCCCCACCCTAACTAGTGAAATCCAGAGGCTACCAGAGTGGGTGTGGACCAGGAGACCTCTCCGCCCTCCCAGGTAGGCAGGGGAGCCGGGAAGGTGGTGGCAATGATGGGCACCTCCCAGGTGCCAGGTCGGCCCAGAGGCCCCGGGGCCAGGAGCCCAGGAGGACCCAGGGCAGCAGCGCGCAGGGAGACTGCGGTGGCAGTGGGCCCAGGAAGTGGCACAAAGGATGTTCCTTCCCCCACACCTGTAACCCAATCACCTGCCTGTCTGACACCAGCAGCTGCTTGGGCACCGGCTCCGGCAGGTTGTGCCCAGGGTGGGCCGGGCCAAGGCAGGGGACAGACCCCCTGGCACAGCTCTGGCACCCGAGGCGGAGCAGGACCGCAGGAACAACCGTGGCAATGCTTAGCATCATGACCCATGTCCTAGAGGGTGGAGAGCGGCACTCGTCCCCAGGAAGCAGAGGGGACATGTGGGATGGAGGCAGCCCCAGCTCTGGAGGGAGAATTCTGCCACTCACGCCCCATGTGGCCATCCCCCATTTCCTCATTTGTAAAATGTCAGGTTTTGGGGGTGACAGGCTCCGTGAATGGGGTGGTCCACGGGTGGTGTTGAGGGGCAGACACGCAGGGGGCTGGGAAACAGAGCAGGCAGCAGGCGTGGCCCCCGAGGTTGTATTTCTGGACTCCAGCCATCTTTGGGTGTGACCTTTTCACTTTGCAGATAGGGAAATTGAGGCTCAGGTCGGGGAGGCATCGAGGGAGGGGGGACAGAGCCTTCCTTGCTATTCCAGGCGCTGGGCCCCACCCCACGCAGTGATTCCTGCAGCCACTGCCCCGGCTCTCCTTCTCCCTGGGCCGGGCCCCTCCGCACAGAGCTCAGCCCTGCTGTGCCCTCGGGCCTGGTGCGGGTCCTCTCCGCCCAGCTCCTTCTCTGCAGCCCGGAGAGGCTCTAGAGGTGCCTGCGGGAGGCAGTACAGCCTCCAGCCCGCCCAGAGCCAAGCCAGGAAGCAGGCCAGGGAGCCCCGCCCCAGGGCCGGCGCTGGGCATTTTATAACGGCAGGGCGGCCAGGCAGAGCCGGAGAGCCAGGAGGAGGACAGCTTGGCAAGGCCTCAGGTACAGTACCCCGGGGAGGCTGGGCTGTAGCGGGCCAGCAGTGAGGGCGGGATCCTGCTCAGCAACCCCGGGTTGCCAGCCACCAGGGTAGGGCTGGCCACACACAGCTGCACACACAGGCGGCCTTGTCCTCACTGAGCTCATCCGCCTGCTGGGGAGGAAGGGAAGGGAGAAGACCAGGAGAGGCTGGGGTGGGGCCCACGGCCAGCAGCACCCTCAGTTTGTCCGAGCTGGGCTGCCGTGGCCTCCTCTTGCTGGGGTTCTGGGGCATTCTCTGGGGAGCTGAGGGACCCAGCTGCCCCGGGAAGGAATGTGCTTCCCGTCCTGGAGGGGCCGAGTGTCCACCCAGGCAACAGCTATTTCCTGGGCACCACCGTGCGTGCCCGGTGCAGGTGCAGGGACACAGCAACAAATGACCCCGGGAGAGAGTCCTCCTCGGTGATGGACTTTGTCAGGGTCCAGGGAAGGAGGGGCTCGCCAGACCCACCCCACCCCAGGAGGGGCTTATCAGAGGTAGGTGGCCGGGGTCAGGGAGCTGTGGCCAGGGCCTGCAGCCTCTCCATGGGGTGGGCTGGGGGCTGGCTCGGCCCCCAGCTCCCCCAGGACCTCATGGATGAGAGGGGTGCTGCCCAGAGCTGTGGGACACCTTGTGAAAATCCAGGTTAGGGGTGACAAAAGCCAAGATGACAAGAAACTTACTTATAGATCTAATTGGCTTTTATTCACAATTCACGGACCGAGGCAGCCTCCGTTCTACAAAGCAGAGGGGGAGCCCCGGCCAGGCAGTGGCGGGACAGTGGGCTCTGAGCGGCGGCGACAAGGAAGCAGGAGAATGGGAAGCACAAACTGGTGGGCGACCATCAGGTGAGGGTTAGGGCAGAGCAGATGCCCTCACCTTGCTGACTCAGGTAGACGGGAATCTTCTGCTTTCAGGAAAACGGGGCTGTTGTTTTGGGATCTATCTACCTCCTTACAATTTCAGTTTGATCACTTGGCACTTGGCACAAGTGACTCTGTTTTGGTTGGTCTGACCTGCTGGGGCCTGGTGCAGAAGTTCCATGTAAAACAACAGCCTCCCGTAACTTTTAACAAGGCTACATGGCAGGAGACTAGAACTAGAGACCCTGGGGTGTCAGGGCCTGTGGCATCTTTGAGGCCAGCCCAGGACCCCTGCCTTCTGCCTGCCCTGGTGACAGTCCCCCTGGCCCTCAAACCACCCACTCACTCCCTCTGTCACATCTGTGTCCCCACCTGGGTCTCAGGATGATGTCCTTGCCTCCCTGGCACCCACACTGGATCAAGGCTCCCTAGGGCCCCCAACCAGGGGTCTCCTCCCAAAGGCCCCCTCTGGCCCAAGTGTCCCTCACAGCCTTCTGCATGGTGATCGTTCAGAGCCATGGTCACTGGGTGCTTCCAGGCTCACCCTGTGCCCCGCCTGTGCGAAGCTTTATGCCTGAACTCTCCCAGCAGCAGGGTGGCAGCAGGTGCCGCCCCTTGTTACAGGCGGGGAGTGAGCCACAGACAGGCCAAGCGACCTGCCCCAGCCTCCTAGCTAATACACGCAGCTGCTGTGATTTGAACCCAGGTCACTGGGCCCCCAGACCATGCCATACTGGGAGGTACTCTTAGAAGGCCCGTGGTATAGATGAGGAAACTGAGGCAGGAAGAATGAGAGAATGGGGGGAGCCTCCTTCCCCCAGAATCCAGCCCGCTTGACGGGTGGGGGTGGGAATGAGCCGTGGGTCTGCCCTATGGACGGTCCCTCAGCAGGACCCTGCCATGGGGACGGGGCAGGGGTGGCATTCACTCCCGTGATGCTTTGGAGCCAGCAGACCCGAGTGCCAGGCCCCACTCCCCTCCACTCTCTTCCGAGAGACCTCTGTGGAGCACCGAGCCAGAACCCACAGGTCCCGACGGCGAGCGCCAGCTTGGCACGGTGCCTGGCAGTCAGCGCTGGCCGTCACTGTTAGAGGCCCACGGCCATGAGGGGAAGTGCCTGGTCTTGCCCTGCCCCACATCAAATGTCTTTCACCATCAAATGATATAGCAACTCCCGCCCCACCCTGCTCGCCCAGAAGCTGCAGATCTGGGACAGAAACCCAGAGCAGAAGGTGGAAGCTGGGGCCACCTCAGCCAGCTGTGGGGGGCCCATGCCCCAGAGACCCTGGGCCTCTCAGCCCTGGACCGCAGCAGCTCAGCCCAAGGAGGCCAGAAGAGGTCTCGGACCCAGCCTAGCACGGTGGGCTTGGCAGCAGTGGCGAGAGGCGGAAGCCGAGGGAACGGAACCAAACAGTGCCACTTCTCACCCTGGCCGGGCACCCCCTGGCCCCAGCTGACGTGCCAGTGTCTGCCTGGCCCTGGGTCTGCAGTTCGGGCCCCAGCCCAGAAGCCTCCCCTTCCCTGAGGACTCTAGCTGCCCCTCCCCCAGGGGACAGGGGGGCAGTAGGTATCCAGCCAGGAGGTGGGGGGTCAGGGGCGCGTGGCCTTCTGCTCCTCTGGATTCGGGGTTGCCAGTGTGAGGAGCGGGCTGGACTTGGGCAAGCTCCTTGCTGTCTGGGCCTCGGGCTCTGTCTCCTTCAGTGGGCGAGCAGTGGCCCCGGCTGGGCCGTTGCGGTGGCTAAATGCGTCAGGCAGGCGCGGTGGGACCCCGCATCCTTCCAGACGCGGGCCGGGCGATGGGGCTTGGGGGCCCCGGCCCAGCGCCCGGTGCAGGAGTCCCCTGCTCTGTGGGTCAACAAGGGCTGCTCAGCTCCTCTGTGAGGCCACAGGCCCAGGGTCCCCCAAGGGCAGAAGACAGCCTTGGTTCCTCTGCCTGCCTGGGTCCTGCCCAGCTCCCTGTCCCTGCCGGGCTGTCAGTCCAGAGTGACCAACCACAGGGGACAATGCCAGGTCTGGCGGCCCTGCAGGGGAGATGTGCGTCCTGTTGCCCTGGGTGAGTTGGCCTCAGTGTTGCTAGGAGAGGCTGCTGGAATGTTCCATCCAGGCCCCCCACCCCCACCCGCAGAGCCGCTGCCCACTGCCCTGCCCGCAGGTCCCCCATTCACCTTCCGTGCCTCACATTTTTGTGGCTTCTGTGGGGACTCTCGTGAAGGGCGAGAGGTGCAGGTGTGGTTTGCCTTTGGCACCCACCGGCGAAGTCTGAGGGCAAGAGCAGAGCAGACGCAGGCCCGGGAGGCTGGCGGGGAGGAATGTTTGCAGACTACTTGGTGCAAATACCCGCGCTGCCCTTTGCTGGGCACTTTCTGTGTGCACAATGGCAAATGCTTTATGCCACATTGTGTCATTTAATCGTCATGACGATACCAGGTGCTACGATCATCCCCATGTTACAGATGAGGAAACCGAGGCAGAGAGGGCGAGTGACTTGTCCAAGGTCACGCAGCCAGTAAGAGGCACAGCCAGGAGACAAGGCTGACGGCAGCTCTAGAGGTGGGCAGGGCTCTGGGCTCCTGGGTCTCAATCTCCCTTCTGTGACCTGCCCGCCCGCTCTGGAGACCACCGTGCCTGTCCTGCACTGAGGCAGCTGCCCAGTTTCTCCCAATCGGAGCAGGAGGCCTGTGGGGACAGCTCGGTGCCCCCAGTCATACCAGCTGGGGGACGGCCCAGGGCTGCAGACTGGCTCTTAGCACAACTGTGGGGCCAGGCCTTCCTGGGCTGGGGCAGGCTCGGCCCTCAAGGGAGCTGCTTCACGACAGCGCAGCTTTGGGGGCACAGATGCCAGCCCTGGCACAGAGCGGACAGCACGGTCTCAGCCTTCGGGAACACCAGCCAGCTGGCAGGGACTATAGTGGTGCCCCTAACAGATGAGGCATTTGGGGCACCAAGTCCCAAATGATGAGTTAAGTAGGCAAAGAGGGGCCTGCCTCCCAGTCCACGGGAAGCGGGCAATGGGGGAGGCACGGGGACAGTGTAACTAGGCAGTTTTCACACCCAGACCCCCGTCGGTAGGCAGCAGAGCCAAGGGGCCACTGTGGGAGTAGATGAGGGAGTAATCATGGTGGGCAGCCTGGAGGAGGCATCAGCCAAACTAAGCCCTGAAGGGAAGGGAGTCAGAGAGGGAAGGAGGAAAGGGTTCCCACAGGTTCTTGGCACCAGGCCGAGCAGTGAGTGCGTCAGAGCACTCCTCTGATGAGCCTCAGGTAAACAGACAGGGCCTCGGGGGAATGTCAGGGCCCCTACCCCACCTGCCAGCCCCAGCTGGCGACAGCATGGAGGCACAACTGCCCTCTCACCCCTCGCCTCCACTGTCACCTCCTCTTCCAAACACAGCAGCCTAGGCTGGGTGGGCAGCTGGGCCTCTGGGGGCCCAAGGTATCTTTCCTCTCTTCCCTGGCAGCTGAGGCTTGGGGAGAGGAGGCCACTGCCCAAGGTCACCCAGGCCTCCGAGCCACCACCAGCTGGCCTGGGCTGGGGGCAGGGGAGGATGGAGAATTCTGTGTCTGGCACATTCTGAGGTGGGAATGTCCCTCTACTTAGCAAACTCCTGTTTACTCCACTCAGGCCAGGCAGTGGTGAGGCTGCCCCGCCTCCCGGAGGGCACCAGGGCAGGCTGAGGCCATGGCTTAGGGCTAATTTCTACGTGGCAGGAAGAAGCGTGACCCTCTGCCTGCCTGCCCATCCATCAGGGCCATGGAGTAGCTGTACCCAAGCCCACGCCCAGGCCTGCAGCCGCCTCCAGGCCTCCAGACCACTCTGGGAGTGGTCTGTGGGTCTGTTGGTGTGTGTCTGGGTGTGTCCTGTGGTGGGGGCAGGGGGGTCGCAGGCAGCCCCTGGCCCCTGTGAGGCCCCCCAGTGGGTCCCCTCGTGGGTACGAGGCGGGAGTGTCCACGAGCCCCTGTGGGTGCAGGGGGGGCAGGGGTGCCGTGGGCCCTGGGCGGCTGGAGGGCGCCTGTGAGGGAGGGGCAGCCCCGGCCGCCCAGCCCATGCCGCCCCCTCCCGCAGGATGAACCACATCGAGGACACGCTGCAGCGGCTGCGGGAGGCCTTCAACGCGGGGCGCACGCGGCCGGCCACGTTCCGGGCTGCGCAGCTCAGGGCCCTGGGCCGCTTCCTTCAGGACAACAAGCAGCTTCTGCAGGACGCGCTGGCCCAGGACCTGCACAAGGTGGGCCGGGGCGGGGGTGGGGGACAGCTGGGACAAGGGGATGGGGACAGCTGCGTCCTCGTGAAGGGGAACTAAAAGCCCATCAAAGCCCAGCTCCTTCCCTGGGCCAGGGCCTGCTCGCCTGCATTCGCCCAGTCGTCCGTTTCTGCCTTCCTGCAACCGCTATTTATTGAACACCTACTATGCACCATGTACTGTTCTAGGCTCTGGGGATACAGCAGAAATGAAACAAAGTCCCTGTGCCCATGGGGATGATACAACAGTAAATAAATAATGACACAGCATGTTGGGTTGAAATACTGCCATGGAGACAGCCCCAGGTGAAGGGGGAGGGCAGGGCCAGGCTGCTGGTTTACATGTGGGGTTGGGGAGGCTCAGGGGAGGTTTCTCCGAGAAGGGGGCATTAGAGCAGAGGGATGAAGGAGGAGAGGGAAAGCCCACGTGGATGCTGGGGGAAGTGGCAGCGGGCACAGCGTGTGCCAAGGCCCTGAGGCAGGTGCTCGGTGTGTCTGTGCTTGAGCAGCGCAGGGAACCCGGCATGGCTACAGCGGGTGGGAGGCAGAGACACAAAAGACAAGGTCTGGGGAGTGGGTCTCCCCACGTAGGCCATGGAGGACTTTGGTTTCACTCTGGGTGCAGGGGGCATCGTGGCCGCTGTGTGAAACCTGGGGGCTCAGCCCCTCCCAATTCCAGCGGCAGCCACGGCAGAACCCCAAGCAGCACACTGCCCTGTGGCCAATCACCGGGAGGGAGCAAGGGCTCCACACAGGGGTAGCTGGAAGCGTGTTGGAACCAGACTCACGATTAGGAAGTGCTGGTGGCCGCAATGTCATCCTCCAAATTCACACTCCCCTCCTGCCCAGGGCTCAGCTCTGGCCCTGGCCTTGCCCCTGGTTTGCTGAGTGGCCCTGGCAGGGCATCCCCTCTCTGGGCTTTGTTGGCCCCTTGGCCTGTCCCTCTCTGCTCTGACACACGACAGCCTGCAGTGCCTCAGGTGGGGTCAGCCTGGCTCCACCCCCCTGGCCCGGCCTCCAGCTGCCTGCAGACCGCTGGCTGAGTCTCTGCTCCCCGGGGCAGGGCAGGGCACACTGGCTGGCAGAGACCGGGACAACGTCCTTACTGATTTCCTCTCCTTCTCACTCCTGCCTGCAAACCTGGTAGTGCCCTTGGCCTATGAAATGCCAGCATTTCCCCAGGGATGGCTCTGCCCCATGTTCCCTGCGGACGGATCCCCACGCAGCAGGCCACACAGGCCACACAGGCAGTCCTGTTAAAACCTGGGTCAGGTCTCGTCCCTGTTCTGCTTGGGAGTCCTTGCCCTGGCTGCCTGGCCTTGTCACCTTGCCCACAGCTCTCCTCACTGGGCAGGAACAGAGCAAACCCTGCCCACCTCAGGGCCTTGGCACGTACCAGCACCTCTGCGCAGAATACCTTGCCTCCAGGTATCCACGGGCTCTCTCCCTCCCTGTCTTCAGATCACTGCTCCAATGTCACCTCCTCCTGGAGGCCTGGACTGACCATCTTGTATAAAATAGAGCAAACACGCGCGCTCGTGTGCGCACACTTGTGCACACCGTGCACACCCGCACCCGCACACTCCAGCTGTCCCGACCCCTCAGTCCTGCTCTGTCCTGTCCGTAGCACCGCCACATCCTAATGGCGCCACCAGTGCCCTCACGGTCACACTGACTACCCGCTACGAGGTCAGCCCCACAGGGCAGCTTGCTCTGGGCGCAGGGACGGCATCCCACATGGGGAGCACTGAACGCAGAGTGAGGGAACGAAGGAATGAGTGAATGAGTGAATAACAGCAGGCCTGGCTGGAGGAGGCTGTGCCCTCCCCAGGGCTCTGGCCACCTGCTGACCCTGGGGTCCCCTGGCCTGGCACTGACCTCACCGCCCCCCTGCAGTCAGCCTTCGAGTCGGAGGTGTCTGAGATCGCCATCAGCCGGGGCGAGGTCACCTTGGCCCTCAGGAACCTGCGGGCCTGGATGAAGGACGAGAGAGTGCCCAAGAACCTGGTGAGCGCACTGGGCGTCAGGGCAGCGGGGCCTTCAGGGACTGTTGGCTCCACCGGGTGGCTTCTCAGGGTGCGGGTGGCTGTGAGGGGCTGAGGGCACTGGGCACCTCACGGCCACCTCTGGCTCCCGGCCCAGGCCACCCAGCTGGACTCGGCCTTCATCCGGAAGGAGCCCTTCGGCCTGGTGCTCATCGTCGCCCCCTGGAACTACCCCCTGAACCTGACGCTGGTGCCCCTGGTGGGCGCTCTGGCCGCAGGTGAGAGCTGAGCCCACACCTTCCTGCCTCTGTCCCCACCCCCAGGCCTCGAGGCCACCTGTGAAGCCAGGGAGGACATGGGGTGCGCTGGCACAGGTCTGGTCCACCATCCCCGGGCTGTGTGGCCTCGGGCTGGTCATGTCACCTCTCTGAACCAGGTTCTTCCTCTAAACACGTGCAAGGCCGGCATCCACCCCACGGGTATGTGGAGACCAGGAGTGGGCGACGCCCTGCCCAGCTCTCTCCCCGCCTGCCCTGCAGGGAACTGCGTGGTGCTGAAGCCGTCAGAGATTAGCAGCAGCATGGAGAAGGTCCTGGCCGAGGTGCTGCCCCGATACCTGGACCAGGTGAGCAGGGCCGGGGCACAGGGAGCTGAAGCAGGCAGGGCCTGTGGGCTGGCCAGCCCCTGGCATGGAAGGGCCTGTCGGTCAGACCGGAGTCCCAACCACCCCCTCAGCCTCAGTTTCCCTCTGAGGAGCCTATCCCCTGGGGCCCCATGTCTGCCTCTGCTGCACCCTGCTCGCCTCAGCCCTCCCTGCAGCCCGGCCAGACCCAACCTCACCCCTATTGGGCTGGGCCTCGGGGAACTCCCCACTCCCACCTCCCCCCCCCAGCCCACCTGGAGGCCTGGCGACTCAGGGTCAGGCCAGGCATGGGGCCAGGGGCCGGGCCAGGAGGGCAGGGCACGCCGGCCTCTGGGCTCTCCGGGCTGGGATCCCAGAGGGAGCCTCCGCCTGTCCCACCTTGCAGAGCTGCTTTGCCGTGGTGCTGGGCGGGCCCCAGGAGATGGGGCAGCTGCTGGAGCACAAGTTCGACTACATCTTCTTCACAGGTGAGGCCGGGGGAGGGGAGGACAGCCCCACCCTCAGGTGTCTTGTCCCTAACTCTGAGGGAGTCCAGAAGGGACCGAGGCGGCAGCCAGCCAGGAGGACCGAGATCGGGCAAGCACTGGAGCTGCACTTGCGGCTCCACGACCCGCTTGTTCCTCTCTCGACCAGGCTGGGAGCAGCCCTGGACCCCAGGACCCTCAGGAAGGGACGGAGTCCCGTGTCCAGGGCCACAGCCTGCCTCCACCAGCCACATCTCATGAATCACAGCACATGCCCGTGCTGAGCTCCCGCCGTGCCAGGCCCTTGCAGGTGACCCTGTTAGTCCCATGGCCACCCCTGCAGGCAGGACAGACGAGAGATTGGAGGCTCAGGGTGATGAAGAGGCACAGTGCCCTGCCCAGGGTCACCACGCTGGCCGGGACAGGGGCAGGCCGGGATTTGCACCCAGGTCCTTGGTGAGATGGGGGCTCACCTGCTATCATCCTGGCATGTGCCCGCATGGCACAGGCACTGTCTGGCTTCAAGTGACCAGGACAAGTTTCTGGAAGAGACGAAAGAGCCAAGGAGGCCAGGTCTGAGTGGCTCCTGGCTGGCCTCCCACGTTGTGCACAGGGCCACAGCAGGGGCCACGGCCTTGGCCCTCTCCTCCCTGGACCCTGCCTCCAGCCCAGGAAAAGCCCTGCCTGCCCCCAGCTGCTAACAGGGAGGGGACGGAGGGGGCAGAGGGTGAGGTCCCCAACTGTCTCGAAAGGAGGCCCCAGGAGGCAGCTTCCAGGCCAGGCACCACGGCTGCCCGCACGGAGGCCAACAGACCCAGCCGGGACCTACTCTGCCTGCCGGGGCCCCCAGCTGCTCCGGGCCCAGTTTCCTTCCCTCTAAACCCGGGGCCATCCCCAAGACGGGGCTGTGGGTGAGGGTGAAAGCAGTAACGATGTCGCCCTGTATGGCACACGGCACCTTGGGAAGCTCTGCTCACCGCTCAGCCAGCAGCGCCCTGAGCATGAAACCACGGGCCAGATGCGGGCTGTCCTTCGTGGCACAGCAGGGACTGGACGGACAAAACCTTGAGGTCCTGAGTCAGCAAGGGGCAGAGAGCAGGCGTGGAGAGGATGAGAATTGTGGGGCTGGAAGAGGGGCCGTAGTGAGGAGGGTCCGGCGGGACTGGCCAGGCCACGTCTGCACGAAGACAGAAGGAGCCAAGGGAGAGCCACAGTGGGAGGGGCAGAAGTGAGAGCAGAGAAGTGACACGCGGGCCATGTGGCCATGGGCCTTGGCCACCCCAGCAGACGAGGCAGCACGGGCCCTGGGCCAGGCCTGGGCAGGAGGTCCCGAGGCCCAGGCGGGTCTGGGGCAGAGGACGCGGGGTGGACGAGGGAGACTGTGAGGCCCAGGTCAGCACAGAGGACAGGGGAGGCCGAGCCGGGACGGACATGGGGATGACTGCATGGGATTGGGCCAGTCCAGAGTCAGGAGGGAGGGACAGGCGGGTGGTGAGGGTGGCAGAGCTGCCAGGTTTAGGTCAGAGAGAGGAGAAACCCAAACGTCACAAGACGAATAGCTGTACTCCAGCCTTGGGTGACAGGGGGTCCCCAAAGGTTACACAGGAGAATGGAGACGTGGGGAGGGTCCCACATGGCATTTTGCAGAGTCCCCTGCAAGGTGAGCCAGGCTCAGGGTAGGAGCCGAGGGGCCCAGCTCCGGAGGGGGAACCAGGGGCAGTGGTGCCTCTTTCCTCCCACAGGCTCCGCACCTGGGGCGGGGTGGGGAAGGGATGAGCAGAGTCCTGGGCTACAAGGTGGCAGCTGGTGGCAAGGAAAGGCCAGGCGAGAGCCAGCACCGACCCCAGCCCACTACCTCTCCAGGGAGTCACGGGGCCCCCGGGCCCAGGCCATCCTACCTGGTCCAGGTGACTGAAAGGCCACTCTGGTTTCTTTCTACGCCCAGGGAGCCCTCGTGTGGGCAGGATCGTCATGACCGCCGCCGCCAAGCACCTGACACCGGTCACTCTGGAGCTCGGGGGCAAGAACCCCTGCTACGTGGATGACAACTGCGACCCCCAGACCGTGGCCAACCGCGTGGCCTGGTTCCGCTACTTCAACGCCGGCCAGACCTGCGTGGCCCCTGACTACATCCTGTGCAGCCCTGAGACCCAGGAGCGCCTGCTGCCCGCCCTGCAGAGCGCCATCACCCGTTTCTATGGCAACGACCCCCAGAGCTCCCCAGACCTGGGCCGCATCATCAACCAGAAGCAGTTCCAGCGGCTCCGGGCACTGCTGGGCTGTGGCCGTGTGGCCATCGGTGGCCAGAGCGACGAGAGCCAGCGCTACATCGGTGGGTCCCACTCGCCCGGCCACAGCCCACCCGGGCTGAGACCCTTCCACGCTGGAGGGGCCACAGCTGGGCCACGAGCCTGGGCCGGCGCCTGAAACCTCGGCCCCACCGCCAGAGCCCAGCCCTGAGCCCCGGCTCCCGGTGCCACGATCCCCTGACGCCACACTCCCGTGGCTGTGGTTCTCAGCCTGGGACGCCACGACCCCAAACTCAGTTCCCACAGCTCTGGACTCGTAAGCTCACACCCCAGGGCTCCAGGGCGCTAAGATCCTAAACCCCCGTCCCACCATCTCTGTCCCACGAGGCCGTGACTCCAGAGTCCGTGGGCCCACCACGCCCAGGTTCTAAACTCCCACGGCTCCGTCCTGAGCCCCATAGTCTCCTGGGCCCGTGCGGCTCAGCAGCTCATGGTGACGCTGTGGCTTCAACATTCTGGGTACTGTCACCTTGGACTCTGTGGTTCTAAGATCCTGTCACCCCTGACTGTGAGACCGAGGTTGGGGGATCCTCTGGGCCCCGTAGGCCGGGCCAGGCTGGGGAAGGCCCTGCGGTCCCTTGTCAGGGCCTCTGGGGACTTTCTTCCCTAGGACACCCCGAAGCTGGGCGTCCTGGGAAGTCAGGCCCTGGGACTCCCCGGCCTGGATTCCAGGGGGAGGTCGTGTCCCGGCTGTGGCCCCGGGGCTGAGCCGGCCCTGTGCCCGCAGCCCCCACGGTGCTGGTGGACGTGCAGGAGACCGAGCCGGTGATGCAGGAGGAGATCTTCGGGCCCATCCTGCCCATCGTGAGCGTGCGGAGCCTGGACGAGGCCATCGACTTCATCAACCGGCGGGAGAAGCCCCTGGCCCTCTACGCCTTCTCCAACAGCAGCCAGGTGGGGCTCGGCGCGCTGGGTGGCGGACGGGCTGTGGGAGTGGGTGTGGTGGCAGCACAGGGGCCATGCCCGTGCAGGCAGTCTCAGGACTTCAGGGCTGGTGGTGGTCCTCGTGGTTCTGCTGCTGCCCTCTGTCCTGGGAGCAGCTGGGCCTCACCCTCCCGCCACACCCCCACCTGAGCCACACTCTCCTGGGCCTTCAGTGGGCAGCTCCGGGGGTCTTCTACAGGGTCCTGTTTGCCCCGTCAGCCCTCTCCTTCGTCCCTCCTCACATACCCAAGCCTGGCGGCCGAGGTGAGTCCTCCTCATGCCTGGCTCTGGAGGCACTCACGACATCCTCGGGAGTGACCCAGGGTGGGGACTGAGCGGGACACACAGCTCTGAAGGTGAGCCCTGTCCTCCCCACCCCTGCTCATGCCGTGGGGGCAGCCTGGGGGCCCCCAGATGAAAACACACTGAGAGGTACCGCAGTCCCCTCCCTGTTTGAACAATGTTTTTTTAATAAACCTTTTATTGGGGAATAATCTTAGATTTATAGAAAGTTGCAAAGATAGTACAGAATTCCCACAGACCCCACATCCGGGTTCCCTGTTTAAGGGCCCTTACAGTGGTCTAAGCTAAGAAAGTGGCGCTGGTGTGTTACTGCTAACTACACTCCAGACTCCATTCAGATTTTGCCAGTTTGCCATGAATGTCCTCCTCCTGCCCCAGGATCCCAGCCAGGGTCCCACGATGCACTAACCAAGCCGTAGCTTGCGAAGTGCTGGCCAAGTCTCCTGCACAATGTCCCCAAGCCCAGGATGTCCGGTGTTTCTCATGATTAGATCAGTGTCACGGGCTTTGGCAAGAATACCAGAGGAAGGGCCATCTCCTCATACCACGTCCGGAGTCCGGAGACCCACCCAGTTTGGTGAGGTTAACCTTCCCTGCTTGGCCAAGGCTGTGTCTGCCAGGGGTCTCCACCCAGGAGTTGCCATTGTTCCCTGTCTGTGCTTTGGAAGCAAGTTCTAAGTCGAACCACTGCCAACAGGCAGGGTGTGTGGCAGCTCTATCTGCAGAAGGTGGAATACCTACATATATTTTTTGAAGTCCTGTAGGAAAGATTTGTGTCTTGAATTCTTTATTTAGACCAGCATGGCCTCATGCATGTTTGGTTCTCTGGGTTATAATCCAAGGCCGTGAGCTTTGTCCCAGGCTTGGCAGCGGGAGCGCCTGCGTTCTGGTGACATGTGCTGGCCTTCAGGTTTTGACCACTTCCTTTCCGGTGGTGGTCAAGAAGCACCAGGCTCATTCTGTGTTTCCCTGCCCAATTCTAGAGGCAGCCATTCCTCTAAGGAGCCTTGGTTTATCTGGATACTTTAACCTTAGAAAATGCTAGAGGTTTCTTGGGGGTAATCTGGCTTCACACCTTCCTGACCACCCAGCCTGGTCCTAGGACCAGGGCCACACCCCAAACACACACTGCACAGGGGACTTGCCCACACTCCCTGGGAGGCACTCTGACGCTCCGTGCTCAGGAATGCGGGTCTCACTGCGCTGAAGCGATGTCTGACCCTGCTGGTGGCGGATCCAGTCTACCCACCGTCAGACAAGCCCTGACCCAGCTGTCATCTGAGAGTCACAATGATTGGAACTAAATATAGTGAAGTTATTTCTGCAGTGACTATTTAGTACCTATAGATTGAAGAAGGAAGTCCTTTATGAAGTTAAGCAAGGGCAAAGTTCATGTTCTAAGTGCACATATGACCACACAATCGTGCATGTGTCACATCCCCAGTGCTCACGCCACATAGGGCCCCTGGCCTCTGCTCTGCCTGGGGGGCCCCCTTTGTCGGAACAACTCCTCCCCTGTGCCAGGACTTGGCAGGCACATCATGTCCCTCCCCTGGGACACTTCCCTGACTATCGGGCACTGCACAGCTGCCCCTGCACCCTCCATGTCCCCAGGTGACACTGAGTTTCCTACACTCCCCACTGTCTCCAGCACTCTGCATGGGCCACACACAAGCAGACACTCGGGAAACACGTCCCAAGTTGGGCCCTTGATGAGGAGCCAGAACACAACCACCCAACCCTCCTGTCCCACCACGCCCCCTTCAGCTGACACGGTGGCCTGAGACCCTTTCTGAAACAAGGTCAGTGTCACTGAGCTCAGCCAGGACAGACCCTAGCCCGGGGCCAGGCTCGCACACACCCTGCTTTCTCCCAGGTGGTCGAGAGGATGCTGGCCCAGACCAGCAGCGGGGCCTTCTGCGGGAACGATGGCTTCATGTACCTGACGCTCACCAGCCTGCCTTTCGGAGGAGTGGGTAGGTGCCAGCTGACCCTGGCCTGCTTTCATCATTCCTGAATGAATTGCGACAGTGTCACTTGCACACGTCCTCACTAAAAAATGTCCCAACCCAGCCTCAGTGTAGAGGGACAAGCAAGGGTGCCCCTCCTCACTGTCCACGTCCCACCCCAGCACCTCTATCCTGCCCCTCTCCCCACAGTCTGTGGAACCTTCCAGACCTATCTCTGCATTGATTCCATGGCTGCCACTTCTCTAACCTCTTCCCCGTCCCCTCAGTCCAATCCCTGGTATCTCACCCCTTCCCACCCCATAGGTGGCTGCTTCCGGCTCCCCTGCCCTGGGGAGGCCCGGGTGAGCGCCAATGCCACCCCCGACCCACAGAGCAGCCCTGATGCAGCTGCAAAGTCCTGGCCTCTGAGTCAGGAAACCTCAGGGCTGGGTCCAACAGTGCTCTGACAGTCTGTGTCACCTGGGGTGACTTGCCCTCTCTGAGCCCACTTTCTCCTCAGAACAGGTAGGGCCAGAGCAGGTGACTCGAGGTCCCTCCACCTGTCCATACTCAGCACCAGAGTAAATGACCGCAGGGCCTGGCAAGCGGAACCAGATGGGCTGGGACCCTCCCTGGAGAGTGGCCAGTGCCACAGGAGCATCCAGTGGGTTGCTGTCCCTGGCTCTGGAACCCCCTCCCTCTGGCCTTGAGCCATGGCTCTCACCTGGGTCTCTGCGCCAGACCCTGCCTAGATCCCCCTCCAGTCCCCAGCCTTGCTCACCCCACCTCCTCTGCGGGAGAGAGGGCAGGGCTGTCTGCGGGCAATCTGACCCTGCTGCTCCCTGAGGACAACCTCCCCCAGCTCCCAGGGCCCCGGGCATCAAGCCAGGCTGACTTAGCTCTTGAAGCCAGCCCTTCGTGGCCTGGCTGTGGGGTCCTGCTCTGGCCTCCCTCTACTTCCCTGCCTGAGCTCTGCTCAGGTCCCTAACATGCCAGGCGTCACTCACCTCTAAGCCCCCACCCGCCCTCTTCATGTGGTTAACTCCACGTTCCGCGGGCCTCACTTGCTTGCAGGAAGCCCTCCCCGATTATCCCTAACTCCACCCAGGCTGTGTCGCTGGACCCTCTGGGTCCCCGCTGCCCTCGCTACCTAGAGGCTGAGGAGGACTCCTAACGACACAGTGCTTACTGTGTCCACAAGCCTGAGTGCTCCCTTAATCCCCACCACACCCAGGAGCTAGGTGCCATTGTCACCCCATGGCACAGGGAAGGAGACTTAAGCACACAGAGACACAGTCACTTGCCCAAGGTGACACAGCTAGTTTGTGGCAGAGCCAGGATTCAAGCAAGGGCAGCCTGGCTCTGGAACCCATGGCCTCAACCACTGTCTGCCTATCTTGTCCCAACTCCTGATGTCCTCACGCTTACTGAGCTGGTGTCAGGCTTGAGGCCAAGCCCTTTACCCACAGTGCCTCATGATTAGCCACTGGACAGATGGGGAAACTGAGGCCCAGAGAGGTGAAGCAGCCCACCTAGGTCCCAGTGTGTGACCGGCAGTTCAGGTCTGCTATCCCCAGGGCTGGCCCCTGAGAGCCTCACTCCCTGCGTTCTGTGCTACTGTGCAGGTGCCAGTGGGATGGGCAGGTACCACGGCAAGTTCTCCTTCGACACCTTCTCCCACCATCGCGCCTGCCTGCTACGCAGGCCCGGGATGGAGAAAGTCAATGCCCTCCGCTACCCACCCAACTCGCAGCGCTACCTAAGGGTGCTGCTGGTGGCCATGGAGACCTGCTGCTGCAGCTGCACGCTCCTCTGAGCCCGGCCCGCGCTCCCCAGGCTCCTGTCTGCATCCTCCACCACCGCTGCCACTTGGTAGAGACAGGGCCTGGGCTTGAGAGCACGCGGAGGAAGAACCGCCAAGGCCACAGACCAGTGCTTGCCCTCCTGCCTCAGCCTCCCCTCAACTAGGATGGGCCGTGGGGAGGGGCATGGGAAACAGTGCAGTGGCCACCCCTCCCTGCACCTGTGTCCTGGGAGAAGCAGGCAGACGCCGCACGCTGAGCCACTGCCTTCCTGTGGAGGGTGCAGTGGCAGGGCCCTGGCTTCTGGTCCAGGCCGTACCACGGAACTGCTGTGACCCAGGCTGGCCCTGCCCTCTCTGGGCCTCAGTTTCCCCATCTGTGCAGTGCAGATGACTGACAGTTGACATCTCCTGAAACTGTTGTGAGAATTAAATTGGGGAGCTGCTGACCCAAGGTCCCGGTGTCCTCTTTTCTCTCGCGGGTTGGGGAGCTGCCACCCTCTTCCCTCCCCCAGGTCAGCTGGGATTCCTGCAGCAGCACCTCCAGGTGGGCCTTTCAGAGCTCCGGACCCCTTACCCTCATCACGTCCCACCCTGGACTCATCCTCGTCCCCATCATGCTTACCCTCCTGAGGCCCATCCACTCAGCCGTCACAGCCCAAATCCCAGGTCTCCTGCTTGACACCACTTCTCACCTCCCAAGTCCCATCTTTGAGCAAGTCCTGATGATTGTGTATCGCCAAGGGATTTCCCGGATCCACACCTGAATCGCCATGCCCACAGCCAGGGCCACCATCCCCCGACCTCCCTTCTCCCCAGGCCCAGCCCCCTCCTCAGGGCACCTGCTGATCTTCCCAAAGCCTGGGAAATCCTCCAGGGGCTTCCTGTGGCCCACAAGTCCCAAATCCTTAGCTCTGCCTATCGCTCCAGGGACGCTGGTCACCAAGCCCCTGCCCTTTCTGCCCGAACTTGGCCTGTCCTTGTCCTCATCTAGTGTGCGTGTCCTCCTTGTCCAAGGACTTCTGCAGATACGCAAGATACGCCTCTCTAACCTTCCTGGCCTGCCCAACTCCTACTCACAGACACCTTAAACATGACCTCCTCCAGGAATCCTTCCCAGACCACCACCTCCGTCAACACACGGAGACTGAGTCAGGGGATGCCTCGGCGCCGCAGCCTCCATCACAGAATTCACAGGGCTGGTTGAGAGACGGGGCTTCTGAGTCATAGAGATCCAGGTGCCGATGAGGTGACCGAAACTCACAGCTCTACGGCCCGGGGACAGTTACTAAATACGCTCATGCCTCAGTTTCCCCAACTGTAACGTCATGCTAATAATCTTGTAGCTCCTCCACGCAAAGCTGCCGTGAGGATTAAATGAAGCCGCATATGGGTAAAGCCTTTGCCCGGTGAGTCGCTGCGGGCCGTGATTCTAATCGCTGTCGCTGTCAGTCCCCCTGTTATCACAAGCCCCTTGCCCACGGCGCCCAGAGCGACCCGGAGCCGCTTTCTAAACCACGCCCCGGATGTCCCGCCTCCAACGGCTCCGAAGTCGTCGCTTATTGGCCTCCCCAAACCAACATGGCGGCGTCTTACAAAACTCTTCTAGCCAATCAAAAGAAAGATATTTCGGGAGTCCGTGACAGTCGGTAGCTCCAGTAACCAATCAGAGCATATCATGGAGGGTCAGCTCGGAAAGGCGAGGCCAGCTGGCCCAATGGCAGCGTCTCAGAGTGTAGGCTCCGCCTCTCGGTTGACCTACCATCTCAGCCAGGCAAGAATCGGCAGTGCTCAAGGTGGGTATTCAGAGCTCCGTCGTGAAGGCTCGGCTTGAGCAGCGCGGCGTCGGGGTCGAGTGTAGTGTCCCCGTTGGCGCCGCCGGCTTTGCGTCGGGCTTCATCTCAGCCTGCTCAGGGCCCGCGGCCACTGTCCTTCAATCGTGTAGCGGACTGACCGAGGAGCCGGCAGCCTCAGGGCGCATGCGCCTCCTGGGTGGGCAGGCGGCTCTGAGGTCAAAGGTCATGGGAAAGGTCGGAGAAGGTGCTGGTTTGGGTGCCTCGGACCCAGTTGGTCTGCCAGAGGTTACAGGTCACTGGAGGGGCATTTTGATCTCCGGCTAAGTGCCAAGCTCTGGGCCAATCCCTTGGCATGTACGAATTTCCTTAGTTCTCATGACACCCCCTCCCCATTTCATAGGTGAGGAGACTGAGGCCAGGTGACGTCCTCTACCCAAGGTCACTGGGCAGGCTGGGGGCCAGTTCCAGCAGAGCCTTGAAGCTGGGGAAAAGAATTTGAAACTGAGGATTATTTAAGCCTTTAAGGGTTTCTAGCAGGGGAGGGCTGAGTTCCAGTACTGGCCCACCCCCCTATCGTGTGACTGGGGCTAACAGCAGCTCCTCATCTGTAAGACGACAGTGCATGTGACCCCCACGCCCACCACAGTGCCTGGCAAAAAGTTAACTGCCAGTGCATGGTGGTGCTGGCTGGTAATGTTATTTTTGGCCAGATTGGGGAGGATAAAGGAGGGGAGAGATGGGCAGCAGGAACTCTGGGAAGGGAGGGAGGAGGGATGGATTTTAAAGGCCTCTAAGGAGGTTAGATAGAACTTGGGGTCCACAGGAGCTCTCTAAACCTTAGCCCAGCTGAGCTGGGTCAGGTTGGAGGGCCAGGAGGTGCCTAGCATGGGAACAGGTAGTAGACCATCTGTGCCTCTGACAAGAGTGGGGTGTTAGCAGGGGACGAGATGGCCTGGAGTCTAGGCTGAAGGCTCCTTCAGTGTCAGAGTTCTTGGAGGGGGCAGGTCTTGGATGCACACCAGCCTCCCTCCGTTTTGGGGGGGGGGGTTAAAATAAATCTTTATTAGTTATATCTTTCCTCGATGACAGGGTTTAGAGACCAGGCTTAAACTGAACAGCTCAGGCTGTACCACAAAATACAACCGAATGTTTTTTCAATTAATAAATTAGTACCACGAAAATAAGTTTTAACTGTGGATGTCTTTAAAAGGCTGAGAACTGCCACAGTTCTTTTTCTGAACACATGTCCTGAAGGAAAACAAATAATGGTTTAGGTGTCACATTGTGGGTTTTGTTGGTATTACTAATGTCTGCAGATTTTCAGCATTATGTTCCTCCCTCCCTTTTTGTACGCCCAGATGCGCTGCCTGACCACACCCACGCTGCTGCGGGCCCTGGCTCAAGCCGCAAATGCAGGTAGGACTAAGGGAGCCTTTCCTGGGGATGGAGGAACTCGGTCTTCTGGCATAAGGTCACGGCCACAGAGTGTCATTCTCTCCTTGCAGGACATCCCAGTGGCCGGAGCCTCCATAGCAGTGCAGTGGCAGCCACCTACAGTGAGTACAGAGGTGGCCTCTAGCCTCAGGCATTTCTGACTGTGGTCCTGCCAGAGATGGGGAGGAGACCTGGGTTCTAGTCCTGGCTTTGTCAGGACTCCCTTCTCTTAGCCTCAGTTTCCACTCTTAAAATGAGGATGATGACGAGATTGACAGGCTGGGTACGGTGGCTAAGGCCTGTAATCCCAGCACTCTGGGAGGCCAAGGCAGGAGGATCACTGGAGCTTAGGAGTTTGAGACCAGCCTGAGCAAGAGCGAGACCCTGTCTCTACTAAAAACAGAAAAATTAGCCAGGCATCATGGTACACACCTGTAGTCCCAGCTACTTGGGAGGCTGAGGCAGGAGGATCACTTGAGCCCAGGAGTTTGAGATTGAGTGAGCTATCATGATGCCACTGCACTCTACCTGGAGCAACACAGTAAGACTCTGTCTCAAAAAAAAGAGAGATTGACTGTGGCTCCTGGGGGCAGACTCCGTCATTGCAGGAGTTGGCAGGTGTGATCTCACTGCCCGCCCCCCCGTGATGGGGAGAGGGTTGCCAGGTGTGGGCCATGGTGCCTGTGCCTCTTCACCAGCCCCATGCCAAGGCCCTTACCCACCCCTTGACTCCCTTTTCAAGCCCTGCTCAAATGGCTGCCCAAGCACAAGGAGAAGTGGGCACGGACTGGCCAGGGCCGGAGGCAGCCTCACAGGCCCTTGCTAAGGCTGGGAAAGTTTTGGTGAGTGAATAGGCCACTGGGGAACCCAACTCTCACACCTGGAAGTGAGGGCCAGGCCTCATCTCCCTGAGCTGGATTCCTGAGGGAGGAAAGGTGTGTGTGAGGCCTCCTGCCACGTCCTCTCTGCAGAGTATGTGAACATGCAGGAGCCTGCGATGGACATGAAGTCAGTGACCGACCGGGCAGCCCGGACCCTGCTGTGGACTGAGCTCTTCCGAGGTGGGTCCTAGGGGGAGGGGACGGGGCAGGCAGGAGCAGTCACAGATGTGTAGGGGGAGGTGTTCCCCGTCTACCATGCCCATGCTGCCCACAGGCCTGGGCATGACCCTGAGCTACCTGTTCCGGGAGCCGGCCACTATCAACTACCCCTTTGAGAAGGGCCCGCTGAGCCCTCGCTTCCGTGGGGAGCACGCGCTGCGCCGTTACCCGTCTGGAGAGGAGCGCTGCATCGCCTGCAAGCTTTGTGAGGCCATCTGCCCCGCCCAGGTGAGCCCCTAACTGCCACCGGGCCCCTGCCCCTGCAGGAGGGAGACTAGGTGCTCTGGGCCCGAATTCTGCCCCTGCTTGATATGTGTCCCCAAGAAAGTCCCTTTCCCTCTCTTAGCCACATCCCCCCACAAATGGGAACAGTGAGGCCTTGTTCCAGAGCATTCTGTGGCAGCGAGTCTGCAGAGTGAAGCTTCTAGCTTGAGCAGGTGTGGGACACTCATGGGTTCCCCCTTGGTGTTTGGTCAGGGGTGTGAAACCAGGGCCTCTGAGCCACAGGGTGGCACATGAGGCTGTCCGCTGTCCCCGAACACAGTGTTGGTTTCGGGAGCCTTGCCTGTATGCCTGTTGCAGGCTTTACCCAATGACGCAATGCCACAGCTGAGGCCTCCCTGTCCCTGGTTGCTGCTCCTTTGAGCTTTTGGTTCTGTTGGTGGATCTCGTCCCGCTGGAGTCGGGCCTGTTAGTGCAGAAACAGAAAGATCTGATTAGAGCTGTGGTCCAGACCCCTGGGTGTGCCCAGCATGACCTCCAGCAGTCACGGCCGTTACTCACTGTCCACACAATGGCCCCCCACACCCCAGTGTTCTGTGACTCGGGGTGGCTCCTGTCCAAGTCCTAGATTGTCTCCTGGATCATTCCCGGGTCCTCCAGGCCATGGGCTGTGGCCTTGATGTCTCCACTCCAGCCACAGACCAGGAGCATATAGAGTCCCCAGACAGCAGCAGCGATGATAGTGGCTTCCAAATAGTGCTGTCTAGAGACGGACTAGGCGCTGTGCCAAGCGCATTACTCACATTATCTCATTTAATCTTTACGACAACCCTAGGATGTAGAGATTATTATCCCCTTTTTTATGGGCACAAACAGATGAGGCTACCAGGCAGAGATCCCACTGCAGGTAGTGTGCATTCCACTCCGGGGCTGGGGGGGTATGAGGGTCACTGCTGAGCACCTTTGAAGGTCCTCCCAGCTGTGGGAGGCCCAGGTCAGCCCTTCCTCCAGGTGGCATAAGGCTGTACCCAGGAACTGAGTTAAGGACGTGCCTTTGAGTTTGGGCTCTGCCCCTCACTTCGCTTTGGGAAGCCCCTCAACCGCTTTGAACCTCAGGTTTCATCCGTCAAGTGGGGATAAGTAGACTTAAGTCGGAGAGTTGCTCGACATAACAGACAGAACAGGCGCTCTGGAGATGTTGTGGGTTCCGTTCCAGACCATCACAATAAAGAGCCACACGTTTTCCCAGGGCATATAAAAGTTATGTTTATACTATACTGCAGTCTATTAAGTATGCATTAGCATTATGTCTGAGAAAACAATGTACACACCTTAATTAAAATATACTTAAATACTTTATTAGCCAGGCATGGTGGCTCATGCCTAGAGTCCCAGCTACTTAGGTTGAGGCAGGAGCATTGTTTGAGCCCAGGAGTTCAAGGCTGCAGTGGGCTATGATGATGCCAGTGCACTCCAGCCTGGGCAACAGAGCAAGACCCTATCTCTTAAAAAACAAAACAAAACAAAGCAAAAACAACACTTTATTGCTAAAAAGTACTGACCCAGAGAAATGAAGTGAGCTCATACTCAAAGCAGGGTTTCCATAAAACTTCAATTTATGGGGGGAGAAAGCATTATCTGCAAAGTGCAGTAAGACAAAGTGTGCCTGTAATCTAGTGCTTACTGTAGAGCAAGCCCCCTAGGGCTGCGGGTTCCGCACTGAGCAAGGCAGGCGACAGGCCGCCCCTCGCGGGAAGTCTGTTCCCGGGTGGAGATAGCAGCGGCTAACAGATAAGAAGCAAACTGGGAGAAGCGGATGTGGAAAAGTGAGGGGTGGCTTCTGGGGGTGTCAGGAAGACATCTGAGAGGTGAGGGCTTCTGTGCAGACACCAGGGGTAGACCCAGGGGCTCGGACATGGCTGGTCAGTGTGGGAGTGCCCGGTGTCCCCTTCTCCCAGGCCATCACCATCGAGGCCGAGCCAAGGGCTGACGGCAGCCGCCGGACCACACGCTACGACATCGACATGACCAAGTGCATCTACTGTGGCTTCTGCCAGGAGGCCTGCCCTGTGGACGCCATCGTGGAGGTGAGCGGGCCCCAGGATGGGGGCGTCAGGGTGCTGATGCTCTTGTGAGGGGCCTGACATCACCATCCCTCTACCCCCACCTGCAGGGCCCCAACTTTGAGTTCTCCACTGAGACACACGAGGAGCTGCTGTACAACAAGGAGAAGCTGCTCAACAACGGGGACAAGTGGGAGGCTGAGATCGCCGCCAACATCCAGGCCGACTACCTGTACCGGTGACGCCCCCGCCTACCTGGCTCTGCCCGCAGCCCCTGCTGCCCAGTAAAACAGCTCCGACCCCACCAACGCCTCCTGTCTTGAATCCAGCCACCAGGGGGGGACCATCCCCAGCCTGCCTGTGTGGCTTCAGGGGACCCGTTGGGCCTCCCCAAGGCTGGGCCATGGCCAGAGCATCCCTGTCTCCCACACATCTTCCCCAAGGCACGGCAATGCAGAGGTCCCCTCAGGCCGGCTGTTCCTGTGACCCTGGGTGTCTTGCCCGAGGCCTGGGCCTGCTGTCTCCTGAGGGCCCCCCACAACTAAGACCCTTAGGACTTGGAGCCTCCCCAGGCCTCAGGCTGAAGAACATCAAGTGGCAGAAACTCAGAAGGCCAAAGCATCCTTGTCGGGGTAGGAGGAAGCTTGCTATGGGGGTGACAGTCATGAGGGGGTGACACAGGCCCTGCTGGCCCTGAGCTGGCCTTGCCTCCCGCCGCAAGTTCCCCTGCCCAGGCTGCCGACCTGGGTCCTGTGGCTCGAGACTTCCTGCTTTGCAGTCCCAGGAAAGTCCCAGCACAGTGGTGTGATTCTCTCCGGGGACTTGAGCCCCGTGCTGACATAATAGTCAAAAACAGCCCCCTTGAACTTGGCGCAAGCCACTGTGAAAGGATTGCGCTCCACTCTCGGTGTGAGGAAACGCCTTAGCCAAGTGAGGTGACTTGCTCGGGATCACACATCCAGAGGACAAGCCAACTCGAGTCAGAGGCTTTGAGTCCTCCCCACCCTCGTTTCCAAAAGTGCTTTTTGCAGGACATCGCTCATCCCAAGATGCTTCTTGGAAAGAAGCGGGGGGGGGGGGGGGTGTTCTGCCGAATAGTGAGTGTGGGAAATGCCTCAGTGACTTCTCTTGGGCAGACATGGCATGTTAGACGTTCAAGGCTCTGAGAAGGCCTGCAGCAAAGAAACCCAGCCTTTCCCCAGCCCATTCCCAGGGAGTCCGTTTCCTCGGATCACCTGCTGACACCTGGGCCTATTTCCTAGGCCAGCCCTTGCCATCTGACGTGGAAGTGGCCCAGGCCCTTCTGTGGGCCCCTCCCCCGGCCAAGTCTTGGGGGCCCCCACAGACTGAAGCTGGGGGGAGAAGAGATGAGCGTTTCTAAAAACGAAGCGGGCTCAGAAATCCTGTCACCTTGAGTTTAGCTTTTCCCGGACATAACTGCCACAGATAGCTGGCACGGAGCCAGTTTGTACCCACACACAGAGAACTTCTGTTCAGCACGGTCAGAATGTGTCCGCGTGTGACTTGGCTCTTCCCCTTACTGAGGTGTCCCAGGCCTTGTTCTGCTGAGGCCCCTCTGGCGCTGTGTGGTTGTATGAGCCCCCCTGCCCCACTGCCACCCCCATCACAACAGACCATGGCACCCAAACACGAGTCCCCCAACTCTCTGAGGAAGCTGACCTTGGCTGTGACTCAGTTTCCAGGCCCAGCTCTGGGACTCCATTTGCCCACCCCTCCCCCCACCCCTCACAGGCCTTTGCTCACCGAGTGGCTTTAAGGGTCACCAGAGCTGAGGGGCCACTGTCCCTCTCGGCCCCAGTGGGTAAAGTGCAGGCAGCCGGGCGGGTGTCAGCTCGTTTCCAGGCACTGGGGCCTGGGAGCTGATGAGGAGCAAGGTGGGCGGCCCCAGCTGCAGCCCTGGCTAACAGCTAGACTCTGCTCCGAGGCACTTCCCAGCGCCGGAAGCAGAACCATACAACATGGCCCGGTCCCTAACGCCCAGCTGCCATTGAAGAAGGACCCAGAGAGAGGCAGCCACCCACCCAAGAGCCTATGACACCATTCTGAGGAGTCAGCGCAGGAGGCGGTGGTGTCACCGCACGCCTCACCCAAGTGGAGGGGACTCAGGAGCTGGGGGAGCGCGCCGGGCAGACGCGGGTCTTGGGGGGCCCTGGCCCAGGGCCATTAGCCTCAGTGTGCGGGGGTCCCCTCAGACATAGACCCAGCGAGCCCTCGAGGTGAGAGGGGGTCCCAGCCCCTAGTCCAGAGCTAGGCCTGAGCTCGGCGCCTCTTCCCAATTCCGGTCGCGCAGACGCGCGCGGTTGGCGCTGGTCGCCGGGATTACGCGCCCCACGGCCGGGAAGGGCGTCCCAGCCGCCCGCGGAGGACGGCTCCGCGAGGTCACGGCCGGCCGGGCCTCTCTGCAGGCTCCGCGACCCGGGGGGCGGGGCTCGGGCGGGCGCGTCGCTGGCCCCGCCCCCAGGCCCCGCCCCCCGGGCGAGGCGGGAGCGCAGTGCCGAGGCCCGGCCGGGCCCGGGCCGACGGGGCAGCGAAGAGCCGAGCGGCGGCGCGCAGCCCGCCCGGGTGAGTGCCCCCGCCGGGGTCCGCGGAGCCCCAGCTCTGCCTGCCAACCCGCCGCCCCCTGCCCCGAGGAGGGCGCCCCGTCGCCCCACCGGGGGGGGAGGCAGCGCAGTCCGTCACCCCCCGCCCCGGGTGCCAGGCCTTGCCGGGGGCCACGGAGGACGCCCAGGAAAGAGGCTTGCGGGGCAGATGAGGAGGAGGGTGGGGCCTTAGCCGCCGCAACTACTGTGCCCAACTCTGCCCGGGCGGGCGCTCAGAGCTTTCCCAGCAGCATCTTCCTGGGAGGGAGGGACCCGTTCTACAGATGAGGAAACTGAGGCCTAACTAGGAAATGGCAGAGCCAGAGACGAGCCGGGTCATCCAGACACTAGAGCCCACCAGTCTGTAATGGAGGGGGCCGCAGGCCGCTCCCCCCGCCCCTCATCACCGGGGTGGGGAGGAGGGGCTCAGAGGAGAGATCTGGGGGGTTCCTGGAGCAGGTGCCTTAGCCTCCAGCCCCTGAGGGACATGGAGGGGGGCACAGGGTGAGTAGTGGACGAGTCTGGACCCTGAAGGCCACAGGATGTAGGCACCTTCGTTTGCTCCTTAAATGGGGCTGTGGTGTCCCCTGGCTGGAACAGGGGCCCTGGGGCCCAGGGTGAGGGGTGAGTCAGTGGGGGCCTCCAATGCCAGGAGACGGGTCTGACCAGGCCCCTACACACAGCCCGGCCCACCACAGGTTGTCCCAGCCGAGGAAAGCGCCCAGGCCAGAGGGAGCCAACCCCTAGGCAGAAGGGCGGTGGGAGGCCCGGATGGCCCCGTGAGGGTACCAGGCTGGAGCTGCCGCAGCTGCTGCCCAGGGCTGCTGCACCCCGAGTCCCCAGAGCCAGCTCCCCACAACTGCTTCTTTGGATGCACAGCCGCACAGGCTGCCCAGGTCAGAGGACAGCCCTCCTCTGAGCACATACTGTGTGCCGGGACTTCCACACCTGCAGCCCTGGGGCCTGGCTTGGCCACTGGGTAGCCACGTGACCTTGGACTTCACCTCTGCAAGTATCAGCTGAGCCACCTGTACACCCAGTACCCCTCCCACTGGGCTTGCTTCTAGGGACCCCTATGTGAGACAGTGGAGGAAGGGATTGATTATATGGGGACTCTGGCTATTTTTGTCACCTCCCCACCCAGATCGTGTCTTTGCCATGGGTGGCCAAGTCTCATTCACCCAAAGAGGAAGTAGAGGCCCAGAGAGAGCAAGAGACTTGTCTAAGGTCACACAGCCAGTCACAGCCTGGACAGGGCCCTCTGCCCTGGGTGGGACCGTGTCCCTGGGGGATGGAACCCAGCATCCCCTGCCCACCTTCCCTGTCCAGGGCCCTGCCCTCCTGCAACCTCGGGCTGCCTCAGCCTTCTCCCCTTTCCCAGACTGGGGACAGGGCTGCGGTTCCCTATTTAGAGTTAGGTAAACTGGGCTCAGGGGAGGAAGTGGCCAGCCGGGCAGGCCCTGGCCGGCCCAGACAGCAGGCAGGGCACTCTGGGGCCAAACACTCCCCTCTCAGCCGGGCCCTCCCCCTGGCTGTCCCCTCCCCTCTAATTTAAGAGCTAAGGGTTGCACAGAGGGGCCCTGGCATCCGCTGAGCGGGCTGGAAAGCCCAGGCTGGGACGTCTGCGGCTGCTAGAGGCCACCCTGGCCCTCCCCGCACAGGTTGAGCAACAAGCCGGGCCTTCCCGCCCTTTTCAGTTTCACTTTCGTGGTTTCGACACCTAGAAGGCTGTGCTGCCCCCAGGGCACACCCCTGCAGCCCGGTGGGCCCCGGGGAAGGTGCCCCCTCTGCAGCGCCCCCCACAGGGGGTGGGAGGGCTCCAGCGGCCTCTGAGACGATCCCCACTCGCTGGAGGCAGCCCTCGGCCTGGGGCCTGGGGCAAGCGGGCTGTGGTGAGGCCAGAGAGGGGGACAGCGGGAGCAAAGGTAGGAGCAGAGCCAGGGTGGGGCTGGAGCAAGGCAGGAGAGAGCTGAAGGGTGGACCGCCTGGGCTGGGGGCTCAGCCAGGCTGGGCTCCACTCCCAGCCGCCCTGCATACTTCCTGTGTGACCGTAGCACCCCATCGCGCCTTCCTGGGCCTCAGTTTCCCCATCTGTCAGATAGGGCTGGTAGCTTTACCTTCCAGGATTCTGTGAGCCGAGGTGTACGGGACACCAGCTTGATTGGGAACTGTCTGTGGCCGGCCCTGCAGGACCATGGGCTCCATGTTCCGCGGCGAGGAGGTGGCGCTGGTCCAGCTCTTCCTGCCCACGGCAGCCGCCTACAGCTGCGTGAGCCAGCTTGGGGAGCTGGGTCTCGTGGAGTTCAGAGACGTGAGTGGGGGCTGGGCCGGGGGGGGGCTTCCTCCTTGGGCGCTGCTGTGAGGTGGGCCTGGAATACAGGCTGGGCAGGGCAGCCTCCCACTGCAGTGCCCCAGCCCCACGTGGACCCAGCAGTCCCTGCCGCAGACGTTCTGCTCTTGGGAAGCTCACGGCTGAGGCCCCCTGCCCAAGCCTGGGTCCAGCCAGGCCTCCTCGGCCCCCCTCACACCCTCCCAGGGCACAGGTTCTGGTCTGTGCTCCACTCAGGTGTCTGGGGCCTCACGGTGTGCTCAGCACCTTCTTGGACCAGGCGGCTAAGACCTGAGCCCCAGGGTGCACACCTCCCTGGTCCCCTCCCTGGGACACTGACCCCTCCATGCGGCAACTGCAGCTCAACGCCTCAGTGAGCGCCTTCCAGAGACGCTTTGTGGCAGATGTCCGGCGCTGCGAGGAGCTGGAGAAGACCTTCAGTGAGTTGGCCCCAGGCCCGCAACCCAGGCAGGCTTCCTGGAGGAGACACCAGCCAAGCCTGGCCTGAGAGGGAGAGTCTGGGTTCCCCAGGTGGAAGGTAGAGAAAGGAGGTGCAGTCAGGGCCCTGCAGAGCCAAGAGGAGCTGCTGGGACGTTCTTGGGAAAGTGGGTAGCCTTGTGCTGAGCAGACAGCCGGGCAGGGCTGGCTTGGAGGAGGCCTTGAATGCAGCCAGGACATCATCCCGTGGGCACTGGGGAGCCACAGGGGTTCTTAAACAGCGAACAGGCACGGACAGAGCTTTCTCCTCTGCAGCTGGGCTGGGCTGGGTGGAGGCCAGGATCTGGGATCCGAGGCCCCCTCTGGCAACCTCTCCCAGGAGGAGCCTTTAGGGGCACCAAGAGATCAGCCCCTCAGTCTCCTCCAGGTAGGAGGATAGAGCAGGTTTTATTTTGTGGCCTGTTAGTTTGATTTGTAGCTTTTAAATAATCAGGCAGGTACATAACTCCGTTAAGCTCTCAGGCCCTGCGGTGAGTAGGGCGTGGGGAGACGTCTGTGGGGCGCAGGCCCTGCGCTGGGCAGTGGCCAAGGGACTGGGGCTCCGAGGCTGGGAGCACACCTTCGCGGTGGAGGTTTGGCCTGGCATTTTCCTGGGGCCCCCGGCCTGGTGGATTAGTTAGCTGGTGGCCAAGGGAGTTTGGGGCAATGTGTGGGGTCCACTAGACGTTGGCTGGTGTGACCCTGTCCCTCTGCACCTAGCCTTCCTGCAGGAGGAGGTGCGGCGAGCTGGGCTGGCACTACCCGCGCCCGAGGGGAGGCTGCCGGCGCCCCCGCCGCGAGACCTGCTGCGCATCCAGGAGGAGACGGACCACCTCTCGCAGGAACTGCGGGACGTGCGGGGCAACCAGCAGGCCCTGCAGATCCAGCTGCACCAGCTGCGGCTCCACTCGGCCGTACTGGGCCAGGGCCACGCGCCCCGGGTCAGCTCCAGCCCGGGCAGGGGACGGGGCTGGGAGAGCGGATGCCAGGCCCCCGGGCCAGGGCTCACGGTGCTTCTCGACTCCTAGCTGGCAGCCGCCCAAATGGATGGGCCCTCGGAAAGGACACCGCTACTCCTGTCCCTCGGGGGGCCGCACAAGGACCTGCAGGTCAAGTGAGTGAGGGACGACCGCGTGGCTGGGGTGCCCTCTGCCTCCTCCCTCGGCCTGGCCCTTGCGCTGGGTGGGGGGTCCTCCTCTTCAGGCCCTGCCTGGGTGGCTTCCTGCCTTCTCCTTGGGGGCAGGGCCAAGGTGGCTGCCCGGCCGGCCTGGCTGGGGTGGCCTGGCAGGGCGAGGTGGGCAGGGAGTGCGGGGCAGCCCCCACCCAGCCGGCCGGCCGCCAGCTTCGTGGCAGGTGCTGTGGAGCCGCACAAGGCCGCCGCCTTGGAGCGCCTGCTCTGGAGGGCCTGCCGCGGCTTCCTCATCGCCAGCTTCAGGGAGACGGAGCAGCAGCTGGAGGACCCCGTGACGGTGAGCGGGCGGCGCCCAGGGAGAGGGGCAGCCTGGGCAGGGCAGGACGACAGGGTGACCTGAGCCTGGCTCCGCAGGGTGAGCCCGCGACATGGATGACCTTTGTAATCTCCTATTGGGGCGAGCAGATTGGACAGAAGATCCGCAAGATCACCGACTGGTGAGCGCATGGGGACCGCTGGGCCTCGCAGGCGTGCAGAGCCCTCCCCAGCGCCGGCTGTCACCTCCACAGAGCCTGTCCTCTTGCAGCCTGCCCCATGGGCTCCCGTCAGACTCACGCAGCCCTTCCTCCCCGCCAGCTTCCACTGCCACGTCTTCCCGTTCCTGGAGCAGGAGGAGGCCCGCCGCGCGGCCCTGCAGCAGCTGCAGCAGCAGAGCCAGGAGCTGCAGGAGGTGGGTGCCCCTGGCGTGGCCGGACCCCTGCCCAGCCCTCCTGGCTCCCCCTGACCGCCCGCTCTGGCCGCAGGTGCTGGGCGAGACCGAGCGCTTCCTGAGCCAGGTGCTGGGCCGGGTGCAGCAGCTGCTGCCGCCCAGGCAGGTGCAGGTCCGCAAGATGAAGGCTGTGTACCTGGCCCTCAACCAGTGCAGCGTGAGCACCACACACAAGTGCCTCATCGCCGAGGGCTGGTGCGCCACGCGGGACCTGCCGGTGCTGCAGGAGGCGCTGCGGGACAGCTCGGTGAGCTCAGCAGGGTCACCGGGGGCTGCACTCCTCTCCCCTGGGTTGGGCATCCCCAAGGAGCCTCCTGCCAGCAGGTGCCTGCTTCTCTCTCACACCAAGCCTCGAGTTCCCACCTGGCCTTTGCAGGCGTCCGTCCTCCCCGCCCCCCCCAGGGCCCTGGCCCTGCCCCTGCCAGCCCCCACTCTCCTGACTTCCCAGAGCCCCCGGAGGCCACGCCCGAGGCAGTTATAAAGTCAGGAACCTCATTCAAATCTAGGCTGCCCCAGGCTCTGGCCTGGTGGCCGTAGGCTTTTTCTGGAGCCTCAGGCTCCTCATCTGTGGGTGCGTGACCCTGCCCCGGGCCGCTGGCGCACACACCTGCCCCTGCGTAGCAGGTGCTCACGGTGAGGCTGGGGCTCCCTCTCCTGGACCACTCTTTCCTTTCCTGAGCACCTCCCAGTCCAAGTGAGGTCTTTGGGCCCCCGACTTCGGGCAGGGCAGGGCTGATCATCCCATTCTGCAGAGCGAGGAGGGGCTGCCCTGGCTCCCCCGGTGCCCACCCAGGGAGCCCCTGCCATGCTCCGCTTCTCCAGCTGGGCCTGCCTAGGGGATCCCAGGGTCCCTGAAGGGTTCCACCACGGGTCTGGTCCATCTCTCTGCCTGGTGCCACAGAGCGAGGCGGGAGTGAGCGCAGTGGCTCACCGCATCCCCAGCCAGGACATGCCCCCGACGCTCATCCGCACCAACCGCTTCACGGCCAGCTTCCAGGGCATCGTGGACGCCTACGGCGTGGGCCGCTACCAGGAGGTCAACCCAGGTGAGAGCCCCGGTGTGTCCCCGCCCCCAGGCCAACCCCCGCCCTCTGGGAGGCTCAGCTGCCCCAAGTAGGGTGTGAGCCTGGGGGCGGGGGCGTGTCCACCCCGGGCCTGCCCGGCCTCTGGAGATTAAATGAGAGGTGCGCGCCCTGCCACGCTCTCAAGGGGCCCTTGGGCAGGCTTTCTGTCGTCCGCAGCGCGCCCCAGTTGGGTTACTAAGGGCGCTGGATGGGCTTGTGCGGGGGGCAGAGGCTTTGCAGGGGAAGGCCCAGGTTCGAAGCCCAGCCCACTCGCCTTGTGAGCTTCTTAGCTCTGCTGAGCCTGTCGCTTCAACTGCAAAATGGAAATAATAGTGCAGCCCCTAGAGGAATGTGGAGAAGGTTCATGGTCATTGCAGAGAGCAAACGAGTCACTGCCAGTGTGGTTGGTTTGGCCAGGCGGTGTTGTGTGAAAAGTTTGAATGGATGCTGTCTTGGGTCAGGTTCTCCCTGAGACGGGCATTGTGGTGTGAGGGGTCTGTTGAGGGAGGCGCCCCCAGCAGAAACCAGTAAGAGATGGTGGGGGAGGAGCTCTGGTTGCCCCCTCCCCTTCATTCTCAGGATCCCTGATATCTGTGACACCTGGTCTGTCCCCTGCCTGGTTCCTCTCCCCCCAGACAGTGGGCTGACTGCAGTGTGGCCGATGCCGTCGCCTGGGAGGAGAGGCCCAGCCATAGCATGGGCGTGACCGTGGTGGAGCCTCTCTGGGGAGGGGACTTGGCCACAGGCCAGGGAGGGGCCCTGCCTCACCCAGTGGGCAAGAGTCAGGGTGCTTGGGCCCCAGGGGTGCAGGCAGGATGTGAGGACGGCCCGTGTGCTCCTTGGGGCCCACTGATCCTTCAGGGCCAGCATCCCCAGGTGCGATCTGGGGCGGCCACCCGGTTGCACCTGGCCATAGCTCTTGCACACCGACAGGCCAGTCGAATTGGAACAAGCCGAGTCACCAGATACCCGTGGTGGACGGCGATCTTCTGGGGAGTGTCAGTTTGCCAGGGCTGCTGTGACACGGGGCCACGCCTGGGTGCTGTCTCTGCCTGAGGCTGGACATCCCAGATCTAGGTGTAGCGGGGTTGGTGTCTCTTGAGGGCTGCCGGAGAGAATCCGTTCTAGGCCTTTCCCCGTGGCTTGCAGGTGGCCGTCCTCATCCTCACGTGCTGTCCTCCTCTGTCTCTACGTCCAAATTCTCCCTTTCTGTAAGGACACCAGTCACACTCGATCGGGGCCCACCCAAATGGGGCCCACCCAGATGGCCTCATGGTAACCTGTTACCTCTACAGACTCTTTCTCCAATAAGGCCATCTTCTGAGGGACTGGGGGGTTGGGACTCCAATATATATTTCTTGGGGGCAGCATCACCGTTCAGCCCTAGCAGGGCCTGTGTATTGGAATCCTCCCGACTCCCTCTAGGAATTGTTCCATTTTACTGAAGGGAACCTAGGACTTCAGGGAGTAAGTGACCAGCTCAGCCGTCTGGAACTTGCCACATGCCAGCCAGGGCTGCAGCTGTCCTTTCAGGGCTTCTGCGAAACGCTCTTCTTGTGACTAGCAGTAGCTGGAGCGCTGACCTTGCGTGGCGTACCCGCAGTCGGCCGGCCACACCTGTGGCCTCGCTCACTTCTAGGAACCCTACAGTAACACTGGGGTTATGTCCATTTTACAGATGGCAAATGGAGGCTCAGAGAGGTTAAGTAGCTAACCCAAGGTCACACAGCTCCTAAATGGCAGGTTCTTGACTGCAGGCAGGCAGTCTGGTGTCCCTGCCTTAAGAGCACCACCTTGGCCGTTCTTGGGGTCCCAGGAGCCTGGGTTTGGCACCTCTGTGGCGTCTTGGACGGGAAGCAGGTGCTGGCTTCTCTGTGGGGTCCTGGCTGAGCGTGAACCCTCTGCCCGCAGCCCCCTACACCATCGTCACCTTCCCCTTCCTCTTCGCCGTGATGTTTGGCGACGTGGGCCACGGGCTGCTCATGTTCCTCTTCGCCCTGGCCATGGTGCTCGCTGAGGACCGGCCGGCCGTGAAGACAGCGCAGAACGAGGTGCGGGCCGGGCTGGGGTCCCGGCAGGGGTGGGGGTGGGGGCCGGCAGCCCCTCACTGCACTGCTGCTGCCCCCAGATCTGGCGGACCTTCTTTGGGGGCCGCTATCTGCTCCTGCTTATGGGCCTGTTCTCCATCTACACCGGCTTCATCTACAACGAGTGCTTCAGCCGAGCAACCACCATCTTCCCCTCGGGCTGGAGCGTGGCCGCCATGGCCAACCAGTCTGGCTGGAGGTGAGGCCCCGGCCCCCGCCCCCGGCCCTGCCTGCCCCCGGCCCACTGCGGCCCTAACTGTCCTGCCCATGTTGCCGCAGCGACGCGTTCCTGGCCCAGCACGCAGTGCTCACCCTGGACCCCAGCGTCAACGGCGTCTTCCTGGGACCCTACCCCTTCGGCATTGACCCCGTGAGCCCCGGCCACTTGAGTGCCCGTGGAGGGCGGAGGCAGGGGGAGGTCGCTGGGCACCTCCTGCTGCCGGGCCCCACCCGAGGCACGGGGGACACCAGGCGCCTGCCCTGCCGGGCTACGTCAGGGTCTCCTAAGCACACAGAGAGGAGGGAGGGCGGATGTCGCATCGTTCTGAGGCTTGCTCTCTCAGCCCTGGCTGTGAAGCAATTTTATATTTGATCCTCAGAACACCCGGGGGGTGCATGCTAGCGTTACCGCACTCTACACATGCGGAGGCTGAGGCACAGATGCCGCGCCCAAGTCACCCAGCTGTGCGGAGCTGGGGCCGGAGCCATCTGGCCCCATGTGTGCTCTGCTGCCCCTCGATGGGCAGGCCCTGTCCTGGGCACGGGAGACAGGCAAGGTGCCTGCCCTGGACAGGTGGGCAGGTGACAGATAGGGCTGCGTCCTTGGGGGATGGGGCTTCCTGGCAGCGGTGGCTGGGGAGTCCCTGAGCTCAGCCTGCCCCTCCTGCCCCAGGTCTGGAGCTTGGCTGGCAACCACCTGAGCTTCCTCAACTCCTTCAAGATGAAGATGTCCGTCATCCTGGGGGTCACGCACATGGCCTTTGGGGTGGTCCTTGGAGTCTTCAACCACCTGTGAGGGCCAGGGCTGCTGGCGGGGTGTGGAGGCCACGCAGAGCAGGGTGGGCCCAGTGACCAAGCCGCCCTCCTCCCCGCCAGGCACTTTGGCCAGAGGCACCGGCTGCTGCTGGAGACCCTGCCGGAGCTCACCTTTCTGCTGGGGCTCTTTGGCTACCTCGTCTTCCTGGTCGTCTACAAGTGGCTGAGTGCGTCAGCCACCAGCGCTGCCTCGGCCCCCAGCATCCTCATCCACTTCATCAACATGTTCCTCTTCTCCCGCAGCCCCAGCAACCAGCCGCTCTTCCCCGGCCAGGTGGGCTGGGCCAGGGCAGCAGGGCTCCCGGCCTCACGGGGTCCCTGTGGTCACTGGGCCGCTCAGAGCTGCAGGCTCCTCATCTGGGAGATGGGGGTGCAGGCTGAGGCTGTGCGGAAAGGGCGGTTGGAGGCGACGGTGCACAGCTCTGAGCAGGGCAGCTGGCAGTAGGTGCTGGAAGCCTGAGGTCCCTTCTCACAGGAGTCTTGTAGGAGCCATCGCCCTGCAGGGCCCTGGGGAGGAGGGACTGTAGGCTCTCTGGGCCCGTGTGATTGGTGCGACCCAAGTTTCTGGACGACTCGCGTGTGCGTGGTGGGGTCCACCTGACTCGCGCCCTCTCTCCGGCAGGAAGTGGTGCAGTCCACACTGGTGGTCCTGGCTGTGGCCACGGTGCCCGTGCTGCTGCTCGGTACACCCTTGTACCTGCTGTGCAGGCAGCGCCGCCACTCACGGAGGGACCCCGCGGGCAGGCAGGTAGGGCTGGGAGCACAAGGTGGGGGCACGGTTGGCAGGTGGGGCTGCAGGTGGCCATGTCCTCAACCCGCACCCTCAGCTCCCTTGGGGGCTGGCTCCTGAGTGGCTGTGAGCAGGCAGTGGGGGCGGCGTGGGCCCCTCCGAGGCTGGGGGGCTGCCCACCCTGCTTGCCCCTCGCCCCAGGAGGAAGACAAGGCCGGGCTGCTGGACTCGCCCGAGGTGTCCGAGAACGGCTGGGGCTCTGATGAGGAGAAGGCAGGGTGCCCGGAGGACGAAAAGGAGGCCAAGGTGGGCGGGGCGCCTTCCCGATTCCGGGGTGGCTGGCTGCTGGCCCCTGCAGGCCACTCACTGCCACCTGCCCTGCAGCTCGTCCCCTCCGAGGTGTTCATGCACCAGGCCATCCACACCATTGAGTTCTGCCTGGGCTGCATCTCCAACACGGCCTCCTACCTGCGCCTCTGGGCCCTGAGCCTGGCCCACGCCCGTGAGTGTCCTGGCTGCGGTGGGGCAGGCCGCCCTGGGCCCTGGCTCCATCTCACACACAGCTGCTGGCTGGGCGGCCTGGGCGGGTCACGTCTCTCTGGGCCTCAGTACCCCCTGCTGTAAAATGGGGTTGTTTGAGGAGGTCCCTCGCCACTGAGGGGGGCTGGCAGGTACCTGCTTGCTCTCGGCCCTCACGGCCCCCTCCTTTGCCCGCAGAGCTGTCGGAGGTCCTGTGGGCCATGGTGATGCGCCTGGGCCTGGGCATGGGCCGGGAGGTGGGCGTGGCGGCCGTGGCGCTGGTCCCCATCTTTGCCGCCTTCGCCGTGCTGACTGTGGCCATCCTGCTGGTGATGGAGGGGCTCTCGGCCTTCCTGCACGCCCTGCGGCTGCACTGGTAAGAGCCTGCCGGGCTGGCCTGGGCAGCACGGGCCAGGGGGAGGTTCCGCTCACCTGCCTCTCCCCTTCTCACCCCCCAGGGTGGAGTTCCAGAACAAATTCTACTCCGGTACTGGCTACAAGCTGAGCCCCTTCACTTTCGCCTTGGAGGATGAATAGCGCCCACCTGGGGGTCACACCCAGCTCCCTGTCCCGACCGCTCTGAGCAGAAAAGAATAAAGAGGTGGCAGGCCTGGGAGCTGTGTCTGTTCTTGTCGGCAGCAGCAGGGGGCACCAGGGGCAGGGTCCCTCCCGCACTACCTGCCTGTGCTCACACCCTCCTTCCTGGCTGAGGTGGGGGCACTGGTCTAGGATCTGGGGCCTTGATGCTTGAGCACATCTGCAATAACCCCAGACTTTGGGGGTAAAAGAGGGCAGAACTAGGGCCAAGGAGGATGTTTCCAGCACATTCTAACTCAGAGGCAAGTGTCTTCCCGGGGCCAGGTTGGCATCCTTGGAGGTGTACAAACTGGCTGCAGGCGTGTCTGGGACACTCTGGGGGAAGCGGGGTGCGGTGCTGGGCCTCAGGCTCAAGGCGCTCTGAAGAAGAGAGCAACCCGGGACACCCAAGCCTGACACAGTGCTCTCCGTGCGGGAGGACTGTGGTGTCACAGCCCAAGGCCACACGCCCGCAGTGCAGGGCAGGGGCTGCCCAGAGCAGCCTAAGAGTTGCCCAGGACCCTGAGGGTCAGAACAGGGGCTGCCTACCTCCCCCGACTCCCCTCCTGGGTGGTCCTTCACTCAGGGCTGCTGGGGTGGGGCCCTACCACCAGCTGGGAGGCAGAGCCAGCCCTGCAAAGTGGTTCTTCCAGCTGGAGGCCCTAGGAACAAAGGCCACTTTGAGGCCAGAGCTGCAATGGGCACAGAGAGCCAAGGTAGCCTGCCCCATGGCTGTGGCTCTGGTTGGCTGCTGGAAGAGGCCTGTCCCTTGGGGCCTGGACTGCCCTACTCAGGACCCCTGGACCCCGGGAGCAGGCAGGAGGGGCTCCGCGGCGATTCCACATACCTGGCAGAGACTTGCCTCAGAGCAGTGTTGGTGCGAGTGGCTGGTTAGGAACCGAGGTGGCTGCTGCCCGCTCTGGACTAAACCCAGAGCTCAAAGCCTCACGCCTTCCTGGGGAGCAGAGGCAGTGAGGCAGGGGATGATTATGAATAGACACTCAGAGCCAAGTGTGACTTGGGGAGACAGGTGTGGGATCCCAGCGGGCAGCACTGGTTGAGAAGTCTCGTTGCCATGGGAATGGCATATGCAAAGGCACTTGGGAGGAGACCTTTGGGGAGTGGAGGTGATCAGGAGACACAAGGGTGGGGTGGGGTGAGAACTCTGCAGAGAGCAGCACAGGCCCCATCCCTGCCCGGTGGGTGGCCCAACAGGAGGCACCTGAGAACCCCAGGGGAGTTAACTGCACCAGGAAGTGATGGGCCGGGGAGGGACGTGGGGTGCGGGTGGTTTGGGAACGGCACCATCTTAGTGGAGCAGTTTAGAAAGCACTTTCTATAAGGCCACCAGTCACTTTGGATTGGGGCCCACCCAAATGGCCCCATTGGGTCCTGATTACCTCTTCAGACCCTCTCCCCAAATAAGGCCATGTTCTCCACGGAGCGGGCAGGGGGGCAGTGTGCAGGAGCCCATCATCTGAAGATGTGACCATCCTGGTGTGTCCAAGGAAGAGCAGGGCTGGAGCAGAGCTGGCAGAGGGGCCAGCAGGGCCTCACACACAGGAAGGCCCTGGCATCTTCGTTCTGAGTGGAGAAGCCACTGGGATCTTACACAGGAGTGTGACGTTACCTTGCTGTTTTATTGTCTGGATGTCAAAACCCATTCACCTGCTTAAAGTTTTAAATGTCTAGCAGGGTGAACAGTGAAAAGCCCCTCTCCTGCCCGGCCCAGCCACTTGGTGTCCTCTCCAGACACAACCCTGCTCCCAGTCTCTCACCTGCATCTTCCAGAGGTCCTCACACTGGGCCGGAAGCAGAGACAAGGAGTCAGGTCTCACGTCTGGGGACTGCTGGCCGAGATCCGCTTAGGACTCAGAGGGAGAGGTCAAGGGCAGACCTAGTGGCCCTCTGACATCTGGGGCCCAGGCTGTGAGGGGGGGCCCAGGCTGTGAGGGGGACAGGGAGGCAGAGGGTTTAGGAGCGTGCTGGCCCAGAGAGTAGTTATGTCAAGGAAGGGGGGGGGGAGGAGAGGAGAAGGGGAGGAGGGGAAGGGGGAGGAGGGGGAAGCGCTGACAGAGCCTCAGGGGCACAGTGGAGCAGCAGGGCACTGCTCGCCCTGCCTGGAGCACTTCCCAGCCCAGGAGCCTCACATGGGGACCTAAGGTAGCAGGAACCCTCTCTGAGATTCAGGACACATCCAAGGGTGACAGCTTGAGATTGGGTTTTTAATTTATTTATTTATTTATTTATTTATTTATATAGTACAATCTCTGTGGTAGCAGAAAATATGCACAAAAAACAATTCAAATAAGAGTAAAAAAAAGGTCTGCTATGAATTTATCCCATAGGACATTTAATATATACAGATTTCACAGCTATGCTCTATCCACAGCCTCACATTCCACACACTGGCTGCTGAATGACATAAGGGACACCAGGAAAAGTGAGGGCCAGGAAAGCTGGCCACTGGAGAGCCCAGGCCAGGGTTTCCCTCTCCCTGCCCAGGGGCCGGGGCCAGAACCACCAGGGAGGCTCCCGGGCTGGAGGGAAGGGCCCAGAGAGCTGGGTGCGCAGCCTGCTCCCCGAGAAGGGGAGACGGGAGGGAAGGAAGACGGGGAGGTCCCCACACGGTCCCAAGGCCACAGGCTCACTGGAGTCACTGGAGTACACTCACAGTTAGGAGGGGGCCCGACAGAGGTTCTAGCCAGTTAAAGAGAAACTCATCAGTCTAACAGGGTATGTACAACAGGCACGGGGAGCTGGTCCTCCCGGAGCAGCCGAGCAGCCGGCGCCAGGTCCTGCGCAATCTGCTTCCCCAGCCTCCAGCGTCTGGACTGCGAGGGTGAAAGAGCAGCTTCCCCGCCTGCAGCAGTGACTAGTGACTTCACAGTATGTCTCTGGGAGTGAGTAGTGTCTACAACACATCATCATCTACAGAAAGCCTGGTCACAATGTTCACCAGCACATTAATGAAAAATCTGTAAAATCAACATTAACCAGAGTACCTGCAGTAACACTGTTTACTTTTGCTGTTTGTCGTATCTGACTGAAAACCGTAACCCCCAAATACAAAATGCCTTCTCTAGATTAAAAGCATTCAGAGATATTGCACTATTGGACTGTATTTCTGCTTCCCAATCTCACTTCAGAGTCCTAGTGAAATCGTAAACAAGATATGAAATAAATGTTACTCCATTTTAATACAGTCTTTAGTATCATACACATCTGTGTTCAGTAGTGAGACATCCAGAACCGTCCTGCCGCAGGTGCGCAGTCGAAGCACAGAGGGGACCCTGCTCCGCCACCTCCCCGTGCTGTCCAGTGCCAAGGTGGATGGAGGCCTCCCCACAGTCACACCCCAAGCTTCCTCTTCTGGTCAAAATAGGCATCAAACCTCGCCTGGGCGTAGTCCTAGGAGACAGCAAGTAAAGAGAAGACCTCACCAAGGGCTCCTGCTTGCCCGAGCCCTGCCCACGTGTCCTGCCTAGGCAAGGGCCGAGGGCACGGAGGCAAGAGGACCACAGCCCAGGACAGGGTGTGCTTTCTTTTCAATAAACCTGGCTCGAAGTCCCTTGGCCAGCCCAGCCCTGCCAACCAGGAGGGACTGCTTGTCTGCATGTCTGGCAGCACTACAGCTCATCATCTGTTGAACTTGAATTCTGCAGGCACTGGCTCACCAACACAATAAAGGACATTGTGCTTTTAGAGCACAATCTTGTCCCTGGGACGTGAGCAAGTACAGAACAAAAGGTGAAGAGAAAGAGGGTGCGGCCTATTTTCTGGGATCACCTGCAGTGTGACTGTTAAAAAGAACCCCGAGAGGGAAAGGAGAGAACCTGGTTGGAGTTCTGTTTCTGCTCCTGTCATGCCACTGAACTGGTCTAGGTCGTTCCCTCGTCTGGCCATCCGTGTGGACGACACAGTTTCTTAAAGACCCACTCCCAATCTAAAAGTGCAATTCTAAATGCCAGGAAGATTACAATATCATCAAAAAATTAACTTGAGCTATAATTTCTACACCATGAACATGAGCCCATTTCAAATGGACAGTGTGAGAGTTTTCACAGGCGCACCACCCCGGTCTCCACCACCGCCACAACCGCGAGATGCTTCCAGCACGGCTGACAGTCCCGCAGGGCCTCCTGCAGTCAGCCCCGCGCTCACTCCTGGCACCACAGGCGGCCACTGACCCAATTTCTGCCACTAGACATGGACTTCTCATTCCTATGTATCACGTAAATGGAATCATACAACATGCCCCCTTTGTGCCTGGCTTCTGTCACGCAGCATGACGTTTCTGAGAGTCATCCAAGCTTTGGTATCAGCGGCTCATTCCTTGTTATTGCGGAGTAGTTTCCACCACGTGCACCTATCGTGTGTAATATCCATTCGCCTGCTGACGGGCATTTCAGTGGTTTCCAGGTTGGGGCTATTAAAAATAAAGCTGCATGAGCATCTGAGTACAAGTCTTGGTGTGGAAATACGCTTTCATTCCTCTTGGAGTGTTACCCAGGAGAGGGGCTGCTGGGTTGTATGGTAAGTGTTATGTTTAATTTTATAAGATTGTCACACTGTTTTTCAGCTTCTTAAAGGTGTCATTCAAAGAGTTTTTCACTTTGCTGAAGTCTACTGATATTATTAAGATATATGTATATATGTTTTTTAGTCTACGTTCCCTGGCTCCTAACTCCCACAGCCCTTGCTACAGTAAACAGAATCCTACCTTCCCCTGCCCTTCTTTCACCTGCCCAAGGCAGGAATCTAATCTGATTGCGGGTCACAAGACCCTCATTCCAGAGAGGGTCCTGCCCCACACCCTGGAGGAAGGAATGCTGCACAGAGAGGCCAAGAAGAATCTGAAGAGACAGGCCTTGCTAGGTTTAGATCAGACCTTTTTACAACCACATTTCAATACAGTTGTCCATGTTTCAATCACACCTATCCAATGAAGTCTCTATAAAAGGCCCAAAAGACAGGGTTCGGGAGCTTCAGGACAGCTGAACAGATGGAGGCTGTTCTCACCACAGGAAGGAGATGAGAACTTACCCACATGCTGTGAGGGTGGTATGGCCCAACTCCACGGAGACAGAAGCTCCTGCCACTAGGGGCCCTTCCAGACCTCATCCTCCTATGTATCTCTCCATCTGGCTATTTGTATCCTTTAAAATATCCTTTGTAATAAACTGGTAAGTTTTAAGTATTTCCCCTTATTTAACATTTAGCAGTTTGTGAGTCGCTTTAACAAATTAATCAGATCCAAGGAAGGGGTTATAGGAACCCCAATTTACAGCCAGTCAGTCATAAGTTCCAGAGGCTCAGGCTTGAGACTGGTGTCTGAAGTGGGAGAAGGAGCAGTCTTGGGGACTGAGCCCTCGATCTCCAGGTAGATGGCGTCAGAATTGAATTGGAGGACACCCAGCTGGTGTCTGCTGCAGAACTGATTGCTTGCTTGTTGGTTGGGAGAAATCCTCCACATTCAGTCACAGAAATCTTCTGTAGTGATGATCGTTTTTGGGTGAAAGAACAGGAAAAAGCACTCTGAGTTTGTGTTTTTTCCACTCACATCAAATTACTGTATTTTTTTTTCCTTTTTTTTTTTGAGACAGAGTCTCACTTTGTTGCCTGGGCTAGAACGCCGTGGCGTCAGCCTAGCTCACAGCAACCTCAAACTCCTGGGCTCAAGCGATCCTACTGCCTCAGCCTCCCAAGTAGCTGGGACTACAGGCATGCGCCACCATGCCTGGCTAATTTTTTGTATATATTTTAGCTGTCCAGCTAATTTCTTTCTATTTTTAGTAGAGACGGGGGTCTCATTCTTGCTCAGGCTGGTCTCGAACTCCTGAACTCAAACGAGTCCACCGGCCTCGGCCTCCCACAGTGCTAGGATTACAGGTGTGAGCCACCGCACCCAGCCATTTTTTTTCCCTTTAAGATTCGTGTTTTATGTAAGCCAAGAAATACCTGTGCACGGCCACCAAGCCTTTCTCCTGTTTTCTTATAAAAATCCGGGCATGGGGGCTCACACCTGTAATCCTAGCACTCTGGGAGGCCGAGGCCGGTGGATTGTTTGAACTCAGGAGTTCGAGACCAGCCTGAGCAAGAGCAGGACCCCGTCTCTACTAAAAAACTAGAAAGAAATTAGCTGGACAACTAAAAAAATATATATAAAATTAGCCGGGCATGGTGGCGCATGCCTGTAGTCCCAGCTACTCGGGAGGCTGAGGCAGGAGGATCACTTGAGCCCAGGAGTTTGAGGTTGCTGTGAGCTAGGCTGACGCCACGGCACTCTAGCCTGTGCAACAGAGTGAGACTGTCTCAAGAAAAAAATAAATAAATAAAAAATAAAAACTTAATAGTTTTAGCCTTTATATCAGGTCTATTATCTGTTTCAAGCTGATTTTTGTGTATGATGTGGGATCAAGGTTCATTTTTTTCCCCATATGCTGCTTCAGCTGTTCCTGCATCATTTTAAAAAATATAATCCTTTTTTCCATAAATTACCTTTCTGCTGAATATCAGTTAGTCATACACGTGTGGGCCTATTCTGGGCACTCTGTCCCGTCTTATCTGATTTATGTCTTTGTGCCAACACCACATTATCTTGCTTACTGTGCTTCAGAGAAGTCTTGAAACAAGGTGGCAGGAGTCTTCCAACTTTGTTCTTTTACAAAATTGTTTTGGTTATTCCAGGTTCTTTGCATTTTCACATAAATTTTAGGATCAGTGTGTCAATTACTACCCAAAAGCCTGGGCTGTGGAGGATCTGTGGTCAGTGTGGGGTGAAGGGACATCTCTACCTGGAGCCTGCCCAGCCGTCGGGGGGCTCTCTCTCGCTCAGCTTCTTTACTTTTATCACTTTTATAGTTTTCAATGTATAGATCTTGCACATATTTAAGCATTTATCCCTAAACATTTCATGTTTTTATGCCATTGAACACTTTTCATGTACAACTATTTCTAGCATATAGAAATACAATTGATTTTTGTATATAAACCTTGTATCCTGTGACCTTGATAAACTCACAACTTTTCTGTTGACTCCTTTATTATTTTAATGTATACAACCATGGCATCTACAGAATAAAGGCAGTTTTTCTTCTTCCTTCCCAGCATGCCTGTGTTTTCTTTGCATTACTGCACTGGACAGGAGCTTGAGGACAATGTGGAAGAGGCGCAACGAAAGCAAACGTCCTTGCTTTGTTCTGTACTTGGGGCAGGGGTGAAAGGGAGTGTGCCGTCTTTAGCCAATAATGATGTTAGCTGTGGGTTTTTATACATGCCCTTTATCTGGCTGAGGAAGTTCCCCTCTATTCCTAGCTTGCTAGGATATTTTATCATCACTCGGTATTGCTTTCCCCTGCATTCATTGAGATGATATGGTTTTCACCTTCATTCTGTTAATAGGAAAAATTACATTAATTCATTTTCCACATGTTAACCAAACTTGCACTTCAGGGATAGCTGCCACTTGGTCATCATATACTATATTTTTAAATGTTAGTGGATTTAATTTTTGCCAATGTTTTGATAAGGGCTTTTGTTTAATGTTCACGAAGGGCACTGATCTGTAATTTTCTTGAAATGTCTTTGTGTAGTATTTGTATCAGGGTAATACTGGTCTCATCAAGAGAGCTGGGAAACGTTCCTATCTCCTTTATTTTCTACAGGTTTGTGTAGGACTAGTATTATTTTTCCTTTTATTAAAAAAAAATTTTTTTTTTTGAGATAAGGTCTCATTGTTTCCTTGGCTAGGGTACAGTGGTGTCATCAGAGCTCAGCCATCATGCCTAGCTAATCTTTAAATTTTTTGTAGAGATGGGGTCTTGCTGTTGCTGAGGCTGGTCTCGAACTTCCGGCCTCAAGCAATCCTCCTGTCTCAGCCTCCCAGAGTGCTGGGGTTACAGGTGTGAGCCACCGCGCCCAGCCTATTTCTTTCTTAAGTGTTTGATGATTTTCACCAGGGAAGCCATCTGGACCTGCAGTTTACTCTACAAGAAGGATTTTTTAAAATTATGAATTCAATTTATTTAATAAATATATGGCCATTTCATATATTAGTTTTGGTAATTTGTATTTTCCGAGGAATTCACACATCTTATGTAAGTTGTCGAATCTACTGGCATAAAGTTGTCCATAACATTCTTTTGTCCTTTTAACATCCATCTACAGGATCTGTAGTGATGTCCTCTTTGACACCTGATTTGGTAATGTGTGTCTTCTGTTTTTTTATTGCTCAGCATGGCCAGAAATTTATATTTTTTATTTTTTTGAAAAACTTTTGGTTTCATTGATTTTCTCTATTTTTGGGGATCTACTTTCTATTTCAATGATTTCTCCTCTTACCTTTTTCATTTCAATCATTCTATTTAGAGTTAATTTGTTCTTTTTCTAGCTTTTTTTTTTTTTTTTTTAAATTGAGACAGAGTCTTTCTCTGTCACCTGGGCTAGAGTGCAGTGGTATGAGCACAGCTCACTGCAACCTCAAACTCCTTGGCTCAAGTGATCCTCCTGCCTCAGTCTCCCGAGAAGGTGGGAATACAGGTGTGCACCACCATGCTCAGATAATTTTTTAATTTTTTATAGAGACAAGGTCTCCTTGTTGCCCAGACTGGCCTCAAACTCCTGGTCTCAAGTAATCCTCCTGCCCTGGCCTCCCAAAGTGCTACAATTACAGGCGTGAGCCACACCACACCCTGCCTTTTTCCTAGCTTTTTAAAACAGAAGCTTACTTAGGTCACTGGTTTGAAAGCTTTTTTCTTATCCATTATAAACATTTAAGCTATAAAGCTGTAAGTTTCCAAATACTGCTTTACCTATGTTCTACAAAATCTGATATATTGTGTTTTCATTATAATTCAGTTCAAAATATTTTCTAATTTTCAATTTCTTCTTTGCCCCAAGGTTGGCTGGTTGACTGGTTTGTTTACTTGTTGGTTGGTTGGTTTGTTATTTATTTATTTTAGACAGGGTCTCTCTGCTGTCCAGGCTGGAGTGCAGTGGCACAATCGTAACTCACTGTAACCTCAAAATCCTGGGCTCGAACGATTTTTGTAAAGACAGGGTCTCACTATATTGCCCAGGCTGGTCTCCAACTCCTAGCCTCAAGTGATCCCCCTGCGTTGGCCTTCCAAAGTGCTGGGATTACAGATGTCACCTGCCTGGCTGACCCAGAGTTTATTTAGAAGTGCATTCATTACTTAATTTCCAAATAATCAGGGATTTTCTAGATATCTTTTTGTTGTTGTTGATTTCCAATTAAATTACACAGATAACATACCCTGTATTATTTTAATATTCATCAAGATCTGTCTTATGGCCCAATATGTGGTCTATCTTGATGAATGTTCCACGTTCACTTGAAAAGAATGCACACGCTGCCGCTCTGGGGGTTCAATAAATGTGCATCAGGCCAAGTCGGCTGGGAGTCTCGTTCAAGCCCTCTGTCCTCCTTACTGCTGTGTGTTTACTTGTTTATCCACCACAGAGGAGTGGTAAAATCTCCGACTTTAATTGTAAATTTGCCTATCTCTCCTTTCAGTTGTCAGTTTTTGTTTCATTTCTTTTGAAGCAAGACAAGTGTATACACACTGAGGTTGCTTATGTCCTCTGTTATTATGTCCTTTATTATTACAAACTGTCTTCTTTATCTCTGGTAATACCCCTTGTTATGAAGTGTACTTTGTCTTCTGGTATCATTCAACCACGACTCCAAATCTGCTTTAAAAATCCAAACGTCCCCTTCTTTCTTTACCTAATAGTGTCTTTGTGTTACCAAACCTTCTGCCTGTAAGTAGAAATCACCCTAGTGTAGACTGAGGAGGATAAAACGAACTAGCTCCACTACCTGTCCCACAGAAATGGAGCCCACCAGACCACAGACATTTGTGTTGTCCCACCACCCTGACCCCAAGACACCACTCACTATGGAGCAATAGAAGGTTAAAAATAGTGTCTTTCTATGTCAAGGGAAGTTTTTAATGTTAGAATAAAATGATAGCCTAGCTTGGTTACAAATTTTTCTGCAAAAAAAGAGAAGGTCTAATTCAGTAAGTACTAGCTTCTAACTCGAAGTTGGGGACCACAGGCTGCAGAATGATGTGGAAACCGATGAATAAAACCCTTCACAGCAGGGGAAGGTACCATACACACTTCTTCACTTAGTGACCCTATGTCACAAGGGACTGAGGCATCCAGGACCACAGGACCAGCCAGCACTTCTCTGAAGCAGGGAAGCAGGGAAGCAGGGCCTGCGGGCCCTGGGAGTGCGGGCAACTCTCAAGGGCAAGCACAGCATCAGTGAGCATGGCTCTTCCCACCGCTTCCTAAGATGAGCCACACTGTCCTGGTGCCAGCAAGTCACCACATTTGGGTACTTGGGGGGACACGTAACCTTCTGTAAGGAACAGTCATTTGCTGCCTAGCATTCACATACACCATAGCATTTTTCCCTGTAAGTAGGGGTAGGGGCAAGAAACACCCCTAAAACATACCATGTACCCAAATTCAATGGACGAAATCTTAGCCTGTATAATGGACCAAAGTCCCCAGAAGAAATGGGATGCAAGGGCAAACCTGTAATTACAAAAGAAAGAAACACAAATGAGATGTATATAGTATCAGTTGTAGGACCGATAAAGTAAGTTCATGCTGGATGGACATTTTAACTCATTTTATCTCAAGTGGATGCAAACTTTGCATTGGCAAATCCATGGGACTATATTGCAGGGACCACGAACAATGGGAACACCACTCCCTGCCCATTCACACCTCTAGCCAGTGACAGGTGGACTTGCAACTGTGAACACATCCAGCTGCCTGGCCGTGGCACACGTAACAACATTCACAGGATGCAGGTGAAGGCCTCGGTAGGCGTGCTGGTAGAGAAAGAAACACTCTTTCTACATACAGAGAAAGAAACAATCCTTGCTGCAAGTGTGAGTGCACAGCACCAGCAACAAAAGGCAGGCCTTCCCCAGGAGGTGGGGTGAAGCTCTCACTCCCTGAGCAAGAGACCTCCTCGAATCCCACACTCAGCCCTTCGCCTTCTCTCACACACAAGTGAAACCGAGCAGATGAGAGCACGAGCCACGTCCCCATCTCTAGGCTGTACCAAGCCCCTCTGTCACTGTGAATCCAAGTCCTCCTTGAGTAATACCTTGGAGGTTCATTCACATGAAAATAAAGCTCTAATTTAGGAACACCTGCTTTAATATCCTCACCAAACCCCATTTTCTGGTTTCTTGTGTTCTCTGACCCACTGGAGTACCTCATGCTACCCCTTCTGTTTGGGTTCTCTCCACTCCATTTTTCTATTTCCGCTGATTCAACAGACAGACAGGGCAGATCCACGCTGCCTGTGGAGCCACGCGGCAGGCTGGGGTGGCAGCATGCGCAGTGGGGGGCGTGAGCACTCTGAAGACCACAGAGAAATGACTCGTGCCAAGTGGGCAGAGAGACGAGGTGGGCAAAAGTCAGTTAAACAGCCATTTTACCAAATAAATGTCATCGGAGACCACAAAGAATAGGAATAGCCCACAGGCTTCTTGACTAAAGAGATGAATAAACAGTGATCTAGACCTTAGTGGAATCTGGAAGTTTCGGGGCCCTGCTTTGAGAGCTGTTGAGAAAACAGTTCAAAAGCAAGACTTAAAACCAACATATATGAGTCTGAATCATTTTCTAGGAGAAACTTAAGAGTCACAACATGTTAGGTGGTGCCCACGACTCCGTGAGCATCAGTGACAAGAGTCTGCAGGCCCTGGGTGGCAGCAGCCCGTACAGCTGAGCCGTTCTGTCTGTAGTTCAAAACTCCACCAAGCACCCTCCCCTTCTTACACATGGAACCTCTTCTCCTTGCCTGTGGTGCACTGGAATCTGAAATATGTGAACAGTCTCAGCCACAATGGAGAAGTAGCAGATTCTATTTTTAACAAAGTGTACGTCCTAGAGATGTAAGATTATAAAAGAGGCTCCTAAAACACTCATAATTGCAAGTAAGCATCCCAAATATACTCTATAAAGAGGTAAGCTATCTTTATAAATCAAAAAAGGAAAAAACTTACCTATTGACTTCAAGTAGCATTTCTTCTTTTATAATGGATTTTTCTTCATTACTGAGGTTTTCAAAGTCATTCTGGAATGCAGCCAAGTAACTGGAAATAAAATGGAGCTTAAAAAAAGTAAATTGTGTTAGGATCAATGATGGTTAAAAATAGACGACACCCACAGCTGTCATGAGCATATACATCTACCATGTCTCTTCAGATCGTCTCAGTGAAAGCTTGGCAGAGCCCCCACTGCTGCTACGCCCAGGTGCAGCAATCCTACACGCTCACCTTCCCTAGCAGTAATCACCATTTCATGTTCTCCACTGGGGCCAGTTTGCAGCAGCAGTTCTACTGAACTTGATGCTGTATGGGTGACAAGACAGTTCCAGGAAACTGCGAGTACTTCTGGAAAAAGTGATTTAGGCAGAATAGTTTTTTCTAACTGAATCCACGTCTAAGTTTTTTCACTGTCTAATCTTAAAGCAGGGTACGCCTGCATCACTCCTTTCCCCAAACTGGCTGGTGTTCCACGCAGGGCTGCCACAGACACGCCAGGCATGAGGCTCTGGGGTATCCTGATGTTTGCTGTAAATGTCCCCTCAAAATGAGAGTGGGACTTGACAATGTGAAGGTGCCTTCCAACTCGAAGATGCTATGATTATTTACATACTCATGTTAATAAATTGGCAAAGTTTAATTTTGATTTGAGAAGAAATAATTTATTAATACCTAAGGTTCTACCAGGCTCCACTTTTACTCTATGTATGAATTAATTAGTAGATTACTTGTTCTTCAACATTTTATACTACATCCAAAGGCAACAGAACACGGTATAGCACCACTTTCTTTCTTTTGTAAATAAGGTAACAGCTGTTATTTTTCCTTATAAGAGCCCTGGTTGGCCGGGTGTGGTGGCTCACGCCTGTAATCTTAGCACTCTAGGAGGCCGAGGCGGGTGGATCACTCGAGGTCAGGAGTTTGAGACCAGCCTGAGCAAGAGTGAGACCCCGTCTCTACTAAAAATAGAAAGAAATTATCTGGCCAACTAAAAATATATATAGAAAAAATTAGCCGGGCATGGTGGTACATGCCTGTAGTCCCAGCTACTCGGGAGGCTGAGGCAGAAGGATCGCTTAAGCCCAGGAGTTTGAGGTTGCTGTGAGCTAGGCTGACGCCACGGCACTTACTCTAGCCCGGGCAACAGAGCGAGACTCTGTCTCAAAAAAAAAAAAAAGAGCCCTGGTTAACTAGTCACTAGTTGGAATGCCAACAGTTCTTCCTCCACCACCTTTCCCAATATCTCCTCTTCCATTTTCCTTCTCTAAAATTGGCTTTCTTATGCTATACCACACTTCTACCACCAGGAAGCATCATTCAAGTTCAAGCACTGTCCTAGGCAAAGGGTCTTAAAAGGGGCCTTACAATCTGAAGTAAACCTGACATAGAAAAGATGATTGCTACTAGCTACTGGATTCTACGTAACAGGCACTATTCTGAACATTCGTTTTTTGCACATTAACTCACTTAATTCTCACAACAATAAAATAATTTTTGCAGATGAGGAAATGAGCATAGATATATTCAGTTGGTGATATAATTTGGCTATTTGTCCCCTCCAAATCTCATGTCGAAATCTGATCCCCAATGTTGGAAGTAGTGCTTGGCGGAAGGCGTTTGGGTCATGGGAACGGATCCCTCATGAATGGCTTGGTGCCCTCTTCGTGGTAGTGAGTGAGTTCTCACTCTATTAGCGCCTGGAAGAACTGGTTGTTTAAAAGAGCCTGACACCTCCTCCTCTCTCTTCTCCTTCTCTGGCCACGTGACACGCTGGTTCCCCTTCGCCTTCCACCATGAGCAGACACTTCCTGAGGCCCTCACCAGAAGCAGATGCTGGCACCATGCTTCTTGTACATTCTGTAGAACTGTGAGCAAAATAAACCCCTTTTCTTTATGAAATACCCAGCTTCAGGTATTCCTTTATAGCAATGCAAAACAGACTAAGACTGTGTAGGTTACACAGCTGGTAGTGGCAGATGTGGACTTCAAATCCAAATCAAACTAGTTTTTAAAACCCATATTGGAACCACCACACTAGATGGGTTAATTTCTGGGAAATACTCAATGCCAAAATTTGCAAAGGAAGAGACAGAACACAAATAGATCAATACTTTAATGAAAGGGTAACTACTGACCCTCCTCTAAAAAAAACTTCTAGGCCCAGACTGTTTTACAGGCAAGGTCTACCAAACTTTCAAAGAACAGATATCTCTCACCTTAATAAATTTATACCAAAAAATAACGAGGGAGCAGGCTGCTCAACCCATTTTTATAATTGGTAAGTCCCAAACGCAGGTGTGAATAATTTTAAAAATAAACATTACAGATCCATTTCACATTATGAGCACAGACATAAAACTCCTAAAATTATTACCTAACTGGATCCCACAGAGTATTACAAAGTATTACAAAATAGTAAGTATAGAGTATTACAAAACACAGCTCATTCAAATGGAGTTTATCATGGAAATTCCAGGATGGTTTAACATTTAAAAATATTTCATTAATGGAGCAAAGAAAGAAGAAACATGAGATTACCTCAATAGATGCAGAAAGGTTATCTGATAAAGATCAATACCCTATATATTATCTTTAAAACCTCTCAGAAAATAGAACTAGCGTGGAACTTCCTTAAATTTACATTGGTAGGCCAGTTGTAGTGGCTCACACCTGTAATCCCAATGCCTTGGGAGGCCAAAGTGGGGGAGGACCACTCGAGGCCAGGAATTTAAGACCAGCCTGGGCAACACAGCGAGACCCTGTCTCCATAAAAAGGAAAAAGAAAAGTAGCTGGGTATGGCAGTGCGTGCCTGGTAGTTCCAGCTACTTGGGAGGCTGAGGCAGGAAGATAGCTTGAACCCAGGAGGAGTTCAAGGCTGTAGTGAGCTATGATCATGCCACTGCATTTCAGCCTGGGTGACAGAGGGAGACCTGGTCTCAAAAAAAAAATAAATAAATAATTTACATTGCTGTACAATTTTAGCAGTTATAAAGCTCTATCATTAAAATGAAATCTGCCTTCTTACTGAAAATCTCCCCCTCACTAGTTTGAGAATTCTGACCTCTAGCACTTCCTGGTGTCTCTAAAAGTCTAACTGCTCTTCAGCAAGACAACAATTCAAATACCCAGATGCTGCTATGTGTTCTCTCTTCCCCAGGTTAAACAAGTCCTCCCGCCCTTCCTTCTCATGCCATCCTGGGCACTCTGCTTTGGACATACTCAAGTTCATCACATCAGCCTGTGACCAGATGAAAGCAAACTCTGTTTCTGGCCCCACAACAAGTCTACATTTGAATGGCTAGACCTGGAGTGTGGATCACTACTGAAGACTCTATCACAGTGCCTGGCTCAGAGTGGGTACTCAACAAACACTTGCTGAGTGACTTACAGGAGCAGCTAAATGCATTCCTGTCCTCATCGTCCTTGACCTCTGTGTGAGGTGCACATGCACAACAGAGGGATCACCAAGCAGATGAGCTGGTGCCCCCCACATGCTCAGAGAGGCAGGCTCGGCACAACTCCCCCCAGCCCTGCTTAGCTTCCGCCTCACTACCTACTTATCCTCAACCCAAGGCTTTGGTGGTAGATTGAGGAATGGAAAGAGGGGATCCCAGGAAGAAGTTCCCAGGAGAAATCATTCTCCTCACACTCACTGGCCTCCCCTAATTCAGGACAGGAAAGGGAGCTATTAACACCAAAGGCATTTGCTCTAGCTACTAAACCATAGTGCCCCAAAGATTACTTCTCTGCACAACATGAAATGAACAGAGGCAGGTCAGCGATCCCCAAAAAGAAGGCCAGAAAGCAGAACTGAGGCTGGGCTTTTTGAAAACACTAGAAGGAACTACAAAGGAGGCTGGTTCTTCTCTGACTGAATACAAGTACCTCTGGCACAGATTTTTAAAAGGCTGCACTCAAAGGTCAAGTTTGCACCTACATTTAACTGAAAAAAATAACATTTTTTAACATAAGCAAAAGGGTTTGCCTAACCATCCCACAATTTAAAAAAGGCATCTTTGAAAATGAAGATGTAATTCTAACTGCATAAAACTGACTTATGTAATTTACCTATCAAGTATATAAAAACCAATCTCCTACCTGCTGTTTCTTGGTGGGATACTTCCGCATGCTTGCTCTGAAAAAAGGGTACTTCTCATAGTTATAATCATACATCCATTCACAGAAATGATTCCCAATGTCGAATCCCCTGAAATAAGAGATAAGACCGTGCACAGAATGAAGCAGACTGCTAGTCTGGAAGTTTCCTGTCTACAGAAGAAAAAAAGGCTGAGTCACGAGCATAGTGGACAGGGATAGGGAGGGATGTGACTGCTTTAATGACAGAAAGCACCAATCTGGTGATTATCAGAATCTCACTGACTGAAGTTATGAAGGCGTCACCTGAACCACTACTCAAGAACATCCAGTCCTTATGAGAGGAAAATGATCTCTGAAGCCAAAAGGAAAAGCCAAATTCTGGAGTTTAATTACACCGCCGCTCCTCCCCAGCAGTTGGCTAAGAGCAGGGAGGACAGTGCTGCTGCTTCACCCACGGCCACCAGGCAAAGAGCCTCAGCTTCCAGGTGAAGCAGCTTTCAACTTAAAACGGGGTTTTGACTTAGTATCTCCTGTAACTGTTCCATAAAGATAATACAATAAGAAAACAACACTGAAATGAAAATATCTGACTATAACGTAATACCTGTAATTGTAACTGCTGTATTCGAAGTCAATGAGCATCAGTTTCTGTTTTTCAGAATTCTCTCGGCCTTCCAGCAATAAGATATTACCTGCAAAAAGGTTGGATAACATACATGGCTTATGTTTTACAACAGATAGCTCATGTCCTTGAAGAGCAGGGCCGAGAGAGGGGCTCTACCCTTACAGGGAATCCTAACTGACCTTGGCTTTTGGTCCCTTGGACATCACCAGGGTGCAGACAGAGTGCAGGAGCAGTGCTGCCACAGGAGGCCTGGCCCCGGGCAGGGAGACTCCAGATCTACCTGAGCACAAGATCATCTGTTCACAGCCCTGGTCCTTCTCACTCACTGTCTGGGGCAATACTTCCAAATGTCTCACAGGGTGCCACGCTGGAGCTTGGGTTGGCCCAGACACCAGCTCCACCACCCCAGCAGCCCTGGGACTTGGTTTGTCGCCTGCAGCACACCAGCTGGGAAGCTCTGTCAGAGGATCCTCCCCAGGGAGGATGCCAGCAGTGAGCGAGGCTGCCACAGGGCCCCCCTGCTTTGTCCTCGCCTGGTTTTCCTTCCCAAGGAGACCACAAGCAGCATCCTATGATGCTATTTCTTTCAGAGGTGAATTCTGGGCCAGACTGGGTTGGCCACCAGCCTGCCTCTTTGGGCACGTGTTCCTGAGATCCTCATACTCTGCACAGCATCCAGCACCTAAGGCATCGTGGGGCTGGCACCTGTGAAGCAGCCTTTGCTAGTTTTTTGGCCACTGCCCCTCCCAGGGTTTTTGGTAAGAGGTACACTTTCTAGGCTTTTCAACATACTTGTTCTGTTTCACGTAGTGATTAAAAGGAGAGATGGAGGCAAAAGCCCAAAGGAGCAGAACAAAATAAATGTACAACATCTATCTCTATTCTTTTGACACTTTGCCATCATTGAGGCAGCTGACCTCTCCCAGCCCCGTCTCTGGTGATGTCTTTGCCATTTACTATCTCCCTACCCCACAAGGGCATGGACAAAACACGCAGCAGCAGCTGAAATTCCTATACCCTGCTTGTCTTGAGATAGCCAGCAATGATCAGTTAATTAGTATTAAAGAAAAGGTATTTTGCCTCAAACTAATGGCTTAATAATGACAGGTCCTCATGAAGGACTGTTCTTGGAATTAAAAACAAACTGTTGGCCGGGCACAGTAGCTCATGCCTGTAATCCTAGCACTCTGGGAGGCCAAGGCGGGAGGACTGCTTGAGCTCAGGAGTCTGAGACCAGCCTGAGCAAGAGCGACACGCTATCTCTATTAAAAATAGAAAGAAATTAGCCAAACAACTAAAAATAGAAAAAAATTAGCCCAGCATGGTGGCATGTGCCTGTAGTCCCAGCTACCCGGGAGGCTGAGGCAAGAGAATCACTTGAGCCCAGGAGTTTGAGGTTGCTGTGAGCTAAGCTGACGCCACGGCACTCTAGCCCAGGCAAGAAAGTAAGACTCTGTCTCAAAAAAAAAAAAAAAAAACCAACCAAAAACAAAAAACTGTTGAGCCTGGCAAAGAAGAGCTTCGGGCTGGACCTCAGCCACCTGTGACTGGGGAGGACAAGGAGAGCAAGGCAGTGCTGGTAGCAGCAGGGGAGATGCATTATGAGAAAGGAACCTCTGTTGAGTATGAAATCATATTGGGTGGGGTTTTGTTAGAGTACGGGACACGTGGCATTTTTTTTAAAGCAGGGAAATCTGAAGTCATTAATAGCAGAGTACACTGATATTGAGAGGAGGTGGCTTTAATAAAGCTCACTGTGCTTCGTGGTACAGAAGGAAGGGCCAGGACTGGGGTGGGGGGATCTTGTTCTTTTACTGCTTTTCAGATTAACCAGAAAAAGCTAAACAATGAAAAGGTAACGTAGGACTTAGAAAGGTTAAGTCCTTTATCCCCAAGTTTAGTGAATATTCTTTCAGATTTCTTTTTCCTTCTTTTACCCTGTCACCCAGGCTGGAGTGCAGTGGCACTATCTGCAGCCTCCAACTCCTGGACTCAAGTGATCCTCCCACCTCAGCCTCCCGAGTAGCTGCAACCACAGGCACGAGCCACCACACCTGGCCCAGATCTTTTCTATGTAAATACTTTTTTTTTTTTACAAAAACAAAATAATATTCTACATGTTTTTCTAAAACTTGCTTTTTTCTCTTCAATGTATCTAGAGATTTTTCTATTGATATATACAAAACTATCATTCTTTTTAATACAGGGTGTCCCAAAAGTCACCATACATAAGGAAAATGGGAAATTGTAGCTAAATGTACCTTTATTTACAAAATATTCATTACAAAAATTTTCCTTTGTATTTACACAATACTTCATTTGGCTATATCATAATTTAATATATCTAATACTCTCTTGATGGACATCTGACATTTATCATACACATTGGAGGTAATCTTCTAAGTATACACATGAACCCCATCCTTAGCATAATGTAGCAATTCTTACCTTCTTGACAGTCATTATGACAAAATACCACTGGAGATGGAGTGGATTCAAGCAGTGATCTGAAAAAGGAAGGTTTCACTGTTACCTATCAAGCTTTCCATAAGATGGAAGCAGTCTGCTCTCTCAGCATGGTCAGCACAGCTTTAGAACTCCAAAACAACACATGGTCCCTGTGTGGTATCTGTCATGTGAATTCTGAAAACTATGTCATTATGTAGCTCTACTGCAGATGCCAGCAGCAATCCCCACAGGCTCCTCAGCACTCAGCGCCTTCCCACTGCTGGGCCTTTGCACATGCTGTTCCTCTCTGAGCACACCCCTCCTCGGCAGCTAGTCCTCATTCTGCTGGCTCTGGCTTGTGCAGTCCCTTCTCTGACCAATGACTCAAAGCAGATCCCTCTGTGTTGGGCTACTTTGGTCTGTATCTCCATCATAGCATTTATTATAATTTGACATTATTGTATTTGGTTACTAGTTTTCTGTCTTCCTAATAAAATAAAAGCTCCTTAAATATTAAAAACAACTGATCTCATGGCAATAGAGAGTAGAACGATGGTTACCAGAGGCTGGGGAGGGTAGCAGGGAGTGGGGGATAAAGTGGGGATGGTTAATGGGTACAAAAATATAGTCAGTAAGATAGAATGAATAATACTTGATAGCACGACAAACTGACTATAATCAACAATAAGTTGGGGTATACTTTAAAATAAGTAAGACTGGAATTGGAATGTTCCTAACACAAAGAAATATTAAATGCCTAAGGTGACAGATAATTCAATTACCCTGATTTGATTAACTCGCATTGTATGCCTATATCAAAATATCACATGCACCCTATAAGATACATTTAATACAACTACTATGTACTCATAATAAAAAAATTTTTTCATTTTTTAAAAAAGGTTAAAAAAAAAAAATAGAAGCTCCTTGAAAACTGTCTTAGTTACCATTTCCTCATCACCAATCATAATGCCCAGCACAGGAGATACTCAAATATTTCAGTAATTAAAGGTGTAAATACTTGTCAGAGTAGGTATGCAAGTAGCCTGAACCCAGTCTCACCCTGAGGACACCACGGTGGCCTCAACTCAGAGATCAGGATCAAGATTTTTCCTCTGTTTCCCTCCAAAGCTGTGGTTAACTGTCTCCCTTCACCCCCTTACACTCCCTAGCCTGCTCCCACTACCCCTCCCCCAAAAAACCTACTGCCCTAGTCACCAAACCACTCCTCTGACATCTTCCTTCCTCCACAAAACCTTCACGTACTAACTGGAGATAAAATGACAGCATTCACAGAAAACTCTAATTCCAAATGACAAAACTCATCTGTTGAAATTCACTCTGCAGAACCAATGCAAAATGCCAGATATAAGGCAAACTTAATCAATGTTTACTGGCAACAGCTTTAGTGACTATGAATATTTAAATTTCTGGACAGATGTACTTACTAAGTCAGGAAATAGAAGCAAATACTCACCTCAGGTTTTCCAGTTCCAAAGGCAGATTGTAACCAAGGAATTTGTGGAGCTGTTTAATTTTGGATTCCACAGTAAATTTAATTCTCAGCACTTGATTTAGGTATCTGTTAAAGAGAAAGAGACAGAGGGAACAAAGAATTATCACTCAACTCACCAAGCCTTGCTCTTGAGGCTTTGGCTGGGTTAAACACTCAAGTTCAATACCAGCACAGCCATAGTAACAGTGGGAACCCTCTGACCGCCGTAACTGAGGAGACGAGCAGGGCTTGGAGAGTCGCGGCATTCCAGGAAGCTGATTTTCGGCCTATCGACCTGTACAGTAGCACTGTTGTAAACAAGTCTTCCTTGGCTCAGGAACTGACTTTTACATGCAAAAAAAGACTTACCCATGAGACAAACACCACCAACTGACAGCCTGCACATCAGGAAATAAAGAAAGACCTCTGACTATCGTAGCAAACAAATTCTCACTGCTGGTACTTCTGGGAGCCACTAATGTAAAACTAAGTTAGGACCAAGTGATTTGACCACTTACTTTTCCATAGTGCCAAAAAGCCATTTTGGTTCCTTATTGAATGGCATTTTCATACCATGAAATGTGGCCATTTTCTCAGCTATTTCTGCAGAAATATCTGGCAAACTTAATTCTTCAGTATCTAATCGCCGGCTCTGAAATAAAAAAGGGAATTAAAAACTGACATTTACCCAGGTGACCTAAAAAGTGTGAGATCACACAATTTTAAGAACCAGAATCTAGTTCTTATAGTGCATTTAAGTCTCACCCAATGCGCAAAACTCCCTTAAGAGTGAACACTGTGTCCCCGCAGATGGTGACCCAGCAATTGCTATGGCACTTCCACATCGAGAAGCAGGCTACCTCCAAAGGTCTATTTCATTTTGAACCCTTTTTGTGAGAAAGCTCTTCCTTAGATCTTATTAAATTTTTAATTTACTTTCCTAAGATTCTAGGAAAGTACACTTTCTTGTGATTCTGCCCTCAAAACCCATACAGAATAAATCTATGCATTCTTAGCTAACACTAAAAGTCCACGGCTCCAACAGTTTATCACAGGAACCAGTTCCTAGCTCTTCCAAGGGCTGGAACATTCTACTCTCATGTGTTGCGGGTAAGGGGTGGTGCTCAGAACAGGCTCTAATCAGGAGACGTGCCATGAGTTCAAGAGGAACCACCTCCCGCTGCTCCCAGTGGTGGTGTCAGCCCCTGGCCTGGCACAGGGCAGGTGTCTGCAAGGCTGAACAAACAAACAGAATCAAGGAGGATTTTTTTCCCAGTCTGTGGGGCCTGCACTCCCCCTCATGCAGCCTGAGGCCATGCTTGCCTGGGCTACCCTTTTATGGGACATCCATGGGAGCTTCTGATTGCCTGAGACCTCTACAGCTTCTTTACATGAACCTGAAGAGATATTTCTCTGAAAATGCAAAGCAATACAACACAGGGGTCAACAATGGATGCTCCCAAGTTAGAGAAACCCCAGATCAAATTCTGGCTTTAATATTCATTTCAAAGCTACTTGACTACAGGCAAGTTACATCATACCTCTGTGCTTCATTTCCTCGATTCTATAAAATGGGAACTGTGACATTAAGTCTCTCACAGGACATAATGCATGTGAAGCCCAGGGCAAGTCTCAAGAGAGGGCAGATGCTTTAGAATCAGAACTAATAGCTCTCCCAAATTCTACTCAACTCTGGAATCCTCTCCAACATTCTCAACAAATTATCAGGGAGTCAGCTTCCAGTGGCAGGACACATAGGACTTCTTAAGGCAGCTCACTCAATTTTCAAAAATGCCAGTAATGTGTTTGGTAACATGGAAAACTTAAAGCTAATGTGCTCAAAGACAAACAAATCTCAATATTCCAAGTTCTATCCCCAGCACAGAAAAAGAGAAATAGAGACCATCTACCATTCTTAGGTGTCACTACAATCACATGCCCTTTGAAAGAAGGCTACAGGAATCAGACGAGATGGAATTCATCTGATCCCGTGCAGCGGTAAAGTGTAAACCTAGCTCATGCCTGTAATTCCACTGACTCGAGATGCTCAGGTGGGAGGTTTGCTTGGGGCCAGGAGTTTGAGACCAGCCTGGGCAACATATTGAGACCCTGTCTCTAAAAAAACTTTAAAAATTAGCCAGGTGTGGTGGTGCATGCCTGTAGTCCCAGGTACTCGAGAAGCTGAGGCAGGAGGATCACTTGAGCCCAGGAGTTCAAGGCTGCAGTGAGCTATGATCGCGACGCTGCACTCTAGCCCGGCAACAGAGGGAGACTCATCTCTTAAAAAAAAAACAAAAAAGTAAACCTAGAAATAACATATAGTATTAGCTTGAATCAAATGAAATTGGCATTTTTGTGGGTCAAAAACAGTTGAATATTGGCAATATCATATGGTTCAAACCTAGTATTTAATAAAATTTTTAAAAAATCTTCACTATATAGTAAACAATATAAATACATACAAAAGAGCATAGATAGAACTAAAGAATTAGAACAAAATCAATTCCACAGATGCTACAACCTATGTGTCCTGATCACTGCCCCTTTTGTCCCTAAGACATTACCATTATTGTGAATTGTGTTAACAATTCCCTTACCCTTTCTAAAAAGAGAACTTTTACCACACATGCACTTATTCATAAACAATTTTTAAATTTGCTTTCATCAGGCTTTATAAAAATGGTATGACACTATTTATAGTCTCTCATAATTTTGTTTTATCTCTCAATATTATACTTTTAAGATTCATCCATATTGCTACTCATAACCATATGAAATGTTTTATATTTACAAAATTCTTTCAAATATTACTAATCATGATGGGCATGTTTTAGGCTCATATGACAGATGACGTTGTGCAGCCTGATTTTATGAAATGCTAGGGACATCTGTCTGTGTCAGCAAACACACCTTGCTACTGTCTGGCATGACTACCCATGGTACTAAACTCTCCCTTGAGGTTGGTAGATACTTTATTATCTCATTTGATTCTCGTGCCTGATAGATGTTACTACCTTTATTAGGGAAATTATAGATAAAAACACAGCCAGGTGCCACAGAAAAGGTAAAACCTGGCCTGGTGAAGGCATTGTTCATTCACCTAAATACACCCCTCAGGGTTGGCAGCCAGCACTGATGGACAATGCCATCTGTCAACTCAAAGAAGATACCCCTTCTGGGGAGGCAGATCACAAAAAGGTCCCCTGTTTCTGGGCTGTGGGATCAGACAAAAGAGTCCCTTCCTCCAGTCCCCAGCTAGACGCAGCAGAGCACCCCTTAGCCAGGTGCCCTTGTGCTGGGCCCCGTCTGCATGCTGTGGAGGTGCAAGACACCCTGTGCAGCAGGGCAGGAGAAAACAGCCACCTGTGATCCTACTCCTCGAGAAGCTTTTACTCAGTTAAGATGTGGAATCTTTTATCAAATCTCCAAGACTAGCCAGGAGGGTGAATGCAGATCAATAAGGATCAGCAAGGCCAACAAAATGGCAGGGTCACCCCTTTTAGTCACAGTTGACGAGGCTCTTGCTGCGTGAGGCATCACGCAGAGTATGGTGTGTGTGTACGGGTAGGAGCCAGAGCTATTTTAGATGTGCACACATGTCCCTAAGACATGGCACACTGATAAATGTTATGGCAGCATTAAAAATGCCTCCGGACAAGAAGATGACACAATCCTGGCTGCCTGGAAGTTCCAAGGGGAATCTGACCAGCAAATGGAGGCAGGACAGATGGGAGACTCCGAACAGTGGGAGAGCAGGAACCACCCAAGGACGGACTGGGAGACAAGAAAAAGAACAGCAATGGCCCCACGGAGCCATGGCCAGCAATGTGGCAGGGTGTGGTCAGGGCCAAGGTGTTCTAGCAGCGAGTTCTATGAAGAAAGGCCCCAGAAGTTTGAGAGGAACAAGGTGTAAAGGGGAAAGTTTCAGGGTAAGCAGCCTGAGGTGACAAAGGAATAGTAAATTTGATTTGTATTTTAAATTTGGATAAATGTATCTTTATAGGAAAGAAAGAGGTTCCAATGTAAGTTCAAAAGAAACTTTGCTTTTCTTGATCTCTGATACAGTCTAATGACATAGGTCACATTTAATATTCAAACCTCAGCATTTCAGGTTCTTGTAGCAACGAGACAAAGAAGCCATCTCCTGTCTGTGGCACATGTCAACTGCGCATTTATGAACAAATCTTACCGGGATGAACTGCTCCAGTCGGCCTTGGGGAAAGATGCCATAAAGTTTTGGCCCAAGTGACCTCTCTGCAAGAATGGCAAACATAACGCTCTCCAGAACCATGGCCTCAGCCCCCTACAACAGATGGTGACAAACAGGTGTTTACTGAGTGTTTGCTATGTGCCAAGCATCAGAAGTGCTTTCATAGGAACAGTTCAATCGTCACAACTATTCTTTGATGTGGGTATTAGTATTATCATGCTCATTTAACATAGAAGACAGAGAGGTTCCACAGTCACAGATCTTGTGATTTTCAGGATCCATGCTTGTAAGCATTACACTATATTGATGAGATGTAAAATTTAGGTCACCGAACAATAGGAGTGAACAACATCCATCAGCACTTTGACTGCTTCTGTTGATTTTACAACCTATACACGAGTCTCACCCGTGCATCTTATCAAAGGCCACATAATACCATCCTTTCTGCTGAGAGCTGATTTGCTTTTGGTCAAGAGTGTCTGTGAGAAGCAAAGGGTACACAGGGCCTCTGCCTACTAACTTGGTCTATGGATCCAATAAGCTGGAGAATTACTGATTTAGGTCCAGGATCTATGGCTTTTTGGTCCAAAGAGTACCATAGCCTGGAGCATTCTAGGTTTCTATTTTCGGCTTATACACCCAACCTTTTCCTCTGCAGTTTAATGTCTGTCTTCTTGCCAAAATCTCTGTAATGCTCATATGTTCAATCTTCAGTCCTAATAACTAATTTGGGATCTATAATCATTTTGCCTTCAAAATCTATCCTTTGGTCTCAATTCAAATTCATTCCTTAGCCTTTTCCCCTTTAACAGTAAATTACAGCTTAAGAGTGTCCATGTGCTGGGGTGGTGGAGTAGAAAGGAATCATTCTCAGCTAGAGGTGCACGTGAATCTCTTAAAGAGCTTTTACAAATGGAGATTCCTAGGTCCTAACCCTGAGCATCTCAGTGGATTTATCTAAGGAGAGGTGCCAGCAGGTGTGCACAAGTTTCCAGAGGATTGTAATTCACCCCTGTGAGGAAACCTGCTGTGGGAAACATGATCCCAGAGAAACATTGTTTAAAACACACTCACCTCACAAAAAACAAACTAAGAAATGAAGAGGGCAACCCATTAAGCAAGGACATAATATTAGAGTTGGTAAGAAGAAGAAAAAAAAGCTACTTCCAAAGGATATACACCACATTAAAGTAAAAAGTCAGTCATTCACTTTTACACTTTGTGGGGGCAAACAGATTTGTTGGTAATCCTCCACAATTATGGTCCAACCACCATCTTGTATAATCCCCACAATTATGGTCTAACCATTATCTTGTGAGGCTTAATATTTCCTAATTTGAGGTTTTGTGTGACCATATAGATATAGCATTAATCTACCAAGTTAATCAATTTTTATTTTTATTTATTTATTTATTGACAGGGTCTCAATCTGTCACCCAGGCTGGCGTGCAGTGGCCTCATCATAGCTCACTGCATGTTCAAACTCCTGGGCTCAAGTGAGTCTCCTGCCTCAGCCTCCCAAGGTGCTGGGAATACAGGGGTGCCTCACCATGCCAGGTTAATTTCTTAATTTCTTGTAGAGATGGGGTTTCACTATGTTGCCCGGGCTGGTAGTTAATTGATTTTAGAGCAGGATAATCAGAAAGTTTTATTTCTTAAACTTTAGAGATTGACAAATACCTAATATCTCTACTTAGTTGGCAAAGGTTTTCAACCACTTATTTAATCTTTACACTAAACCTATCCAAGAGGTGCAGTCACTGCTGGCCCCATTTTACCTAAAAGCCCAGTGTGAGTGTACCCAAAGGCCTGCAAAGCACCCCCCAAGTCACTACGTGGATATACGTTCCACTGCTATGCAGGGAGCCCTATGCCCTGGAGCTCCGGAGACTGCGGTACCTCCCACGCTGTGTACAGTGCAAAAGCAGAGGCAGGGCAGTGTGGGAGAAGAGGGTGCTCAACTCAGCTCCTAGGCCAGGTAATCTGCCATTTGTGGCTTTTCACAGCCCTTTGCCATCTGTAGAATCTCCCACAGAATTCTAACTCACTTCTCAAAGAGCAGGATGAGGATACCCAAAATGTCTAGGTATCCAGAATTTTGTCAGAATTAAAATTTGTTTTTCAACTTTCCAACTTTCAGCACTGTGGAATGACTAAGCTGAACAGCATCAGGGTTAGCACTGTATAAAACACATATACGCTGGGTGCCGCTGCTCACGCCAGTAATCCCAACACTCTGGGAGGCCACAGTGGGAGGGTCACTTGAGGCCAAGAGTTTGAGACCAGCCTGGGCAACACGGCAAGACCCCATCTCCACAAAAAATTTTTTTAAAAAATAGCCCAGCATGGTGGTGTGCGCCTGTGGTTCCAGCTACTCAGGAGGCTGAGGGAGGTAGATCACTTGAGCCCAGGAGTTTGAGGCTGCAGTGAGTTATGTATGATCACTACATTCTAGCCTGGGTGACAGAATGAGACCTCCTTTCTAAAAATAACAAAAAACAAAAAACAAAAAAAACCAAAGACAAAGACAGATATGTGTCCAATCCTAAATATCCCTTTAAGTTTAAAATCTCAATTTTTTTTTTTCCTTTTGAGACAGGGTCTTGCTCTGTTGCCTGGGCTGGAGTGCACTGGCATGAACATAGCTCACTTGTAACCCTAAACCCCTAGGCTCAAGCGATCCTCCTATCCCAGTCTCCTGAGTAGCTGGGACTACAGGTACATGCCACCACGTCTGGATGTTTTTTTTTATTTGTTACAGAGATGAGGTCTCATTATGTTGCCCAGGCAGGTCATGAACTTCAATTTTTTTTTTATTTTTTTGTTTTTTTGAGACAGAGTCTCACTTTGTTGCCCGGGCTAGAGTGAGTGCCGTGGCATCAGCCTAGCTCACAGCAACCTCAAACTCCTGGGCTTAGGCGATCCTACTGCCTTAGCCTCCCGAGTAGCTGGGACTACAGGCATGCGCCACCATGCCCGGCTAATTTTTTCTATATATATTTTTAGTTGTCCAGATAATTTTTATTTCTATTTTTAGTAGAGATGGGGTCTCACTCAGGCTGGTCTCGAACTCCTGACCTCCAGCGATCCACCCGCCTCGGCCTCCCAGAGGGCTAGGATTACAGGCGTGAGCCATCACGCCCGGCCATGAACTTCAATTTTTATGCACAGATTTAAACCCTACTTTATTACTTCAGGAAGTTCAGCATTTTGTACAGCATGTCCACTTGGAACAAAGGATTCCTGGAGCTGACTCTATTTACATCTGGCACTGGTACTTGGATTGAATACACTGGCCAGAGCTGAGTCAACCCATTCCCAGAAATAGTGCAGAGAAGATAGAAAGAGCCTTAAGAACTTTCCATTTCTCTTTAGCATTGTTCTGAACAATGTAAACAAAAAGAATCTTTGTTCTTACATAACATTGCAGTTCAATATTTATTCAAAGTAGGAAGAAAGAGGGGAGGGCATATGGAGGGCAGAACATGGGAGAAGAAAACATGAGAGAGAACCCCAAGGCACTATGGATTGGTTAAGAAGGATGGCAGGTAATCTTAGAGTGTAGCCACTGCTGGTGGTCTTTTTGTAATCACTAAGTCCCCAAACACCTTCCTGCTGCTACGTAAAGAAAATGAGCATGGTAATGAGTGGGACAGACATGGCTCCGTCCAACTCCCACCACGCCCTGGTCCAGCCACAGGCCATGGAACCATAGCTGATGACAGTTGAGGGAAAACTGGTCCTACTTTTTCAGAAGAGAAGATCCATACCTCAACTGGAAACTATTTACTTCTACTTCAGAGGCAAAGATTTTCATATATTCACCTAGAAAACACTTATGAATGTCAACTATGAACCCGGCACTGTGTTAAGCGCCAGGGAAACAGAAAATGAGGCATGTACGACCCCTGCCCGTGTGTGGCTCACACCTGAGAGAGAGAGAAGTAGACAATAAACGAGCACATGCAGCTGCAGACTGGGCCACAGCCATGAGGGCCACAGAGGGTGACTGATGTGACAGTGTGAAAGGGTAGGTATTTCTGAGGAGGTAACACTGAACTGACCTGAGTCCTGGGGGGTTGGAAGGAGCCATAGCAGCACCCCAGGAACACCAGGCCCTGAGGAAGGAAGGAATAAGACAGTGCATTCAAGGAATTAGGAGGGGCCGGTCTCACTGGAAAAGAGCACTCAGGAAAAGCAAGAGAACAAGATCAGCCTGGATAAGTGGGTGAGACTGCTGGGTGGGCTGGAGCTTACAGAAAGGTCTGAGCCAAATATATTCAGAAGTCCTCAACATGTTGGTGACGGGTAAAGCTCATGAACTGGGTGTGATCCTCAAGGGACAGAGGAACCAGCACAGGGCCTGAGAAGTCCCAACATGTAGAGCAGTGGCTTCCAAACTGTCACCACAGTAAGAAAGGCATCTCACATGGCAATCTAACACACACACCCCCAAGACAAACATTATACAATGCAATACTTACCCTCACAACTGGGTAACATTTTCTAACATTTACTTCTCTATTTCATTTTAAAAAGCAACAAAAATGCTAACATCTCATGCCCCATTAGAGGTTGCAAGCCACCATTTGAAAAAGTGATTTAAATTTGGGCAACAAGAAGAGGGAGCAGGAGGCAAGGTGAGGGTAAGATGCCTGGTATCAGAAGGAGAGGGGCATTCTGTGTCGGATACTGCTGAGGGTCAAACAGAAGTGGCCACTGGATATGGCAACGTGGAAATTGTTGGTTTCAAAAACAAAAACAAGGCCAAGAGCAGTGGCTCACGCCTGTAATCCTAGCATTCTGGGAAACTGAGGCAGGAGGATCACTTGAGGTCAGGAATTTGAGACCAGCCTGAACAAGAGTGAGACCCTGTCTCTACAACAAAAAAAAAAAAGAAGAAAAAATTAGCCAGGCGTTATGGCATACCTGTAGTCCCAGCTACTCAGGAGGCTGAGGCAGGAAGATCACTTGAGCCCAGGAGTTTGAGGTTGCAGTGAGCTATGATAATGCTATTGCACTCTAGCCCAGGTGACAGAGTGAGACTCTGTCTCAAAAAAAAAAAGAAGGGGAGAGAACTAGATGAGAATTGAAGTAGTTTGACTTTTCACTTTATAAAGTTTCATTTATTTAAAAAATTAAAATCCAGTAATAAGAATAACAATAACATGAGCCTCTTGAGAAGATATAACAGCATTTCCATGGTATTCTAGCCAAAAACACATAACATTATTCCAATCATGAGAAAGCATTAGGCAAACCAACATTGAGGAGACAATCTCCAAAATAACTGATCAGGACTGTTCACGAGTGTCAAGATTATAAATAACAAAAACAACTGTTACAGGTTGAAAAGGACTAAGGAGAAAGAGCCAAATGCAATGTTGGGATTCTGGCTAAATTCTGGAATAGAACAAAAGAAAACATTAGTGGAGAAACTTGTATAAAATTCAGATAAGGTGTGTAGTTTAGCTCCTATTATTGGATCCATGTTCATGTGCACTGTGGTTATGGAAGCGAGATCACTGCACTGTGGTTACGGAAGAGAGGTTACATGACATTAGGAAACCTGGGTACGGGGTGTGCAGGAATGCTTTGCACTATTTTTGCACTTTTTTCTGTAAGTCTAAAATTAGTTTGAAATAAAAATATCAAAATAAATTCATATAAAAAAGATTAGAATCAAGCAATGCGATAAAATTAAGTTACCAATTCTGTATGGTGGATATAAAGGTGTTTATTGCATTATTCTTTGTACTTTCCTATACTTCCAAAACTTTCTCTAAAAAAGAGAAAGTGAGAAAGCAGAGAAAGTAGACACTGTCTCAAGAAATCTTGCCAGGAAAGGGAGCGGGGACGGGGGCAGCCAAGGAGGGCACCAGTCAAGGGAGTGGAGGGAAGATGGAGCCCGCCTGGGGCTGAGGAGGTGCAGTCAGTCAGGCAGGCGAGAATGCAGGCACAAGTCAACAAGTGAGGCCCGAAAGCAGATGAGAGAAGAGCTGGGGTGTGGAACACAGGCAGGGAGGGCCCTTCCAATAGGGCACGGTCAGTGGCGAAGATGGGCACAGACGCAGCAGAAGGCTCTCGTACAATGCAAAGACAAGAGATGAGGAAAGAAGCAGCCGAGGGCTCAGGTTATGCAGCCCCCAGCATGGGCACGGGCGAGGCGTGACGGGAGAAGAGAAGCCTGAAACAGACCTCTCGCATCAGGAGGCAAAACCTGCTGGAAAAAGTTGGCAGGCTTCCAGCTTGCATGCCCACCTGGGGCTCGGCACCACGCCATAAAATGAAGCTGCTCTGCCTAATGGTGCAGTTCTTCTCGCACAGTGCTCAGTCCTGGGCGCGGCACAGAGAAGGCAGGAGGCTGCTGGGCTCGGCAGGGCGGGGCTTCAGGAGAACAGCACAACAGAGCGCGAGTGGAGAAAGGCAGCGGAGAATGTGGAAGGAAAGGCTCACATGGCAGAGCGTGAGTCCTCAGCTGGGCAAGGCGGACAGGAGGTGGAAGGCAGGTGACAGCGGGAAGGTGGTGGCGTCTGCACTGGAGGTCTCAATGGTGGTCACTGAGCCATGGCTACAGGGGTATCAAAGTGAGCTGTGAGGTCAGCAGGTGGAGGAAAGATGAGACAGGCATGTCGGAGGGGATACAATTTCTGGTGAAAAGCTCTGGGGAACATACGTGAGTAGATGAGGGAGGAGGAATGGAGGGAAAAGATTGTTAGGGGCTAAGGAGGTTAAGATACAAGGCCAGAGAACTGACGGCAGGAAGCAGCCTGTGTACTGAAATCTTCACCAATGGACAGCAGCTGTCAGGAGGGTAAAGGGTGGTAGAGGCACATGGCGTGAGCCTCAAAGCAACTGGGGTTTTCAATGGAGGAAAATGGTTGGAAGCAAGAACGAGGGAAAAGCAAGAAGACACCAACCCCACAGGTGGCCCTGAGGTACTTGGGAGACGATGGGGAAAAGTCCTCCTCTCAAGAAGACTATAAGGGAGGGGGTTCCTCTGGGACAGCAAGGCTTTGGAGATGGCCAGTCTGGAGGAAATGCTCAGAAAGGTGGGGTCTGCAAACCAACAACGGCCACTCGAAGGGCTCAAGTAAGACGACAAAGCAACTCCTCCACTCTGACAACCAACTGCCTACCTTTTGATCCAAAAGGATGATATGTGAAATCAGACTACCTGCTATTTCCTGGTAGGCCCTCAGGTGGAAGAGGAGGTATAGCTGTTATTGACAGGTCACCTGGGGAGAGGGCATCTGGGACTGATGAGAGGAATGGACAAGAGCATGTGTACCAGCTGGCAAGGGAAAGAACATGCCTGAGATGTCTAACTGGCACCAGCTGCAACCAGCCTTCAACAATTCTTCATCGCACCCTGCTATGTACCAGCCGCTGCAGTTGCAGTGAGATAGCACCAAGCACAAAAGCCTGCTCTGAGTTCAGCATCTCATAAAGGCAGATAGACAACCATGTAATACTGAAAATTTACAGCCACACAAAGTGCTAAGGAGAGCTACATGGTGCCGTGAGAGCATGAAATGGAGGCACCAACCTTGTCTAGAGAGCCAGGAGGGTACTCGTCGTGGAAGGAGTCTGAGCGGATTCTCGTTATGAGAAAACTGGGGTGTGAGAAACAGGTGAAGGGACGGAGACCCAGTAGGAAAAGCATCTGCAAAGGCCCTGTGGCAGGGAGAAAGCCATAGGTTTAGGGCAACACGGCTGGAGAGCAGGGAATGAGGGGGAATATGTTGTGAGAAGAAGCTGGAAAGGTCAGCAGGGGTCAGACCATGAGAACCTGGTATGATAATGCCCATGTAACTCGGCCAGAGGCAAGGAGTAAGCATAGAAAGGATTTTAAGCAAATGGCTGACATGATCAGATCAGCCATTCAAAAAGGTGACTTTTAAAAGGAATGGTTTGTGGGAAACAAGAGTAGAAGTGGGAGACCGGAAAGGACACGGGGGTGGCTTGGACGAGGGAGGTGAGGGTACAGATGGGAAGGAGGAGGCAGATCCAAAGGTACAATTCAAAGGAAACAATCACCTGAATACATGGTTTGGATACGGGGATGAGAGAGAGCAGGGTCTCTGAGGAGATTCCCTGCTTCCTGGCCTACATAACTGACTGAGTGGCTGAGAAAGAGAATACCAGAAAGGATTGGATCTTCATTTTGCTGTGGGGAGAGGGAAGAGATCACGTTTGGTCTGGGACATGGCAAGTTTGAGGGGCCTGTGAGACACCTAAGGAGAGACTGCTAGCCAACAGTTAGCTCCAAGCAGGGCTCTGGGCTGTAGAAAAGAAGTCGTGACCCTTTGCCTATATATCAGTTGGCCCAGGGAGAGAGGACAACAGAAGAGGGTCCAGGACCAAATTATGGGGAGTTCTAACACCACCAGACAGCAGGAGATGCACCTGCAAGGAAAACCAAGAAAGAAAGGGGGACAGCTACGCTTTGTGTCTCTGTGTTGTGGCCGCCTCAGGGAAGGAAACATTTCAGAAAGGTGGAGGTCATGTCAAATGCTCTGAGAAGTCAAAATAAAATGAGAACTGAAAATGTACTTTGTTGTTTTTTTTTTTTTTTTTTGAGACAGAGTCTCACTTTGTTGCCCGGGCTAGAGTGAGTGCCGTGGCGTCAGCCTAGCTCACAGCAACCTCAAACTCCTGGGCTCAAGTGATCCTACTGCCTCAGCCTCCCGAGTAGCTGGGACTACAGGCATGCGCCACCATGCCCGGCTAATTTTTTCTGTATATATTTTTAGTTGGCCAGATAATTTTTATTTCTATTTTTAGTAGAGACGGGGTCTCGCTCAGACTGGTCTCGAACTCCTGATCTTGAGCGATCCACCCGCCTCGGCCTCCCAGAGGGCTAGGATTACAGGCGTGAGCCACCGCGCTCGGCCTGAAAATGTACTTTGGAGTCAGCATCACGGAGGTCCTGCTGATCCAACATTTTCAGCTATCAGGATGTTCTAAGGTCTGTACACAAAGGGCTCAGAATGGTTGAAACAGAATGTCACTAACTTCCCACCCAATGACTTCTCACCAACTATCACTCCAGAAAGCACAAGTTCTAGGATCCTCTAGACCAGAGTCCCCAGAGCAGGACACATGCAAAACAAACCACTGAAATGTGAGGAAAAAATACTGACACTTTTATTCCTCTATTGTCTCATCCTTTCTGATGCCTATTTCTTGATCATTTTAATAATCAGAATATAATTGGTAAAACCAGTATGTTGATGTGTCCATGTATCTCCATCTTAGCCGCAGGTATGTTGTGCATGTGCACACATGCACCCCTTCTCTGTGAGCCTGTACATATGTGGAGAGATGCTCAAAAGGTGCTTCCTCCCAGTGTGGGGAGACCTCTGCCCCGATGCCTGGCTTCTGAGCCTCCATGCATCAGTGCTCTCAGCCTCAAGCCATCTATGCACGTGCATTTCAAAGAGTGGGGTCATTTTAACTCACAATCTCTTAGGAAGAAACCTTTCCAACCTGGGTATCACGCATACGAAAAAACACTGTGGCCTGCCCAGGGGAAGAGAGTGGCCACTACAACTGGGCAGTGACCTGCATCCTGATGAGAAGCGTGGGAACCGCTGAAACGGGCTGAGAGAGATGCTGCTGCAGCACAGCCAAGTGCCGCCACATCAGAATATCACACACAAATGTCACCCAGACCTGCATCTCTCAGCACCCCAAATGCTGTTTAGACTGCCATAAAGACACCAAACTTCCACCATCTTTACTCTCAGGAGGAAGCAGGACTGCTCAGTGCTCACCTGGTCTTAATGAGGTGGCTCCAACAGACCAAGAGACCTTCCTCTAAGAAAGACCAGAATTTTCCACCAGCAGATAACAGGCACTACCAAACCGCAAAGTAATGAGGCTTGCAAACACCAGGGTACATCTCACACAGACGCAGAATGGACTGAATTACTTACTTGAAATTCATTTTCTTTCTCAGCTTGTTCGGATCCCTCTTTATTACAGGACCTCTATGAATGAGAAAAAGCAAACACTTCCGGTGAGATGGGGAATGCTGAGCAGACACTAACTCTGCAACCACCAGAATAGTCAGGCTTTACAAAACATCACAGATCTTTAAGGAGGGTTTCTCAGCCCACCGATGTGATCGGCAGCAGTATAAATGCACCAGCAGCCTCCAGCACTAGTACCAACGCCTTACAAAGTGCTTCATTGCTTTATAAGAAAAGGGATGTGCCGTTGAGACCCAAGAGCTGCATGTCTCACAGGCGTCCCTATGTATCTTTCACAATTTCATTGTCAGAGGAAAGTCAAGAGAGCGCACTCTTCCAATCAGGCTTTCTACAAACAAGCAGTCAGGCTGAGTCTCTCACCACTTTAGCTACGTGGTTCTTTCAAGTCAACCTGCTAGAACAGGGAGCGTAAACACAGCTGTGGACAGCCATGGTCAGCACAGAACTTGGACGGAGAAGAAAGGTATGTGCAGGCAGGAACCCTGGCACAGAATCTGCGCAGACATGCCAGGCCGGCTTTCCACTTTCACACTAATCCTTCTAGTTCAGCTGGTCACCAGCTCAATCTGAATTGTTCCTCCACCAAAAAGAGGATTGTGTGAATTTAATAAAGTCTCTAAAATTATTTTATATGTTAAGTAATACTTTTACATCACTTTCCTCAATGAAATTGCAAATTATTGGTATCAAGGATTCTAGCAATAACAACATACTAGATTAACTACCATAAGCAACTCTTGGCCTACATTCTTTCTTCATGGCACAGATCATACATTTTAAAAGCAACTCCCCCCACCCCAAGTGCTTTAAAAACCTTCATACTATCTTTAATAAGGGAATGAGGAAAAGTCAGTCAGAAACTTGTGTCATGTCAAAATTTTATATCCAAACACTGCTTCTAAAAATACATTATTTGTTACAATTAAACTAAGTCTGCTTAAGCCAGACACAAAAGGAATCCCATAAAGGAAACCTCTTTAAAAATTTTAAGGCAACAGATTCTTGAACATCCCATGAAAAACATACCTTTCCATTCCACAGCTTTATCAAAAATACCTGTACCAAGGGTGAAAAGTGTGGACAGGAAAAAAAAATGCCATGTTAAGCAACACCAGCTACTCTAGCACCATTAAAAAAACCTAGTGATCTAAAGCAACCACTCTCATCCATCATACACTGAAATAACATTCCACAGACATTTTAATGTGTGTTTTGTATAAACAGTACGTTCTATCTACTTGATATAAAAGTAAACAAAATAAATATCCATGTTCACGAAGCTATCTGCAAAAGGCTCTTAATGCTTGCACTGATACATACTCAATAATACCTTTAACACATAGTTAAGTACATTTGGTACAAAGTACAGAAAGTAAAAATGGGGATATATGATATTTTCATTTGTGTAATCTGCATTTCTCTGATGAAAAGATGTTACAGGTTAAATCCCGTTACAATGAAAGCTATAAAAATCAAAATACTATAATACTTTCAGATCTTTGCTGATGATCTGATGTACGACATAATAAACTCTAGGGAAGAGTACCAAGGTAACAGGAAAGCCTCACTCCATCCTTAACTCTAAATACTCTCATGACTGCATCATTATCTCAGATTTGTGCCAGGTCCCCTCTCTCAAGTAGTTGGTAAGTTCCTAATGACTAGGAACTCCCACTTTTATTTATGATTAGTCTTCCCTCAGACCACAAGGAAATCTTGATGCTTACTACACTCTTTCTTTGGACTGCATAAATAAATGAACACTTCCACACTGTGAAGCACAAGGCAAACAAGCCCAGGGAGCAGCCTCGTGCAGTGGAGCCTACTGGCCACAGCAAATTCACATCCATGGTCTCAGTAATAGGAAAACTGGCTGTGGAGTTAATTAGAATACTGGAGTTGAAATGTCCCTTAAAAAGTCCTTGTGCTTTATTCCTCAAGGAAAGTTAAGAACAAAAAAAGTTCCACAATCTGATATAATAGATATTAACACATTAACTGCCATGAGAGTTGTATTTAAAACTCACTCTAGTTTTGACCTTGGGGCCGCATGAAGCATATATAAAATCTTACTTGCTGATGTTCTTATTGTTACAATCAATATTGACAATTTAATTCTAAAAATGTGGATTAAATGAATAGAAGTCAATAAATTTTGTTTTTCTATTTACATTTACCTTAAAATTACAATCAAAGTTTTTATTCTATTTTCATAATAAACATTGTGGCCCCAGGGAAAAGTTTCTGGGTTTTTTGTGTGGCAGTCAATGTGTTAATACTTTGTAGTAAAAGATTTAATATGACAAATAAGGAATTTAGATATCCTTCTGAAATGTTATAACGGGATTTGACCTGTACAAAATTCTAAATGACTATGGTTATTCCTAGGCTGTTATTACTCTAACTGTATCTTCTTAGGGAGATACAGTTAATGGGTTATTTAGCCAACAGAAGTCCCTTTCCTTTGTCTAATGGTGCTCCTGAAAGCAAGTCACTTCATCCAAAGTTACAAATTGGCTTAGTTCCCAAGGCCATTCCTTTTAACATATTAGCACCTTAAGTGGAAATTAACTCCAAAAACAATTTCCCCACCCCTGCCCATCCCATCCCACCTCCAAATAAATGCATTTCGTATATCATAAGAGCACCATCATGAAGGCAAGATGGACTTCTGCAACAGCCAACCCTCTGTTCTGTTTCCTCAGTACAGAATGTTCAGGTTCCCTACGTGCTATAAATAAGAAGAGTAAGACCAGGAAATCTCAAACCAAGTAGATACTCATGAACAGGTAAGAGAAGACTCCCCGCTCCTGAGGTGAGCCAGGAAGAGGCAGACTCACTTTGCCAAAAGAGAGGGAGAGAACTTTCTGGTCCAGGAAGATAGGAAGTAAAATATATTTTGAAATCTGTGGGATTATACTTCAGTGGCACAGATTTATTTGAAGCAGATATTAAAATACATGTACAAATATTTAGCATGACTTCAAACTTTTCACTTACAAGTTAATAAAAATTATCTTTTGTAAGTTATAAAACAAAACTAAACATTTTTACATTTATTAGATATGCGAACAGTGGTTATTTAATATTAAATAATTATTAAACTTTGTGACATGAACATTATTGTGGTCATTTTTTAAAAAATCATCTTATATAGACACAGACTGAAATATTTGTGGAAGAAATAATATGATGTCTGGAATTTGCTTTAAAATAACCTGGGGGAGTAAGTGAGGGAAAAGATGGAAGAAGGAGAATGAACTCTGGGGCTTCATTACCCCCTTCTGTTTACTTTTGTATATATCTGAAATTCCCTAAAGTTTTCAAAAATAAACACTGAAATTTCAAGACCTAAGAAATCAGAATGTCTCAAATATGCATAAGACACCTAACTCTATACATATACTGAAAACCACTGAATTATACACTTTAAATGGGTAAATCATACACTGTCACTGACTTCCTCCCACCTTCTTTCTTTCCTTCCTATTTTGGGCTTGGTTTTCAAGAGAATTTATAAGTTAGAATCATGTATTTGTTAGCCTGTGATGTAGGAAATAAAACAGGCTAAAGTGATAGCAATAATAAAGGAGGCATGATTAATATTTTGTTTTTAAAATTACAGAAGATTTAAAAAGCTGAAACATATTTTTGATTGGCCAAGAACTTTTAAATTTAAAATCTGAATTCTAAGAAGTCTAAATTCTATTAGCTAGGAAGTAAGATGAGAGACTAGAGGACTTTCATTTTTTCTTTACATACTTCCACAATTTAAAAAATGTTTAAAAGCATGTTACTTTTATAATACATTTGGTACAAGGTTTCAAATGCTGCTTTTCTGACAAAATCACATTTTAAGGCTTTGTATTTTAAATGGGACTAGGAAAGTAGTAACTGCTCATATTACAAAGCATGTTCACATTTTATGCTTTGAAAAGAAAAAGAAAATGGAAATCAAGAGGTAGTAAGACAACTTTAGGTCCTAGGATGAGGAGATATCACTTTATTAAATTTATTATATAATTTTAGGATTTAAAAATCTTCTACTTTAAATTACCCAATATTCCACAATATAGCAGGTTCTTTAAACTATATAGGCCATCAGACAGAATAAACTCTTATCATTTGGCCAGTTCTTTTTTTTTTTGGAGACAGTCTTGCAAGAGTACAGTGGCATCATCATAGCTCACTGCAACCTCAAACTCCCGGGCTCAAGTCACTTCTCCTGCCTCAGCCTCCTGAGTAGCTGGGACTACAGGTGTACTCCACCACGCCTGACTAGTTTTTTTCTATTTTTAATAGAGATGGGGTCTCACTCTTCCTCAGGCTGGTCTTGAACTCCTGGCCTCAAGGAATCCTCCCACATTGGCCTCCCAGAGTGCTAGAATTACAGGCATGAGCCACCACACCCAGCCTCATTTGGCCAGTTCTTAATGAAAGATTCCTCTACTAATGACGGAAGTAGGTTTATGATTATACTGTTTTAATAAAGCCCCATTTGTGAGATGAAACAAAGTAGCATCTCAGTTTTCCCTAGTGTCTGTGTTTATGTGGGTGTATGTATACAAATACATAGTAAAAGTGGCATAAAGAAAGTGGCATGAAATAGCATATAGCTCTTTAAATGTCATTTAAAACATTATTAACATCTAAAACATCTTCAAAGTATCTTTAAAGATCTACTATTGCATCAGCTGCTCATGGGAGAGATTTTAAAAAGTGATGAATCAGTTACAAAGAATGACGTGTCATCAACAGCATAATAAACTGGAAATGCTATTTAAGAAATCAAATCGTTATTGTCATAAGGAAATAGATACTATATTAAATATAATGGTGGCTATAGAACTAAAATGATACAAATAAGAATGATTTATAGAAACATGGATGATATTCTCTTCCTTCCACCACTTCTTCCCCACCAAAAAAGAACTAAATGGATCATTTGGCTATTGCCTCTTTTAAAAGCTCTATATAAAAGAGCAGATTGGTTGTGGCCTTTAAAAAATGCTTTGGGATCCATAAGTGAATGACCAAGAAACAATAATACAACTGTTAGCTAGACTCAACCTCTAGGGCACCTAAAATTTAGTCTGAAAAATAATCCATCTCTTCACTACCCCAGGATTATCTTTGTGAGTTGAGTACCGAGCACCTCCCAGGCTAGCAGTATTCACCCTGAGAGCAACAGGATGTGTTGCTGCTTCATTTGGAATGTTCTGTAGCTGTGATACTCATTTGGTCCTGGAGTGGAATGGGCTTCTTTACTGTGTAGCTTGTGGCTCTGAAGACTTCTAATATCCACCCTCATTATCTGACCACACTCAACTCTCTAGAAGAGAAATAATTCTTAACACGGCGGTGGCACCTTCATAATCCCTGGCCTGCAGAGTCCCTGTTGATGATGAGACTATGTTCCACCTCAGGCGAAGCGGGGCAGGAAAAAGTGTTAGAATTATGACTCCACAGAATGTACAATAGTCATGTGACTCTTTCAATGAACATTTTGCAGTATATTTTCTTCTCAGTGTTATCATGAACCCTAACCTCTCTCCCTGATATCTACAAAAAGAATGAAAACATCCTATGCTTATTACTTTCGTGGTTTCTTAGAACACTTTTCTGAAAATATTTTACAGAACACATTACGATGTGAGATCCCAATGCAGTGACTTACAGTATAGCTTTTGTGATTATTTAATGAGTACATGAATCACAAGAATTTAAACAGGTGATTTCTACTATTTTTTGGTAGTTTCTAGAGTATCTTAAATTATCCCAAGGAATACTATAAAACAATTTGATCTTTTTGAACATTAATAATTTCAAATTTGGATGACTTGATCAATGTTGCTGGAAGACTAGAACTTCTAAAAGGCTCTAGGCAACATAAGCCAGTACAAGGGTAGGTGAGTGGAAGCCCAGGTAAAAAAGGCTCATTTCAAAATGTATGTCTGATCCAAGGCAACCTGCTGACCTGAGACTTTCAAGGCTAAAATACCTTCCACATAAGTACTCCAAGTGTTGACTAGCCCTTCCTTCTCCAGACATGTTGACATGCTTCCACATCAGATCAGCACTGCTGAGCTTCATAAAGGTATCGGGTATTCAGATAAAACATGTAAGTGTATACTAACTGACAAGGAGAAAGAAGGAAGTTTATTTCTAATTCTGACCAAAATATCAAAATATATATGGTGTTTCCTTAATGTTGAAAAGTGGTATGAAGGAAGAAGAACCTAAGTACTGTCCTTCAATTAAATTCTCAAGTTGAGACCCATAAATTTCTAAAATTACTAAATGTTTGCCATTTTCTACTGAGGAAACAGAAGAAAGGGATCTGATTTGCCTTGGACAAAAAAACAAAAAACAAAAAGTGATATATTCAATACATAACATTCTGAAATCTTAATCATTGTACCTCTTTAAGCACAGCACAAACTGTAGCTGGTGCTACTTAACAAGCATTACAACTTTCTTTTTTAAAAGCATTTCTTGAATCCAAGAACTAAAAGAAAGAAATTAAAGCTGTAGAGAATGCTCCAACTTCAGAGGTCTCATACTATACCGTGAATCGTGTCTGTCACCTGGAAACCAGAGTGCTCCAGGCACGATCGCATGGACAAGCCTGCAGCAGAGAACACATGCACATACAGCTAAAGTGGTACATTACCCCCAATGCCCTTTACTCCTCCCAACATAAAGACATTCCTTCCCAAAGAGGGGTGGGCTGCGGTCAAACCATCGTTCCAGGGACCAGAAATCTGCACTGGCTTCATGCTATAAATCCCAAACATTTAAGACCAGCAAGACAAAGACACTTTGAATATGTCAAAATTAGACACAGTAGTCCGTGGTTTATTTAGTTATCAAAAGAAGGCACCAAAGCAGGTATGGAAGGACTATTGGTAGTAATTTGGCAACCATGAGTATGAGCCAAAGAAATATTAGGTTAGACCAAATGGGAACACACAATACTAGAAAAATGTTTTACTTCTGAGAGGGAAGTTTTTACTACCTTAGAAATAGATATAATTACACCATATTCAAAAGTACAAGGGAGTCTTTTTTAAAAAGAGAATGAATAAAACTTAAACTCATAATGACCCTAATACAATGAGGGGGAAAAAAGATAATTCACGGTATTTAGTTACCAGGGACATGGCTCTCCATCAAGGATCAGCAATACTGCCTTTGTACAGAGATGTGACCTTAGCTCCATAAAGAAATACTTTTAAGCAGCTGATTTCTCAGTAGCCAACAGTTTAACTATCTATGGGCTGTTCCCTACTTAATTGTGGTTTAATTTCTAATTAAACTGGGGCTAAGAGAAAATAGGGAAGAGGACATTTTATTCTCTATACTCAAAAAGGACAGTGTCCCAAATTTTACTCTTTCGAATTCCTAATACATATCTGCCTTGTGCCTTGATGCCTTTAATTTTATTATGGTTAGTACTCAAACAAGCACTAATATTAGCCTTCTATTACTCAAAAAACAAACAAAAACATTTTTCCAGACAACACTCAAGAGAGATCTTTGATGTGTATTATAAACATTCATGCCTGTGAGACCGTTCATAACGGTGAGGCCAAATCTCTCCATTCATGCACAGAAGGAAATTGGCTTAACACAGAGTCACTGTTCTGACAGAGGAAGAGACAAAGCAATCCTCTGAGACTTCCGCCAACTGGCACAGGTTACATTGAATGAACAATACGTACTGACATTTGTGTCTTCCACAATTCATGATAAATAAGCAAACTGGTTATTTGTAATCAGCCAAACTTGCTTCTTTGAAAAGGCTGCTACTGGACGTTGCAGAGCTCATGTTCCTTCCCAGTATCAGAAAGGAAAAAAATCAAGTTACATTGATAGCTAAGTTTATAGTTTTAAGCTCTCTTCTAGCAATTGTATCTCTTTCTAACCAGACTGAATTATTACTTCTCAAAACTTCTATTAAACTAGAGCAAATTTTACAGCTGAGTTTGGTTTTCATCATCTATGCAGCTAATGAAAATAATCTCCATCCCATTAAAATTAAAGCTAGTTTATGGGAAACAGACAATAAATTATATCAACATGTATTACTTTAAGATCATATCAGTATTTTTATGTTTAATAATTTCCTACATACTCAATTATCTTGAGATGTCCTTAAAAAATAAATAAGTTACTACAAATAATATCGTATAGCGGTGTGTGTCTTATCTTGTTCATATTTTCAAAAGGACCCATTCTTGCCCTTTCCATAAACAAGACTTTTCAAACACAGGACTTTTCATAAGCTTCCTAAAACTAACATAAATCCTAAACAAAACCTCCAGGATACAGTTAGGAAGTTTGCTTATGTCTCATCTGATATAGAAATAGGGGCTGGAAGAGACAGATGTTTGTGGGACAGAAACTATGGGCCTTAACCCAATCTGAAAGTTTTACCTTAGCTTTCTGGCACTTAACCCTTAGAGAACTGCACCAAAAAGCAGTCATTTCATCGTCACTATGGAAATAAAGGAAATTAGATATCTCATAACACCAAGATGAAGAAAAATGAGAAAGCTGAGAAGCATCTAGTTGTTTTAAACCAAGTCACTTGTAAATCATTTGCTGATCAAAGAACATGTGAAATACTTCTACTTAATATTTGATTCTCTCAGAGGTAAAAAGTTCAAAAGCTTAAAACTAGAAGGGGAAAGGGAAAGAAGTGGCATACTAAACTGATCTGTCATATAATTAAGCAAAACAGAAAAATATTCTGAGAAAACACATAGGCCTATCATTTGTGGTGGTAGTCTTCAATTAACATTTTTCAAGGAAGGAGTGAATTCTAACCCACCTCAAAGGATGTTATAACTGCATTTATATAGCTGATTTGGGAGATACCAGTTATATTTGTATAAATACACATACATCTATAGGATGTTTGTGTGCTTTCATAGGAGGTAGAGTTAAAAAGAAGGAAAGCAGAAAATTTGAATCATCCTATATTTACTTCTGTCTTTAACTCTTAATTTATGAAAATAATGTGATTTATTATTTAGGGCTCTGTATTTATTCAGCCACATCTCTTAATTAATGCAAACCTTGATAATTTACTATCAATTCTGGCCATTTTTCTGTTCTGATGAGAACAAAAGCTTCATTGTAGACTATAAACATCTCCTTCCATTATAGGCCAGATTCATTCTAAAGAGTTGACCATAAATCAGCAATTTCATTGCATCCAGGCTCCAGCAAAAAGTAAATAATAGAAATTTTAAAGCTGGGTTGAAAATATTTGAAAAGGAATTTAAATTCATGGTGAATCCCTGGCACAGTGTTGTAGAACACATTGCTAGCTCACATTGTGAGCACCTTAGCATCCTCTCCACTTTCCTTCTTTCCTACCACAGCCATTTCTCAGAGTCCCTAAATTTAGTTCTCCTCCTCGTGCTGTCACAGTATCCCCAATGACCAACACTCTACAATGGCCATTAATAGCTGAAACTCTTAACTGGCAACAAGTGTCCCTGTTAAACCCTACAGAGCTTCAAAACCAAAAATATTTAAATTTGAGGCTACAGGCCTTATGGTTTAACTCCAACAAAAAAAGTGTACTTGAACCAAGGACTCAACAAACTAAGTAATTATATGGAAAATATAGATTATTCCCACCTATGAAGCAAAGGAAAAGCTTTCTCAAAACAAAAATGAGTTTATTGTCTAGTAAGTCAACTGTGAGACTGTCAGAGGTGTGCTTATTAGAAAACTTAGAAAACTACTCATTTCTCTCTATATTCAAGGTACTTTCAAGCATGGTTTCAATATATGTATCCTCAGAAATGGAAATTAATTTAACATTTATCTAAAAAAATATAACTGAGAAGCTAAATGTAGAGTACCTCCCCTCCTCAATTAAGAATTATATATAAAATATACTCTATTCTATTAGTTTGGTAAGAGTTAATTACATTTTAAGTGGCTTCAATTATTCTGCCTTTTATTTCTCCGAGTTACCCAATAGTCTTTTTTTTTCTTAAAAATAAATAAATTGGTACCAGTGTTATCAAAAGAAAAATAATAAAGAAAGACAAAGAATTTTAAACAAATCTTATTTCTAGACATTTCTATTATACTCAGTTACTGTAAGGTAATAAATACTTCCAGACTGCTAAAATTTCAAAAAGGACAAAAGAGTAACAATTGACCGTGAATCTTTATTAGTGGAAAGGCTAACTGCCAAGCCACAGGATGTACAGCAGCTGGCTTTTACTGTTACTCATATAGCCACAAGGCACATCCTAGAGCTGGGCTAATATAGTAGCCACCAGCTACATGTGACTATTTTAATTTAATTAAAATTAAATAAAATTTAGGCCGGGCGCGGTGGCTCACGCCTGTTATCCTAGGACTCTGGGAGGCCGAGGCGGGCGGATTGTTTGAGCTCAGGAGTTCGAGACCAGCCTGAGCAAGAGCAAGACCCCGTCTCTACTAAAAATAGAAAAGAGATTATACGCACAGCTAAAAACATACATATATATAGAAAAAATTAGCCGGGCATGGTGGTACATGCCTGTAGTCCCAGTTACTCGGGAGGCTGAGGCAGGAGAATTGCTCGAGCCCAAGAGTTTGAGGTTGCTGTGAGCTAGGCTGACGCCACGGCACTCTAGCCCGGGCAACAGAGTGAGATTCTGTCTCAAAAAAAAAAAAAAAGAAAAGAAAAAAAGAAAAAAAAATTAAATAAAATTTAAAATTCAGTTCATCAGTCACATTCACCACATTTCAAGTGTTCGATAGTCACACATGGCTGGTAACAAGTGTACTAGCAGCAGCACAGATGTGGAACATTCCATTACTTCCATCACTGCAGGGCTGCTCTATCTAGAGCACAGAACTTGACTCCTAGTTTAGTCTAGTGCATCAAACATATTGGGCACATTTAAAATGCTTCTATTTAAGTAATAAATAGAAACAAAACCCTCATAAATCAGATTTAAATGAAAGTCTTATACCACATGTAATTTCAGCAGCTATTTATTAAAGTATCTAAAAAGTATTGCTTAGCCAGTGCAGTGGCACACGCCTGTAGTCCCCGCTACTTGAGAGGCTAAGGCGGGAGGATCGCTTGTGCCCAGGAGTTGAAGACCAGCCCAGGCAACATAGCGAGACCCCATCTAAAAAAAAATAGTAATAATAAAAATAAAAGTATCGCTTTAATGCAAAACACACAAAAATGAAAGAGCAGAAATGGGACTTAATTGTTAAATAGTCCTCAGAGAAAAAAAAAAATCCCTAAAAAGACGTTATTTTCACACTTCAGTAAAAGTGCCAAAAGGACATTAATTGACTATTTCAAAAACTGTGCTTTGAAACTGAAACTTCATTAAATAAAAAACCAAACTGTGTGGTAAACACAAGAATTTTTTCTGCTTGTGTATTATCAGTAAGGGATCGGTGCTTTCAGTGAGAGTCAACTGTGGGCCTAGCTGTATGCCAGCTGTGTGTACCTAATTACAAAGTGACCTCAGATGTCCTTGGCAAAGTGCACACGTGTGGAATAGCTATGTACCTCCAAATATGCTAACTCATTCCCAGCATTTTTAGATCTCAGACATTTTTACAGCTTGACACAGTCAAGGAAAAACTATCCAATGAAAGGATTCCTTCACTTTATGACAATTTTTTAACAAATTAACATCTAGACTGCCAATTTTATTAATAACTTTAATATTTCTAAATATAAAATTGAATACCATAGACATGGACATGACCTCTTTTTAGATTGAGCTGAAACAGACTGGTCTTTTAAAAAATTTAGTCAGATAACTGCTATGCTCTCTTTCATGAAGATAGAAATGGGCCCTTCCAAATTAGATTAAAATGGTTATCAAATCCTACCGCAGAAATATATCAGTCTGATATTTGTATGTGTGGTCAATGAAATGGCAAATTCATGACATAAATAGTAAAAAATAAACAACTCAGACATTTGGGATGTCTTATAATCGGATAATTCAACAAATAAGGTATTTTAATTGAAAATTAAATTAGATTAAGTGATATAAAAATTTAGAAAGATTATGAATCTAAGAAATTCAGTTTTAAAGAAATTTCGGAGAAGTAGTTATTAAATTCAGTTCAATGAGATCATACTCTATTAACGGGGACTACTCTCTAAAATCTTTTTGATTATGCTATAAAACAATACCTTCTCCACATTAGAATTTTACAATCTAAGCTGAAAATTTCAATGTGTAGAAAAATCCAAGAATCATCAAACACTACTAAAGATTTAACCAATATTATACCTTCTCTAGATGTAAAACTAGAAAAACTTGTACTAGTTTACTACTAAATGAGAAGTAAAAACAGTAATTAACTTAGAATGTAAACAATAAACCAAGCTGTGTAGCCCAATTAAAGTAAATGCAATATATTTAAATATCTTTAGTAACATCATTAAGGTATTTAAAATCTCTTTCCAGGTATCTTAGGAAAGAAGATTAAAAATGTTGACAGGCTCCTCCCTCCCCAAGTAGCCTATGAACTCACCATCTGTAAAATCGCCCCATACAGCCGCAGGAGTACTTTCCGAGGTTCATCGCCAATGGTCGCTGTGGTATCAGGTAAGGAGCACTGGAACAGCATGTTACTGAGGCCACCTCTGTCAGGAAGAAGAGGGTATTAAGTACCTATATTTTGAAGGTAAGCTAAATCACTCTTCTTGGATAAATACAGATGAAAAGTGAGAGTTATATAATAATTTTTCTCATCTTAAGTCTCAATTTATTCTCTCAGGATTCTTGGAACATAAATGATTAACTCCACAGTTTTCAGATTAATTCCATGAGTAACATTAAAAACAGACACAATTCTCAATCTGTTTTTCTAAAGTAGAGTAGAGGAAGAGTTTTCTAAATTTTTTTACATTGCCTGTGTGCCCCTCTACATGGCATTGCCTCTAGAGAACAAGGACCAGACAGAAATCTCCTCAACACTGGGAATGAAGGGGCATCCAAGATGCATCCTTGCAATCTCATTTTTCCAGAATCCAAAATTTCTATCATATTCCCGTAATTACCAGGCTAAAATCTTAAGGCAATATTTAAACGTTCTCCTCCAAGGCTTTCCACTTGATATGTTGTTCCAAGATCTATCTCTTCTATGCCAGTGTTAGTAAAATTTGTCAACCAATTCTGACTAACAGCCTTTTCAAAAAACTTGTAATATTAACAGCTGAAAAAATACCCTAAAGTCAGATTCAACTCTGAGTACCCAATTCCCTACGTTAAATTCTCTATGTTGAAATACCTAGTATTGCCGGGCACAGTGGCTCACGCCTGTATTACTAGCACTCTGGGAGGCCAAGACGGGTGGATCGTTTGAGCTCAGGAGTTCGAAACCAGCCTGAGCAAGAGCAAGACCCCATCTCTACTAAAAATAAAAAGAAATTAACTGGACAACTAAAAATATATATATAAAAAATTAGCTGGGCCCGATGGCACATGCCTGTAGTCCCAGCTACTCGGGAGGCTGAGGCAGAAGGATTGCTTGAGCCCAGGAGTCTGAGGTTGCTGTGAGCTAGGCACACTCCACAGCACTCTAGCCTAGGCAACAGAGCGAGATTCTGTCTCAAATAAATAAATAATAAAAAAAGAAATACCTAGTATTGCTTCCATTTTCTTGCCAGCATCCTGACCAGCACACATGGCCAAAGCTTCAGCAGCATCTTGGATGAGAATGAGAGCCACATCCTAAGAAAAGCTGAGCAGTTGGCTGAAAGGAGCCTGAATCCCCATCAAACCATGGAGTTACTATAACTGCCCAGACCTGGCTACTTCCAGACTTCTTTAACACAAGAGGGAAATAAATCTCTATGTTCTTTATTTTAAGCCACTGTTAGCTTGGGGTTTTCTGTTATGAGCAGCTAAGCCTAGTACTAACCCAGCTTAGTACCACATACACTTTACTTGTATTCTCTCAATCTGGAAACTCCTCCTTACTCTTCTCTGCTATCTAAAAACTACCTACCTTTTAAGACCAAGTTCAAAGTCCAACCTCCTCAACGAAGCTTTTACCATCTTCACTGTTAGCTGCTTGAAGGCAGAGATAATGTCTAACTTTTAATTCTCAAGGCCCAGTGGCTCCAAATGGTGGGATACTCAATAAAGATTTTCTGAAAGTAATAATAACCAGCACCACTCTGTCCCACTGACATCACCCTTCTCTAAATCCCTAGTTATATTTAATTTAATAACTGGCTATCTTGTATGGCTTTCTAATAGGTTTAGTGAGGTAGCCTTGGCTCCCTAAATAGACCGTAGTAAGCTCTCTAAGGGACAGTCCCATCTTCCTGTAGGAAGGCATCATGCTAAGAGAAAGAGCATAGGCTTCAGTGACAGAAAGCCATGGATTGAAATCCCACTTGTGCCACTCACTAGCCATGCAATCATGCATGTCACTAAACCTCTCAAATTCACTCCTCTGTAAAAGAGGAACACTTCATTTAGTCATTACAAGAGCTCAGAGTTATGGATCCCTTGTCCTGCAATGTCCTAAGTAATGGACACGGATTAGCTCATTTCATCCACCCAACAATCCTACAAGATGGAATTGACATTGATCTCCAGGGTGGATGCTGGTACCACCGCCATCTTACACATGAGAAAACTGAGACCCACAATAAAATCACACAGCATGTAAGGAGCTAAGCCAGGACTCAAAGAGTTCCCGAGTCCTTGCTTTTAGCTACCATTCTGTGCTAAGAGACAAGAGGCACCAGTGCCACATTAAAGATGTAGGAGGTGCTACATGAGCTGCAAAAACTACCCACAAAAGAGCCTTACATCAGGACTACTCTATATAAGCTTGTATGAAACAAATGTCTTACTTCCCTGTCACTGCTATAACAAATTACCACAAACTTAGTGGCTACACCACCACAAATTTATTAGCTTACATTTCTGGAGTTCAAAAGTCTGAAAATAGGTCTTACATGGCTAAAATCAAGTTGTTGGCAGGGCCACAGATCAAAAGGATATACATACATCCCATTCCAGGAAACACATACGAAATAACTGAAAACAGATTCTGACTCAGCTAATGAACTTAAAAATAAGGTTACCGGTGGAAATGGGAAGTTAGTGTTTAAAGGGTACAGAGTTTCAGTTTGGGAAGATGAAAAAGTTCTGGAGATGGATGGTGGTGATGGTAGCACAACAGTGTGAATGTACATGATGTCACAGAACTATTCACTTAAAAATGGTTAAAATGATAAATTTTATGCTATTTATTTTTTCACAATTTTATATTTATTTATTTATTTATTTTTTTTTTTTGAGACAAAGTCTCACTCTGTTGCCCGGGCTAGAGTGAGTGCCATGGTATCAGCCTAGCTCACAGCAACCTCAGACTCCTGGGCTCAAGCAATCCTTCTGCATCAGCCTCCTGAGTAGCAGGGACTACAGGCATGTGCCACCATGCCCAGCTAATTTTTTCTCTATATTTTTAGTTGTCCAGCTAATTTCTTTTTTTTTTCAGTAGAGACGGGGTCTCTCTTGCTCTTGCTCAGGCTGGTCTCGAACTCCTGAGTTCAAACGATCCACCCTCCTCGGCCTCCCAGAGTGCTAGGATTACAGGTGTGAGCCACCATGCCCAGCCTATTTTTTTACAATTTTAATAAAAAAAGAATGAATACTGATACACACTACAACAAAATCTTAAAAAACATTACGCTAAGTGAAAGAACACAGTCACACAAGACCACGTATCATATTGATTCCACTCACAGGAGATGTCCAGAACAGGGAGATCTAGAGACAGAAAGTGGATTAGTGGTTGCTAGGGGCTGGGGTGGGAGGCAGGTATTGAGGGGTAAAGGGTGATGGCTAAAAGGCACAAGATTTCTTTTTGAGATTATGAAACTGTTCTAAAATTGATTATGGTGATGGTTGCATGTAACTGTGAATATACTAAAAACCACTGAATTGTACAATTTAAATGGGTGAATTATGTGTGGTATATGAACTGTATCTCAATAAAGCTGTTTTTAAAAAGGAAAAAGGAATGAGTTTTTTCTTAACCAATTAAAAAACTTGAATGTGCTTATACACAAATAATTTTTCCCAGATTTAAGCAAGACATATTTAAGAAGTTTTTTCAATAGTTTACTTAAAAAGAAAAATTATCATGAGTATCTAGGAATGACGCAGCAGTGAGGATCTATTTGCTTAGAAGGCAAATATTAATAAGTTGTCTACCCTAGTTAAGAAGAACAGAAACGAAAGGGAACCCAAAGTTCTTGTTTTTCCCAAAGTAAACTGTGAAGCAGATGGATTGTGTGTAGATAGAAGGAACCAAAACTAGCCTTAACCTTTCTGCTAATCTCAGGGCAGCACCTCATCTGCGTAACTTATCAGAATTCCCCTGCCACATCCAGTCACAGCCAACATGGGCTTCCGGCTACCAAGCAACAGACTAGGCATTACATCAGAGTTAAAAGCCCTAGTTTTCCTTCTGGTCACACACTCTAGAAAGCTCAGTCAAATGCAAAAAGCAAACAGATGAACTACTGTTCTAAATTGTGTAACTTGATTCAAAATTTATCCTCGTACTCCTAAAGAAGGAAGGTAGCTAGCTTGGCCAGAAACAAGCTCATGACCTGGAAATCCTTCATCTATTTTGTATTGCCTGTAGCCTCTGTTGCTCAATAGGCTTTAGTGAATAAAGTGCCAAATATTTTTTAGTGACAATCAAAATAAATGAAGCAAGGTCACTGGCATCAATGACCCAAACTGTGAGAAACTACCTACAAAAAATCCAGTTGTTAAAGAGTCAAATAATGTAACTAGGAGCAACAAGAAGATCTGGTGCGAAGAAATGTCACAGAAATGGTAGCAAAAATACAAGGGCCCAATTTACTACATAATTTGTCAAAAATATCCTCCCAAGTAAAATTCCAGGGGCTCTCAAGGATTTCAAGGAAGTCTGAAGTCACAAACTTTTTGTTAGCTGGCATAAAAGCCTTATAATAAATTTATAAAAGTCACAAATATAGGAGGCACAAGATACCCACTTAAGCAAAACATCACATACAGTGACAATAACACATATATTTCGTATTTAACACACTGAAGCAACCCATGACAGGAAGGACACTGAAAAGAGCCAGAAGTGCCCAGTGGCAGGAATGCTACTCACCACTCTCCAGATCTAGTAGCACAGGCATCACTAATCCATGGTTCTTTAAACAATACCAATGAAATAACAAGTAGTATAAAGAGCTTCCTTTATATAAATTGTTACTCAGAAATGAAAATAATCATTCTCTTGATAGGCAGAGGAATTAGGCAACAGAAAGAAGTAAAAGGCATCCAAATAAGAAACAAAGAATTTAAATTGTCCCTGTTTGCAGACAACATGATCTTATATACAGAAAATTCTAAAGACTCCACCAAAAATCCATCAGAAGAACTAATAAATGAATTCAGTAAAGTTGTAGGATACAAAATCAACATAAAAAAGTAGCATTTCTATATGCTAACGGCAAACTGAAATAGAAATCAAGAAAACAATCCTGTTTACAATAGCTACAAAAAAAATAAGATACTTAGAAAATAAATTTAACCAAGGAGGTGAAAGATCTCTATAATAAAAACTATAAAACATGATGAAAGAAATTGAAGAAGACATAAATAAAAAGAAGGATATCCCATGTTCAAGGATTGGGAGAATATTGTTAAAACATCCATATTACCCAAAGGGATTACAGATTTAATGCAATCCCTATCAAAATACCAGTGGCACCCTGGCATGGTGGCTCGCGCCTATAATCCCAGCACTTTGGGAGGCTGAGATGGGAGGATCACTTGAGGCCAGGAGTTTGAGACCACTCTGGGCAACATAGTGAGATCCTGTCTCTACAGAAAATTGAAAAATTAGCCAGGCACAGTGGCTTACATCTGTAATCCCAGCTACTCAGAAGGCTAAGACAGGAGAATCACTTGAGCTCCTTGAGCCCAAGAGTTCCAGCCTGTGTGACAGAGTGAGATCCTGTCTCTATTAAAAACAAAAACAAAAACTGATGACATGCTTCACAGAAATAGAAAAAAAAAATCCTAAAATTCATATGGAACCACAAAAGATGCCAAAAACCAAAGAAATCTTGAGTTAAAAAAAAAAGAAAACAAACAAACAAAGCTGGAAGCATCACACTACCTGACTTCAAAATATACTAAGCTATAGTAACCAAAACAGCATGATACTGGCATAAAAACAGATACAAATGAAACAGAATAGAAAAACCAGAAATAAATCCATGCATTTACAGCCAACTGATTTTCAACAAAGATGCCAACAACACACATTGGGGAAAGGACAGTAAATTAGTACAGCCATTATGAAAAACAGTATGTAGGGTCCTCAAAAAATTAAAAATAGAACTACCATAAGATCCAGCAATCTTATTACTGGGAATATGTGCAAAGAAAATGAAATTAGTATGTCAAAGAGACATCTGCGCTCCTAAATTACAGCACTATTCATAATAGCAAGATAGGGAATCAACCTAAGTGTCCATCAACAGACAAATAAAGAAAATGTGGTGTACATACACGAAGGAATACTATTCAGCCATTAAAAAGAATGAAATTCTGTCATTTGTAACAACATGGGTGAACCTAGAGGACATTACATAAAGTAAAATAAGCCAGGCACAGAAAGACAAATATCAAATGATCTCACTCATATGTGTAATCTAAAAAAGTTGATCTCATGAAAGTTGAGAATAGTGCTTACCAGAGTCTGGGAAAGGGAGAAGGGAAGGGGAGATGGGGTGAGGTTGGTCAACAGGTACAATGTTACAGTTAGGTACAAGGAATAAGTTCTCACTGTACCCCAGAAATATGTACAATTATTGTGTGTCAATTATGAACATTACAAATAATGCTCTAATGCTTCAGCACTTATATCAAAGGCACAGGTTATAAAGATTTCAAAATTCTGATCTAAAGAGCTTATTTCAGAAGGCAAAAAACAGAATTTTAACAACAATTTAGAATGATGGTTACCTACAGACAAATAAAGTAAGGAAACCTGAAGCCAATTTAGCAAAATGTTAAGCTTTAATAAAGTTATTTTATTCTTTACTACTTCATACATGTTTGTAATTTTTTTAGCTTATTTCACATAAAACTATGGTATCCAACACACAACCACCATGCCTGGCTAATTTTTTTGTATATATTTTAGTTGTTTGGCTAATTTCTTTCTATTTTTAGTAGAGATGGGATCTCGCTCTTGCTCAGGCTGGTCTCGAACTCCTGTGAGCTCAAATGATCCACCCGCCTCGGCCTCCCAGAGTGCTAGGATTACAGGCGTGAGCCACCGTGCCTGACCCAATTATTATTATTTTTTTAAGACAAGGTCTTACTCTGTCTTCAAGGCTGGCATGCAGTGCCACAATCACAGCTCACTGCAGCCTCAAATTCCTGGGCTCAAGTGATCCTCTCAAAGTGCTGGAATTACAGGCATGAACCACTGTCCCCAGCTGTTTTTGTTTTTTAAAGAGATGAAGTCTCACTCTGGGGACCACAGGCACAAGCCACTGCACCCAGCTCAAATTTTAAATAGCATATGAGCAGGAGCAAAAAAATGCCACAACCATAACTTCAGGCATTAATTACCTGCCCACAGATAATATACACCACAGAGTCTTAAACTTCGTTTTTCACAATCTACAAATGGACAAAGGACAATCACTCATATACTAGATCTGTTTCCAGCCCTTGTTAGTAAAATGGAATGTCTGAGAAGGTCAGAAGACACCTTGAGGATCCTTGGCCTTCTCCACATGACCCTCCTCCTGATCCACATGCACATTATTTGATCCTGGACTGTGACAGGGTGCATGGTCTGCATAGGTCACTAATCCATGGGGTCAACTGACTGCATTTTAGGGTAGATACTGTCTTTTGATTTTATTACCTACCTAAAAGACAGGACTGATCAACATGCTTATAGTCGTTTGAAGTTCTCATCAGAAATTATATTCTTAGGATACTTCTGCACACACCTTATAAGCAATGGGTATTGTTGTAGAGAACTGCTTATCACAAAAAATCTGGGCAAAAGAGAGAAAGATGAATGCAATCTACTGTCAAAACTGAAGTGCATATCTGAGAGAACATGTGAAATAACCACCATACTGTGCTGGAACTGGGTTAGAGAAGAGACTCTGAAATCAGACAGGATTCAGCACTTGCTCTTAACTTCAAGCAAGCTACTCAACTTCTCTGGGCCCCCAAGGTTAAGAATACCTCTCTGATGGGCTGGTTGCCTGGATTAGTTGAGATAAGCACCATCAAACAGTATCCGTCAATAGTAGCACCCCAATAAGTGAAATCTTTTATTAAAGTGATTAACTTAAGAAAAGTAGGTCTAGCATTTAAACTCTTCTGAAAAGATCAAAATGATACTTAAGATATAACATTATGCAGCTATTAAAAAGAACAAAGCAGCTTACTGACTACTAAAACAATCTTTAAGATATAGTGTGCCTTTAAATGCACAAAAGTGATCTACTGCACATACTAAAGGGGCAGGGGAATACATATTCCTAGCCCTTGCACAGTGTCTAGCACAAAGCGGCTCTCAATTCATGTATTTGTTGAAAGAATGAATATGCCCACATATAAAAATACATGTGCAGACTCTCTCTGAGGAATAATAGTAACAGTGCCTGCCTCTAGGGAGGGGCACTGATGGTCATCAGAGGTGGGAGAAAGACATTTTCTAGTACAGCCTTTTGTAATGTTTGAACTTTTAACCCTGTTACTACCTATTCAGAAAATCTAAAGCCAAAATGAACAAAAATAACCTTTGTTTTTTACAACTGTCCTCTGTAATCATTTCACAAATAAAAGGAATCCTAAGGGAGGAAGCTATCCCACTTCACTGAATTTCACTAAATCATCAAGCAGGTATTAAGTACCATCCAAACTACAAGACAATTAGAGGTTAAAAAATAAAATACTTTCATTGAAAATTTAAAATCTCTTCACACCTCCCTCTCTTCCTACCTTATGTATAACTCGGCAAATATAACATATGTCAGCAATTCAAACCCTTTACTGATCTGGGGTCATCATTCTGAACATAAAATATCTCTGTAGGGTACTAGACAGGTAAGACATGCACACGTGCCCACACACACACAGAATGAGAGAGACGGACTCATATTTGAACTGATTCCAAGGCATACCAGGTAATATTTTTAATTCTCAAAATAATCTGTTCTGATTTTATACTTTTTCCTAAAGGAATATAGAAATTTTCCAGTAAAGTTAATTGAACCTTTACTGCAAATTTCCTTCCTCTAGTCACACAACAGGTAATAGTCTGGGTACTTTTCAGGACTTTTATGCCCAGGCCTCCTTTTCAGTCCTTTCCAAAAGAAGTCAACTATCTTAGATATTAAAGCATCTTAGTGAAATTTACCATATTACCCACATCAAGGGCAAACCTACAAAACACAAGAACCTGGCAAGGTGAAGAAAAATCATAAAGTTCTTCTTAATTGGCTATTAGGTCACTAACTTTCCAATAAGTCACTTTAACGTTTAGCCATAAAGTACAATTAATTGCTAGACTTAATGGCAGTTTCCAAATTTTAGAGGAGGGAGAATGAAAATGGTCATTTCCCCCTCTATGAAGCAAATGAGGACACCTCACTTGACTTGACAGGCATACAGCGGCTCACCATTTACCAATGCAGCTGTACTTCACCGGGGAGACCAGGGGTGGCAGGACAGATAACAATAGAAACCCAAGTGTAACGTGAGAAAGAAAAGAAGGTGGCTGCAGCCTCGGCAACTGTAAAAAACTTTCCTTCCATCTCACTGCTTTCCAAGTCCTTCAGGATGGGAAACCACAGGACAGCTCTTAAACTCATCGTTCCCCCTCCTGCCATAGTGCTGCAGGAGCAAGATGTCATCCTGGTTTCAGAGCACAGACGAGTGAAACAAAGGCAGCTTCGAAAATCCTTCCAACCTATTCACCCACCTTACCGAAAACACTGACTACTGTATCTTTGGGTGTTGGCTATGAAAACTATTATTCAAGTTTGGCTGCTCTGAAAATTTCACATAGATTCTAAAAATATGCCATGTAAAAAAGGAAGTCAAATCCAAGTCAGTAATGTATCAAAACCTTCTCAGGCCTAAGAATAAAGCAGAATAGTCTAGTAGATGTAATTTATTCAATCTGTATCATATGACCCACTTCAAAACATACCACACAGCATCTGCAAGGTGGTGGCAGTACACAGTGTTGATCTTGGGCACTCGTGAATATCGCATCCAAGGCTTCAAGTTTGTGATAAGAAGTAGTTTATAATTTTGCAGAAGAACAAATTTTAACTACAGAATAAAAAGCGGAGCACCTCTGAGTGAGTGTGTGAACTGGGCTAGTCTCTGGGTTTTTGTTTGTTTGTTTGTTTTTTTAAGAGACAGGATCTTGTCTGTCACCCAGTGTGGAGTACAGTGGTGTGATCACAGCTCACTGCAGCCTCAAACTCCTGAGCTAAAGTGATTTTCCTGCCTCAGCCTCCCAGGTAATTGGGACTACAAGCATGCACCACCATGCCCAACTAATTTTTTTATTTTTTGCAGAGATAGGGTCTTACTCTGTCGTCCAGACTGGCCTTGAACTCCTGGCCTGAAGTGATCCTCCCACCTCAGCCTCCCAAAGTGCTAGGATTACAGGCATGAGTCACCGCATCCAGCCTTTTGCATTGCTATCTAAGAGTGGCTTCAATGTTTTCAAATCTTTATCCATAGAAAATAACTTTTCAAAGTTTTGGAGTGAAATCACTTTACTCCACAGTGGTTTAGTGTGTAATATAGTTTTTATTATAGCAACACATATTCAGATAGCTTTACAAATGGCTTACATCCTTTATTTGTAGACTTGGCAGGTCTGAAGATGTTATTTTATTTGTTACATTCCACAGCTCCCTAAGCAAGAAACATCCATGCTACAGTGATACAACAACCTAGTGGATTGCCCAAGGTCTTGAAATATGCCATTTCTAATGTGAAACATCTATATATTTTTTAATCATTTGGAAAAGGATCCATGTATAGGTAAGTCAGCTGAATGCTCAAGCAGATGATAAGTCTGAAGAACGGTCTGCTCCACAGAAACCCATAACACAAAGATTTTCATTTGCTAATTAATTAAGATGGAAAGTTACCTCGTCTACACTTAACCAACTGTATTCTGCTGAAAAGCAAAAAGCCATTGAAACCTCTGCAAACCATCTACAGTCACATGCATCCAGTCCATCACATACAGGGCTCAGTTCCCAAGGCTGAGGGCCTGGACCCAGGAGAAAATACAGCAGGCAGCTTATAAGTCTTAAGAGCATCATCTAAAAGTCAAAATGACCAGAAAGAAAAAAAATTCACAACATAAGCAGTGTCTCAGCAGAAAAACGATCCCCAAAGTACTGCAGTGAAATGATAGTATCTATATGTAGCAATGAGAGAGAAATAGGGTGCGTTAACCCATGGCCAGGAAAGGCAGTTAAAAGAATAGGCTTTGAAGTCCAGCCCAGGTAAAGTGCTGGCTCTGCACAGAACGGCTGCGCGACCTTGGGCAAGTTACTGAATGCCTCTAAGCCTGTTTTCTCACCACAAAATATGTAGCAGTATCTAATAGGTTTTTGTGGCGATTACATGAGATCGTGTCAGCTGTTCATTATCAGCACCAGCTACAAAGCAAAGGTTAATCTTTAAGAAGATACCAGAAGGAAGAAAGAATAAAGTTTAGTCTTTTTTTTTTGAGACAGAGTCTCACTCTCTTGCCCAGGCTAGAGTGCCGTGGCGTCAGCCTAGCTCACAGCAACCTCAAACTCATGGGCTCAAGCAATCCTCCTGCCTTAGCCTCCCCAGTAGCTGGGACTACAGGTATGTGCCACCATGCCCAGCTAATGTTTTCTATATATATTTTTAGTTGTCCATATAATTTCTTTCTATTTTTTTTTTTTTAGTGGAGACAGGGTCTCGCTCTTGCTCAGGCTGGTCTCCAACTCCTCAGCTCAAACAATCCACCCGCCTCAGCCTCCCAGAGTGCTGGGATTATATACATGAGCCACCGCGCCCAGCCTAAAGTTTAGTCTTGAGACTTCTACTCCAGGCTGTCTCAACCTTGGCGCTGTTGACATTTGGGACTGGATAACTCTTTGCTGAGGGAAGAGGAGTGGGCTGTCCTATGCACTGTAGGATGTTTAGCAGCAATCTTGCCCTCTACCCACTAGATGCCAGTCATACCACCACCATTAAATTATATCATATGCTCAAAAATGTGTCTAGACATTACCTAATGCTGGAGGGTATTTGGGAGGGGGGGAATCATCCTTTGAAAACCACTCCTCTTCTTTTTTAATGACTCTTTCTTTAGTTTTTACCTATCTACCCTTCCCCAAAATTTGCACACCGATTTATTCTATTCTCTAGCTTGATTTCCAACTCATAACCTTTTCCTTCCTCTATTCAAAATAATTCTTTCCTCCTGATTCACCTACTTCAGTTAACAGTAGTACCCTTTTCCCACTCACCTGGGGTTCAAAATCTTCCTCATCTCCAACAGCCCAGCTGTCTTCCTATTTCCCAAATTCTTTCCTCCTTTCCATTCTCACTGCTCCTGCCCAAATAAATGTAAGTCTCCCCACCCTGCTACAGCAGCCTCCTCTCTGGTCTCCCAGCTTCTTGGGTCTCCTTCCCCTCTAAGCTATCCCCCAGGCCACCCCAGAGAGTTCCTTAAATACAAATTTCAAGCCACTATCCTTAACCTCCCAGGAACATGGCATACCTCTGCCTACTCTTTCCACCTCACAGGGTGCAGGAATACTCTCAACTTCTCACAATGCGCTCACATCCCTTCTAGCCCCTGCTGACCTCCCAGGCCTTACTTTTTTAATGGTTTCATCATCAGCTCCTAAGCTACTTCAATACTCAACAAAAGGAACATTAGGCACACTGAGATGTGTAAATAAGTTTTGAAAGACATGGACATTACAATCTTATTGAGGAAAGCTAAAATTAAGGGCTGTCCCCAAGCAGTACAGGATTCCATGTCAGCTGACAGAGGACAGGTAGATCCTTTGGGGAGGCTAGACTGGCAGGGCTTCACTGGAGGGGAAAACTGGAAAAAAGGAGGGCATAATTGAAAGCAATGGCATGGATATGGTAGCAAGCAAAGGAAGCACTTATTATTATTGTTGTCATTATGTAAATGCCACTTCAACTTCCGGTTTCTGGTCCAACATGCCAGAAGCTTAGAAGTTGCCACCCAATCCTAACAAGCAAAAAGCTGAACTGAAAAATCAACTCTTAGAGAAGTGAGGTCAAGGGGCAAACTGGTGTCTCCAAAACTGGATGGACAGATAGGAGGATACAGAGAATCACAACTTACCACAGCAGAAAGCTCCACAGGAACCAATGCCAGGGTAGGAAAACCTAAATCGTAACTGATGAACTGGTGGAGGCTCAGTGTAGACAACTCTGAGAGTTAAAAACTCCAGGGGAACGCAGTCATGGTGGAGCCCCACATTTTGGTGAGTTTTACCTCCAGGAGGTATTCACTGTCCTTACAGTGAACACTGAAGAAAATCCCTTCATGCTTCTGGCAGAGGGAGGGGAAAAGGAACCGTTTTTTTTTAGAATACATTTGCCACAGATGACAAACAGGCCCCCTGTCGTAACAAGAGGGAGGAACCATTTTTAAATATACCAGAGCATTCTGTTCTTCTTAACAAGATTTGCCTTCAGGAGAAATTATTTTGCCAGACACTAACCTACCTGAGGGAAAGGAAATACATAACACTAGCCCAGCAGTACAGGCTCACCAAAAGACTGAAATCTAACCATAGGACTACAGGTTCAGCATTCAAAGAGCAATTGATATAATCCACCATATCAACAGGCTAAAGAAGAAAAATCATATGATCCTATCAATAGATGCACAAAAAGTATATGACGAAATCCAACACCCATTCATAGTAAATAATAAACTCGCAGAAAGTGAGAAATAGAGAGGAAGTTCCTCAACTTGATAAAGAAAGAACATCTATAAAAAACCTACAACTAACATCATACTTAATGATGAGAAAGTCAAAGCTTTCCCACTATAGAGCCCTGTGCAATGGCTCATACCTGTCATCCTAGCACTAAGGGAGGCCAAGTTGGGAGGATTATTTGAGCCCAGGAATTTGAGAACAACTTGAGCAAGAGTGAGACCTCATCTCAATAAAAAATAGAAAAATTAGGTGGGTGTGGTGGTGCACGCCTGTAGTCCCAGCTACTTTAGGAGGCTGAGGTGGGAGGATTGTTTGTGCGTTGCAGTGAGCTTTCCCACTAAGAACAGGAACAAGGCAAGATGTTCCCTCTCACTTCTCTTTTTCAACATCATATTAAAAGTCCTGGCTAATGCAATAAGACAAGAAAAGGAAATAAAAAGTATATAGATTGGGATGGAAGAAATAAAACTGTCCTTGTTCACAGATGATATGACAGTCTATATAGAAAATCAGAAAGAAGTGACCAAACAAAACAAAACAAAACCTCCTGGAACTAATAAGAGATTATAGCAGGATTGTAGGATACAAGGATAATATACAAAAGTCAACTGCTTTCCTATATACCAGTAATGAACGAGTGGAATTTGAAATTAAAAACACATTACCGGCCAGGTGCGGTGGCTCATGCCTGCAATCCTAGCACTCTGGGAGGCTGAGGGTGGATTGTTTGAGCTCAGGAGTTTGAGACCAGCCTGAGCAAGAGCGAGACCCCGTCTCTACTAAAAATAGAAAGAAATTAGCTGGACAACTAAAAATATACAGAAAAAATTAGCTGGGTATGGTGGCACATGCCTGTAGTCCCTGCTACTCAGGAGGCTGAGGCTGTAGGATTGCTTGAGCCCAGGAGTTTGAGGTTGCTGTGAGCTAGGCTGACGCCACAGCACTCTAGCCCAGGCAACAGAGTGAGACTCCGTATCAAAAAAAAAAAAAAAAAAAACCACACACATTACCATTTATATTATCCCCTATAAATGTTCCAAAATGAAATGTTTAGATACAAATCTAACAAAATATGTATATGACCTATATGAGGAAAACTACAAAATTTTGATTAAAGGTATCAAAGAACTAAACAAATGGAGATTTTCCATGTTCATGGGTAGAAAGGCTCAATATTGCCAAAATGTCAGTCCTTCCCAAACTTATCTAGAGATTCAATGCAATCCCAATGAAAACCCCAGCAAGCTATTTTGTGGATATCAACAAACTGATTCTGAAGTTTAAATGGAGAGGTAAAAGACCCAATATAGCCAACACAATTTTGAAGGAGAACAAAGTCAGAGGGTCACTCAACTTCGAGACTTATTACAAAGCTACAGTAATCAAAACAGTGTACTACTGGCAAAAGAATGAACAAATAGATCAATGGAACAAAACAGAGCCCAGAAATACACCCACATAAATATAATCAAGAGATCTTTGACAAAGGAGCAAAGGCAATACAATGAAGCAAAGATATTCTTTTCAACAAATGGTCCTGGAACAAGTGGATATCCACACACAAAAAAATGAATCTAGACACGGACATTACACCCTTTGCAAAAATTAACTCAAAATGGATCATAAACCTAAATGTAAAATGCAGAACTATAAAACTCCTAGACAATAATATAGGAGAACATCTAGATGACGTTGAGTATAGCAATGACTTTTTATGACTTTTATGGTGATGATATCAAAGGCATGATCTATCAAAGAAATAACTGACAACAAACTAGACTTCATTAAAATTATGAACTTCTGCTCTGCAAAAGACACTGCCAAAAGAATGAAAAGACAAGTCACAAACCGGGAGAAAATACTTGCAAAAGACACATCTTATAAAAGACTGTTTACCAAAATACATAAAGAACTCTTAAAACTCAAGAAAACAATCTGATTTAAAAATTAGCAAGCGAGGTGCAGTGGTGCACCCCTGTAGTCCCAGCTAGTCAGGAGGCTAAAGCAGGAGGATCACCTGAGCCCAGGAGTTCAAGGCTGTAGTGTGCTATGATTGTCCCTGTGAATAGCCACTGCACTCCAGCCCAGGCAACACCAAGACCTAGTCTATGAAAAAAAAAAAAAAAGGCAAAAGACCTGAACAGACATCTCAAGACACCTCACCAAAAAAGATATAGATAGCAAATAAGTATCTGAAAATATTCTCATTATATGTCACTAGGGAATTGCAAATTAAAATGAGATACCATTACACACCTACTAGAATGGCCAAAAATCCAGAACTCTGACACCAAATGCTAATGAGGACATGGAGTAATGGAACTCTCATTCACTGTTGATGGGAATACAAAATGGTTCCAAACTCAGGAAGACAGTTTGGCATTTTCTTACAAAACTAAACATAACTCTTACCAAATGACCAGCAATTGTGCTCCTTGGTGACTTACCCAGACGAATTGAAAACTTATATCCACACAAAAACCTACACAAGGATGTTCATAGCAGTTTTACTTATAATTAGCAAAGCTTGGAAGCAACACAGATGTCCTTCAGTAGGTCAATGGATAAACTGTGGTATATCTAAACAATAGAGTATTATTCAGTGCTAAAAACAAGTGAGCTATCAAGCCATGAAAAGACATGGAGGAAACATACACGCATATTATAACCAAGCAAAAAAAGCCAAAGTGAAAAGACTACATAATATATGATTCCAACTATATGACATTCTGGAGAAGGCAAACCTATGGAAACAGTAAAAGGATCAGTGGTTGCCAGAGGTTGGGGGGAAGGAGGGATTAACAGACAGTAAGTACAGAGGATTTTTAGAACAGTGAAATTATTCTGTATACTACAGATAGAACCCAACCTATAGCAGGGTTCAAACTTACAATTTTTCAACTTTGCTATGGACTTTACTATGCAAAAGCCATACACATTCAGTAGAAATCATACTTCGAGTACCGATAAACCATTCTGCTTTTCACTTTCAGTACAGAATTCAGTATATTATATGAGATATTCAACATTTTATTATAAAATAGGCTTTGTATTAGATGATTTTCTCAACTATAGGCTAGTAATGTGTAAGTGTTCTGAGCACATTTAAGGTAGGCTAGGCTAAGCTATGATGTTCAGAGGGTTAGGTGTATTAAATGCATTTTCAACTTACGATATTTTCAACTTACAATAGGTTTATCAGGATATAACCCCATTGCAAGTAACCCCATACCATGATAAGTCGAGCAGCATCTGTACAATGGTGGATATAGATCATTATACAGTTGTCAAAAACCATAGACTATATAACACCAAGCATAAACCTAATGTCAATTATGGACCCTGAGTGATAAAGTGTCAATGTAGGTTCATCAACTGTAACAAATGTACCTCCCTGGCAGGGGATGTTGATAACGGGGAAGGCTGTGCATGTGCGGGGGCAGGAGTATATATGGGAGCTTTTTGTACTTTCTGCTCAATTTTGCTGTGAACCTAAAACTGCTCTAAAAAAATGAAATGTATTAATTTAGAAAGAAAGCAAACAAGCTACGCAAGGAACCAAATTTTCACAGTAAACAGTAAAAACAAAGTGCAAATGATTCTTGAAAAATGAAACTAAAGATTATTTCTGTTCTTATATGTAGCATACATAAATTAAGTTATAAATGGAATTACATACCTATACTTAAAAAGAAAAGCAAATCAAGTAGAGAGTTTTGGCATAATTTTTCCAAAAATTTTATGATGGTATCACAAGACACAATTCACTCTCTACTTGACTTTTACTGCATAATTTTGCAAAAATATCTGGGGACTTGGCAGTCTTTTCAAGGGCCTCTGTCTTTTTATATTTAAATGAATTCATTTTCCAGGGCCCATAGTATCATCCTCCTCATCAATTTTCTTTTCACCATTAGGAGGTCTGTCTGTGAAATGTAATATGTCCACAGATATATGTGAAACTTATATATGTGAAACTTTTGACAGTTCTCAAATATTTCTCTCACTAAACTTCATGAACTCTTGCATCTATCGCAAGATGTGCAACTTCATTTCACAACTGACCATGACTATTTTATCAATCAGCAATGAGAGTGATAATAATAAGCCTTTGAATTGATACGCAGGGACAGAAGTTAGTATGAAGCTGTGATGTGTGGGCATGAACAAATTTTCTAAGTGGTTAGTTCATTAATAATAATTTTCACATTAATGATATTTTTTATTTCTCCCTATACTACTCATAGCTGGAGAGACTCAGATAACCAATAGTCTGATAACAGGGACCCGTGTTCATCACACAGCAAAGAGGCCAATTTAAGGTAAAAATGATGATTTCTACAAATACTTATCCAATGCCTACGTGCCAGGCAACATTCTAGTGCTGGAGATCCAAAGATGAACATGAAATGCCCTCTAGGAATTCAATTTAACATGAGAGTGGAATGAATAAACACCTACACAAATGTGTTAAGTGCTGTGACATCAAAGCACTTCACTGCATGCATGAAGGGCTAGGGAGGAGACATAGATGGGAAAGAAATTCATTCTGTCTGGTTTTCTCTGAGTTAGGCCTTGAAGGAGGAATTTTAAAAGCAGACACCAAAGGGAAAGGCCGCCAAGCACAGGGTAGGAGCAAAGAAAGGCCTGATAACTGAAAACACAAAGCTCATGCAGAAAACGCAGGGTTCAGAGTACCTAGCTCCACGTTAGTTGCTTATAGTAGTTGCTTCAACTGGGGGAAACAGTGATTTTAAAACAACAAAAAAAGAACCACCATAAAAAGGTAGGCTGGACCCCAAGTTTAGACCAAGCAAACAAGTTTGGATTTGATTCTCTAGCTACAGAAAGCCACAGGAGTAATATCTGAGAAATACTTGGCAACAGGATATAGAACGTATTAGAGGGAACACAAAAATTTTTCACAAGGTGATCCACAGACACCTCCTGTTACAGTGTTCGAGCAATGATGGCTGGGGTGGTTCTCCTGGCCTTGGAAGTGACAAAGGGAGCAGACAAAAGGTGCAGACACAAAAGTGGTTCTTTACCAGGTTTTAGTTACCACTGTGTGTTGAGGAGGGATTTCTAGGGGAATGCAGAGTTAGAAATGATCCTGGGGCTCTGGCCAGGCTGTTAATAATTCAGAGAGAAAGCAGGAGAAGCACATTCTGGGGTGAGGAGGAGCCAAAGGGTTAAATTTAGAACAGGCTGAATGGACAGTTGAGGTGGCGAGGGTTGACAAACCTCTGCAGATGAACTGGCACTCAGTGGAAAGATGGAGCTCAAGAATGGATTGGGCAATCTCAATAACACGTAACAGCTGGAGCGACAGCAAATGTAATTGCCTACAAAGGATCACTGAATTTCAACCAGGCAAATCTCTCCCGGGCATCTCCAACTGTTTTGTCTGTTTTTTAAAGCTAGGCATCACCCACTTGTCCATGTCCTAAATCACTTTTCTCTTTATTAAACTTGTTCCACAACTACATTCTATTCCAGATCACAGGACTGAGAAGCAGTGCACGCCTTGCAATATTAAGTAAAAATGTCCTCCAACTCAAAGGAAAGCTGAGTCTTCCAAGACTACTAACTCCTTGAAAAAAGAAACAAGACATCCTCAGTGTTTTTGTAATGACTGATTTGAGCAAAATGCTCAAGGGTATCCAAATGTCCCCACAGGCCAAAGGCAAGAGCACTGGTACAGGAGAGGGGAATACCAGAGACCCGGCACTTCAGGCTTTGAAAGCGGTAAACAGCCACTGACCTTGGGTAAGTCACTTCCTAGGTTTTTCACTTTACAGACCAATCAGTGCATGGCCTAGAATGATCACCCTTCTAGTTGAGGTGGCTTATACGTGTAGTAGTCCCAGCAACTGGGGGGGGGGGGGGGGCGGGGAGTGGTTGTGAGGTAGGAAGATAGTTTGAGGCCAGGAGTTCCAGACATAGCCAGACCTCATCTCTAAAAATACTTTTCTAAATTAGTTGGGCATGGTGGTGCGGGCCTACAGTCCAGCTACTAGGGAGGCTGAGGTGGGAGGACGGCTTGAGCGCAGGAGATGGAGGATACAATGAGCTATTATCTCACCACTGCACTCCAGCCTGGGCAACAGAGCAAGACTCTAGCTCTAAAAAAATAAATACATAAAGTAATTTAACTTAAAAAAATTTTTAATTAAAAAAAAAGTACCCTTACGCAGTTCAGGGACTATTTAAACACTTTTGTTTTTCTTTTCTATGCTTCCTACCAACTGCCTTTTAACTCTCACTCTTAGCTCAAGAGCATAACTGTTAAGAGGGGCCTGAAGCACAAAGAGGAAGTGAAGCTCAGCGTTAATTTTGCTGCATTCGAAGCTCTGGTGAAAGACCATGGGCACAAGAAAGGAATCAAATGACCAAAATTGAATTTGGGCATTATTGGTAGCAGCCAGCCAGTCAGTTTCTAGATACTGCACTCAACCTGGTCAGCCAATGAAAAGAAAATTAGCAGAAAAGGATTGAACACATTACATTTTTTAAGGTCTAAACAGAAGGATACACACTTGATGTTGACTGGTTTTCCCTCGGGAGCAGAGTGACAACAGAAGTCAAGAGGATATTTCTATTTTTCTGTTAAGTCTGAATATGCACACACATACTTCCATAATTCACATTTAAGGTTAAATATTTTTAAGCTTAAAAAAAGGGAAAACACATTTCTATCTTACTTTATTTTTGGAGCCACGCCTCCCAACTTGGTCTAGTAACATAGCTATGTATGATGTCTCAGTTTTAGAAGGCATGAGTAAATGTTACTCTTTCACTACTAACAAATAACGACTTTCAGAGGGGAATAAAATCAAATCTTGAATTCGAGGAACTAGAAGAAAAAGTTATCAACTCATTTTTTTAAAAGTCAGCCACCACACCCCTCCTTCACTCAGGGGCCTAAACCGCAAAGGGACTCACTCTCTAGACATATTTTAAGCCTCAATACAAAACACGGTGTGACTGAACGGTATTGTTCTCCCAGAATACACCCGTTTTCTCCTGAAACCGACATTTTTACAAAAGCCTGCCTCGGGACGGTCTCTGGGCGGCCGCGGGGCCCGTTTCGCCGGATTCCGCCCGCATTTCCCGAGGGCCAGGGGAAAGACGGTTTTCGCCGGCCGCGCCCCCAGCCTGGACCCAGGCCTCGGGCCCCGCCCTCGTCACCTGACCCGCCAGCCCCCGCCGCGCACCCCGCGGCCCCGGAGCGGCGCAGCCACCGACCTGATGACACTGATGTGGAACTGGTCCTCGCGGAGGCCCCGCCAGGCGCCGGGCAGGAACTCCCTGCACCACAGATAGGCCCTGCGCCGCGTGCGGGGCTCGGGCTGCTCGTCGGCCGCCGCCGGCGGCGGCGGGGGCAGCGGCAGCGGCGGCGGCGGCGGCAACGCGAGCGGCGGCTGCGGGCCGCCCAGCTGCTTGGGCTCGAGGTCGCTGGCGGCGTCGCGCTGCTGCCCCACGCCAGGCGCCGGGGCCGCGCTGCCGCTGCCGCAGCTCAACAGCAGACCGAGCGGCGAGGGCTCCGCCTCGCCCCCGGTGCAGAACTTGGTCTTCATGCCGGGCAGGCGGCCGAGGAGACGCGGGCGGCCGCAGCGCGAGAGGGCGAGGCTCAGGGTCCGGCCGGGCGCCCGCCTGAGGAGGCTGGGCGGGAGGCGGCTCACTGACTGGCCGGCCGCCGGGGTCTGCGCGCGGCGGTTGGGGGCGCGCCGGGCGGGCGCGAAGCGGCTGGAGGCTGGCGGCGGCGGCGGCGGCGCAGCGATGGTGCTGCTGGCCGCGGCGCTCGCTCCTATACGGCCGCCGCACGCGGAGCGCCCACAACGTCACAGCCCGCCCTCGCGCTCGCCGCTGATTGGTCGCCATCCGCTGGTCCGGCGCATCACAACCGCCACCGCCCTCGCCACGCCGCCTCCCCATTGGCTGCGGCGCCGGCCCCCGCCCGGGGCGCTGCGGCCCTAGGGAAGGGGCGGGGCGGACGGGCAGGGGGCGGGGCCAGGAGGCCTGCGCCTCTTTTCGCGGGGATGGAGGGAAGGGGAGTGAGGCTGGGGGCGCTGGGACAGCGGCTGCGGGCCAGGACAGAGCCAGGCTGGGCCGAATGAGGCAGGGTCGCGAGCCTGAAAGGACCCCGGATTGGCTTTGGGAGCGGGAACTTTCCTTGGACTCCTCGGAAACCCGAGACGTCGGAGGCCGGGGGCCTGGCAGGGGGCAGGCAGGAAACTGGCGTCTGGAGGCCGGCTTCTCTTTCCCCTGACCTCGGGGCAAGGCGCCTCCGCCCGGAGCCCCGTGGGTGTGTTTTTGTAACATTTACCGGCGTCAGCTCTGCGCTGTGCGAGGCGCGTTACACCCTGTCCAACCCAAGCCCGAGAAACTATTATCCCCGATTCAGAAACTGAAGCCCGGAAAAGGGGAAAGGTGACTGCTTCAAGACCACACACCTTCTGCCGGGCCGAGCTGCACAGCCGCCTGCCGCGGCCCAGCCCCACGCACGCCCACTGCAGCCTCAGTTTCTCTGTCCGTGGTGCTGAGGACCCCAGGACCTAGAGGCTTAGGGCGGGAGGCGCAGGGACGATGCGGGCTGGCCACCCCCATAGCGGGGCCTCTGCAGCTGCCGGAACACGGCCAAAGGTGCGTGCCACCGTGCTGCTAGCTTTGTGGACACTGTCATCTCCCCCCACACCCAGGAGACAGCCGCGTGACCATGACTAATGCACCTTTGCCCGGGGCTGGGGGCCAAGGGCCCCTGCTCTGGTTTGCCACACACTGACCCAACTCGTTTCCACCCCGCCGCCTCAGTCCTTCCTGGAAGCAAGTGGGGTACAGATAAATATAAAAATTAAAAATCCTATTTTATGGGACATGAGCTGGTACAAGAGGTTTCCCCAGCTGCCAAGGGCTTAGGATATCCAGTTCCTGGCGCACAGGAAATGGCTCCCGTGCAGGAATTTCACAGTCTGCCAGAAGCAAAAATCTCTTTTCAAAGAGTGTGTACTTGGCTGAACTTGCTCCAAGAAAAACTACCTTATTAACAAAGGATGAAAATGAAAAGGCTGCTGTGGAGACAGGCCTGGGGAGCTGGAAGAGGCCTAGGCCTCTAGGATGGGGCGCAGCAAGGTGGGAGTCCCACTGCATGTTGGAAAGGCTGAGAAATCAAAGGCTCCCTGGGCAGCCATTTCGATAAGGGAGCCAAGAACTTTGTCTAAAAACACCCAACCACAGGGAGGTAGACCTTGCGTTGCCAACAGCCTGCCTGGGTGAGAGGCCCTTTGTCCCACTGTCCCCTGGCACCAGTCTGGTAATCTCAGAGGAATGTCAGAAATCTGGCCAGGATGAAGGGGCACTACAAGTAAGGAGTGGGCCTCTAAAATTTGAAATAACTCTTTCTGGCATCTGCTGGTTTGGAATGTGAAAACCCAGGGGCATCTTTATGGGCTCGAAGTTCCCTGTGGGATTAAGCTGTTGCCTCGTTAAAGACGTTGGAAAAGTTTCTGGGGCCCAAACCTTGAAAGAAAAGTGAAATGTGGGATATGTGGCTATGCTCTGGGACTACTTATGGGGTTGGGGTATGCAAGGACAGAGATTTTAAGCACAAAATGATGCTGCTCCAAGCTTTGATTTCTCTCCTAGGGACCTTGAGTCCTGCATTCTAATTTGGGGAAAATCAGTGTCATTCTTTCTAGAGGATAACCATCGCCCTGGCCTTTGAGAAGCTGGAAACATGGCGGTGCAGGCAGTTTCCTGCCTCTGTCTCACTTTTGCTTTCAACGGTCACAATTCTGCTCGCTCGTTCTTCAAGGAGGACTTTGGAGCATTTGAGGAAACACTGGGTGTACAAGATGGAGTTGATTTGTTTCAACCAGATGGTTTGAGTGTCAGAGAAGGCTGGTGTCTCAGAATCCAGGTTGGATTTTAAAGATGTGACTTGGGGCACATCACTAATGTGTCTGGGAGGTGCTTGCCCTCTTTCACCAAAGCCTTCTCTCCTGACAGCTTCTCCTCACCCTTAGCCCACTTAGAGACCACTCTACCTGGGCCCACCAGGGAGTCTGCATGAACAGGGATATTAGCTAAAGCTCCTGCCCTGCCAGTGATGTCGCAAACCTCATGGAATCCTCTCAAGAACTCCTGAGCTCTATTCTTTTATCTCCATTTAACAGATCAGGAAACTGAGGCTTGGAGTGACTAACAGACCACACAGCTAGTGAATGGTAGAGCCCGGGGTTGGACTCAGGCGCTGGGCAACAGAGCTTGCCCCAGGACCATCCCAAGAGTCCCTGTGACCCTGCAGCCTCCAACACCTGGCTTGGTCACTCAGGACTTCCGAGTCACTCTCCCAAGAATGGGAATTTTATTGGTCCAGCTTGTCTTGGAAAGCCCTATTACGAGGCAGTGGCCAGCCCATGAATTGGCACCACTGAGTCAGGTGCCCAGGCCTGGCCCAGTCAGCTATAACCAGGCTGCTGGTACCAGACATGGCAACCTGAGCAGTAGGGGCCGGAGACAGGGCAGATGCCTTCAAAGGGGTGGCTATGGCAGGAATTCTGAAGTTAGGTGCAGCTCCTGTGATGCACATGTGAGTGTCTAACACACATATGTACAAATCCATATTAATACATTTAACACACATGGCCCTTAGATGACCGGAGCCAAGGACTCCTAACGCGTGGTCCAACTCAGGTGAGGGGTGTCTGGGGCCTTCCTGCCCAGTGTTCCTTGTCCCCCACACAGGCTTGCAGCTGGTCACATAATCCCCCTCCACCACCATAATGTGACCTTGGATGCAGCTGAAGGACCACCGCCCCCACCAGGAGTGCCATATGCAAGTGCCCACTTTGAAGATGGTCTTGTGTGATTCAAGTTCTTTATTCATGTCACAAGCACACCTGCAGACACCTGTTGTGACCTCTGGAGAGCCTGCATTGCACAGTGGGGGAACAGCAGCAGCTTTGGAGTCCAGCAGAGTGAGTTCAAACCCTACCTCCACCACTTCCTCGGTGTATGACTTCAAGCAAGCCACTTACCTTCTCTGAGCCTCTCTTTGTAAAATGGGCCTAACAGCCCACCTCATGGTAGGGAGGGCGTGGATTATGAGGATTAATGAGATAAAGCATAAAAAGTGTTTCATATCGTGCCTAGCACATAGGAAATATCAGCTGTATATATTACACATTTGCTCCCTAAATACCCACAGTCCCTGTGGAAGGTAGAGCAATTATATGTTATCGCTTCCATCTGATAGTTATGGAGACAGACCTGCAGGGGCTGGGTGACAACTGAAGCCCCTTGGCTGAGATGAGGGGTGAGGCAGGACCGTTTCTTCCCAGGTGTCCTGGCCCCCTGCCCAGGCGTCCACAGGGAACACAAGATGTCTCCTGCTGGCCCATGCTCAGTGCGGCCGATCAGGGCCCCAGCTCAGCACGAGAGTGGGCAATCCCACCCAGAACTGCCAGGGCAGGCACGGTGCTTGTCACATAGTAATGCTAAAATAATAGGTTTTGTAAGAAAGGGTACATGACTAATTCTGTCCACAGAAGTGGGGAGAGCCTTCCTGACGGGGCGTTTGAGCAGAGCTTGGAAAGGCTGCGAAGGCATCACCAGGCCGTCGAGAGCATCCAAAGGAGAAACCACAGCTATAAACTTGTTCATGATCCTTGAGCTAGCAACCCCATTCTCAAGGCTCTCCCAAGAAAAGTAGCTCCCCGAAGCAAAAAGCCCCATGCATGAGACTGTACATTGCCACCCTGTCTGTAATTAAAGCAAACTGGAAATAACCTAAACGTCTATGCAGCGTCTGGGGAGACCAGGCTAATAAAGGATACGGGGCCCGCACGTTGGTCCATGAGGCAGGAGTTAAACATGACCATGTTGAAGTTGGAAGGAACGTGGAAAGGGTTCATTTTCCACACATCTGTTGAGTGCCTTCGATGTGCCCATCATAGGGCCTGGTAGCACTGGGAGCGGGGAAAAGAGATCCCCCGGCTCCTGCTCTGATCTAGACTAGCAACGCTGCCTGACGCCACCCTCTCCCTCTCTCCTCGCCACTGTGTGCTGATTTGCTCATCATTGTCTGTCTCCCCTTCAGACTGACCTGCACTAGAGCAGGGACCTTGCCTGTCCTGTTCACCTTGTGCCCAGCGCAGGCCTTGGTGTCTGTAGACACCCAGAAATATCTGCTAAATGGATAAATCAGTGAAGTGCTGGCTCAGCACTTACCAACTTACCACTTTGGGCTGAGCCTCAGTTTCCCGAACTGTGAAATGGGGATTATAATACCTAGCACACATGGCTGTTGGGAGGATTGAACGTGAAGTGTGGCGCATGCTGGAAGCACTTGTATTGTTGCACGGTGTAGCCTCTGCCAGTGGCGTGAGTTCAAAGATGAATAATGCGTACACTTGTAGCAATTCACAGCCTGGGAGACAATGTCGTGTAAGGAAAGAATGCAAACTGCAATGTACACTCTGATCACCAAAATGTTGATACGTGCACAAGTGGACACAGCTTGCAGAGAAATTTGCTATGGCAGGCACTGGTCCTGGGGAGAGGTTATTCCATTAAAAAGTCTTTTCTTCTGGGACAAAAGAGAAAATTGTCCAAAAGCTCTGTGATTGATACTGAATTCTGAGAGCAGACTTAGAGAATGTGGGTAACAGGATGGAAGGAGATTGAGGAAGTCCCTCTCCACTCAATTTCCTGCTGACTGGTTCCTCTGCTCTGGTCCCAGGGGCCAGACGAGGGAGTTCCCAGGCTCACTGGGCAGACCAGGGCCCTCCCCAGAGCTCAGAAGGGTCCACCCATGGGCCTCAGTGCCACAACTCTGGCTGCAAGGCCTATCCCAAGAAAGGGCTTTGTGAGGTGGCCTCCCCCCAGATGGAGGGACCAGTTGTCAAGCACCTGGTAGGAGCAAGCCCTGAGCTCTATACCTGCATCCAGCATCTTTGAAATTTTCCAACCAGCAGTGAGGAGAGCGTCATTAGCACTCCCTCACAGGAGAGAAAGGAGCTTCACCAGCTGGTAAAACCATTTGTCCAAGGCCTGCAGGAACTGGGGACCCCACCCAGGACCCCATCCAGGGGAGCTTTGTCCTTATTGTCTTTCTGCACCACAAGCACCTTTGGCCCAGGAAGCACTAGACACTTGACACAGTGGAGGTACACTCAAGGGCTGGAGAAGCAGAGCCCGGGCAGGGCTGTGCCTACCACCCCCTTCCAGGCTGCACCCAGGACCAGGAACTCCAGTTCTGAGCCTTAAAATATTGATGAGCACACAGAGAGGCCACTGGGCTGAAACTTTACATGCTCAAGATTCGGTTACAGCCCCACCTAGCAGAGTGACAGGGAGGGAGCTAGGCCTTCACTGAGTGGCCAGGTTTAGCCCCAGCCCAGGAAGCTCTGCCACCAAGGGGCTGGGCAGGCCCAGCAACTTCCTAGAGGTCTCTGAGCCTCAGTGTGGTCGGCTCAGCACCCACAGCTGGGGCCTAGGGCCCAGAGGGCACAACGGAGGCAGGTGACTAGAATGCCCGTGTGTCCGGTGGATGGGACAGGTACTACCCCCACCCCATTTGCAGGGATCTCGTGTAATAAAAATCCCAGATTTTTATTATGGGTAAAAAATCTGTCTTTGGAGGTCATGCTGCCATCCGCTGTGTGGCTGTAGACAAAGCATCTACCTCTGTAAGCCAAACTTTCTTCATCACCAGATGAAGATCATTGGTCCTACCCTACAGGGTTGTTGGGGAGATTCACTGAAACCAGCAGGGAAAGGGCCAGGCACAAAGCCAGGGCCCCATGAGGGTATCTCTGCTCTTCTATTTACTGTTAGCTACATTCCCAGAGGCTGGCATAAGGCAGCCATCCCCCGTAAGGGTGGGCCTGTGGCAATTCATCCCACGTGCCAGCAGGAAGGCAAATCCTGAAGGAGCTCTGGCAGTGCGTGGAAATTCTACCAGGACCTGGAGCCTTTTCCATTCTTTGAGGCTCCTGGCACTTTCAGAAATAAAGGAATATCTCAACAACAAGTTTACCAAAACTGGGGCATATTTGAAACACGTAAATTGAACAAATCAATGCTTTTAACACATGTGCTGAAGTCCCATTCAAGATAATTTTGCTATTCTCAAGCTAATAGAGGAATTAATTAAAATAATAATAATGGTTTATAGAGCACTTTAAGTGGTATGGCGTAAGGAACATCTTTCAAGCCTGACAGTGTATCTCTGTGGTCATCTGATTATCCTTATTTAGAGATGATACCAAAAATCCCAATCTGAGGCCCTTGGGGCACATGAGGCCCTCCTGGAGCCCCTGTCGTAGACCCTGGGCATGGACCTGATGACTGTCCTCTACTGGAGGTGATCCCTTGGGACCCCAAAGTGCATTTCCTGTGTGCCAGAGCATGTGTTTCAAGTGAGGCCATCTAAACTTATTTTCCAAGGTTGGTGAAAACCTGCCTTGTGGTTTTGCGTTCCAAGCTTGCATTACTTTTGAAACACAATAAATGCAATTTGTAGAAAGATCGCAGTTGTGATGGGCTGAGAGGCAGTGGGGACCTGCGTTCAGGCACTGCATCCCATCTGCCCACTGCACTGCGCCCCCATCTCCTCAGATGATCCTGGTCCCTGCAGGCTGGACTTTGCCTGGTGGCCTTGGGAGGGCCCTCCCTTCTGCAGGGGACCGCTTGTACAGGTGGATGAGCTGAGGCCCAGGGCACAGGCAGGGCCTATTCGATTCTCCGCTTTCCCAGGGTCTGGCTGAGATGCCTCCCCTCCCAGGGGCACTTGCCATCCCTGGCCTGGATGCCAAGAGACCTCTGAGGGGCCCAAGTGCCGTCCTCACCCTCTCTCGGTAACTGATAAGGAAGCAGGGGAGGTGGCAGCCCGCATTCCCACCCCGGCCTGTAGAAGCCACCAGAGGTCGGTGGGGCCCCATTGGCAGCCCCTCGGTGTGACCTTGACCGGTCCCCGAGTTTCTAAGCACTCTCGCCATCTCGCTGGGCAGAGGGGGGCCGAGGGGCGGCGGGCGGGGGCGACCTTGAAACATCCGCGGGGCCCACGGAAGCAAAGGCCGGACCCTCCTCCCCCAGCGCCATTGCCTGCCGAATTCCAAGGCCAGCGGCCGCCCAGCAGGGCAGGAAACCGGCTGGACAGGATTCCAGCGTCCCCGCCCCCGCGCGGGAGTCCGGGCGGCCGGGGAGGAGGGGGCGGCGCCCGGGGGCTGCGCGGCGCGGCGGGCCTGGGCGGCGAGGGGTCCCGGGCCCCCCACGCCCCTCCTTGGCGCAGCCCTGCCACGGCCAGCTGCGGGGCCTCCCTGCCCTGCAAGTCCCCAGCCCTTTGGGACCTTGCGGGAGGTCGCCCCCAAGTGTTCGCGTTTGGGGCGGGGCTAACGGTTTTACATTTTTCGTTCGCCATAACTTGATGAAGCTGTTTTTGCGATTAGAATTTGTATCTACAATGCTGATAACAATAAACCGCCCCAGGCGCCAGGTGGACGGGGAGGGAGACCCTTGGCCACCAGCAGCTCGAGACAGGGCGAAGGTTCCGGGCTGACCAGCTTGCCCGGCCCCCACCCCCACCCCGGGCAGGACTAATCCGGTTAAGGCGGATCAGGCAGATCCTCCCCATCAAGACAGGCCTCCAGGCCAGCGAGGAGCCCTGCCAGGCCTCCCAAGGTCCCTGTGTCCTGGGGCTGGTGCTGTAAGACCCCACCCTCGCCTGCCCCGTCAGCCTGCGTCTACTGACCTCTCAGCCCCTCTCCCAACTTCAGAGCCTGCACAGTGTTCAGTGAATGTGTACATGAGTGAGTGACTCATGAGCCTATGGATGGAAGATTCCAGAGGTAGCCTAACAGCCGGCCGTGCTGCCTGGCTCCAGTCCCAGCACCATTACTGGCTGTCTGACCCTGGACAGGTGATTATTGTCTCTGTGCCGCTATTCCTGGTTTGTAAAATGGGGACCATGTTAGTATCTACTGCATTTGAAAGGATCAAATGATCGAAGCACATAGAACAGAGTGTTACAAGAAACACATAGCCCCAGGGGTAAGAGATTAAACCCATCTTGCTCCAGACTCCTCTCATTAGTCTCTGTGACCTCAACATTCCTCCTGCATGACTCACTCAGCACGTTGCCTGTTACCCTGACGCCCCAACCCAGGCCCTCTTCTTGCCTGAGGCCACAGTGCCCTGCGCCTTCCCACCACCAGGATTCTGTTCGCCAGCTGCTACACTTAGGCCTCTCCTCCGGGAGCATCCCTGGCTACAGTCCCCCAAGCCCTCTCGCCCTCCACTCACTGCCCTCCCCACTTCCCCCTCCAGCCTTCTCCCCATCCGCAGTATAGATTCCATCCCCGCATGAACACTGGCCCCACCACAGAGACCGTGAGCACCCCCACTGCCTGCACGCGTTCCTCCTTCCTGGGCACACCAAGAGAACACGTTTCCCAGCTCCCCACCCCCTTGTAGTGGTCTAGGACCATGTGACTCGTTATGTAGGTCGCTTCTCCCTCCTGGAGCACCTCTCTGCCTTCTCTCTTCCCCTGTGTCTAACTAGTGGTAAAGGACGCCGGGAAGAAGCCTGGGCAGAATTACTAGTCCCAGGAAGCCTGGGTCCCTGAATCACCGCATGGCCACCTGCCCAGAACAGACTAACACACCAATGGAAGTAATACATGCCCCTTCAGGGCCAGGGAGGTTAAATAGCTGGTATGCCTTCCCCACTTTCTCTTCCCCTTCCACGGTGACCTAGGAAGCTGCAAGATGAAGACAACGGCATCAGAAAGAGGGAGCCTGGATCTCTGTGTTATCACACGGAGGAGAGATGCCTGACCAGGACCATCTGCAAGGATTTTGTATGTGTCAGAAACAGAGCTCGACCCAGGGTGGATGGGGCAAGACTCTCTCAAAAGAAGCCAGTTGGGTCTAGGGTTGAGGTTTGCCAGGCCAATACAGTGGAAGAATGGAGTGATGTGTTAGTCAGTATAGACCAACTGCTGTAACAAATAGCCCCCAAATCTCAGCAACTGAACACCACAGGCTCTATTTCATCTCTATTGATAGATGAGTAACTGCTCATCTAGGAATTTGACTACTCTAGGGACCTCACATAAGTGGTCACACAGTATTTGTTCTTTTATGTCTGGCTTATTTCACTTCTCATGTTGTAGCATGTGTCAGAATTTCCTTCCTTTTTGAGGCTGAATAATTCTGTATTTTGTTTATCCATTCATCTGGTGATGGACACTTGGGTTGCTTCCGCCTTTTGGCTACAGTGAATAATGCTGCTATGAACGTATGTGTGTCCAAATATCTACTCGAGTCCTTGCTTTCATTTTTTCTCAGTATATACCCAGAAGTAGAATTGCTGGATTATGTGGTAATTTGTTGTGTAATTTTTTGAGGAACCACCACCATATTGTTTTCCATGGTGGTGGCATCATTTTTCCAGCAATGTACAAGGGTTCCAATTTCTCACCAACACTTATTTTGTTTTTCTTTCTTTGTCTTTCTTTCTTTATTTTTGAGGTAGAGTCTCGCTATGTCACCTAGGCTGGAGTGCAGTGGCATAATCATAGCTCACTGCAGCCTCGAACACCTGGGCTCGTGATCCTCATGCCTCAGCCTCCCAAGTATCTGGGACTACAGATGTGCACCACCATGCCAGTCTTACAAATTTTTTATAGAGATGAGATCTCACTATGTTGTCCAGGCTAGTCTTAAACTCCTGGTCTTAAGTGATCCTCCTGCCTTAGGCTCCCAAAGTGCTGGGATTATAGGTGTGAGACACCACACCTCACCCCGTTTTTTGGTTTTTTGTTTTCTTTTTAATAATATCCATCCTATTGTGCTTATTAACCATTTGTATATTCAGGTAATAAACATGTAGGCATGACACAGTACCCTTGTCTGTCCTATCTTTGACTCTCCCTCCATCACCTTGTCCTTGTTTCACCTTAGATGCCAATTTGTGATGAGATTTCCTCCTTCATGGATCAACTTGTTTGGGTTTGGAGTGGAGCCCTCCATGCCCTGTGTTCACACATCTCAGGTGAGGAGGCTTTGGGGCAGTTTGCCAAGGTTCTACCACCTTCAGTCACTCCTGCCTTTTCTCCCTCCAGGGAGCAAGTTTCCAGAACTAGGCACCCGTCGCCACGTTCTGCAAGCCCCTGCTAGACTCAGAGGTGCCAACTGACCGAATCTCTCCTGGGGCTGCTGCATTGGCTTGGGTAGGATTCTTTCTGCCCCTGCTGTGTCCCCAACCCCCAGGCCATGGGCTGTTAGGGTATCGGGCCACAGAGCTCCACTGCCCCCTCACCCCCATTTCTGGAAAAATTGCTTTCCATGAAACCAGTCCCTGGTGCTGAAAAGTTTGGGGACCGCTATACCCCTGGGAATGGGAGTTGCTGGTAACCACAGCACTGTCTATGAAGAGGCAGGCCTGGGCCTCGCCCAGAACTCATGGTCTTCCCCAACCTCTTCCCCTCTCTGTTCTCCAGCTGGCACCTGGGTCTTCCCTGGGCTTCTAATTTGAAGGAGGTGCAGCTCTCCCAACCTTCTCCCCACCCTCATTCCTCTCTCCATTGCCTCCCTTCCCGAAAGAAAGAAATTCAGATCCTATAAAAGACAAAGCTCCTTTTTCATTTAAAATGATTTTTTTTCTTTTATTTATTTATTTTTTAGAGGCAGGGTCCCACTATGTTGCCCAGGCTAGTCTTGAACTCCTAGTCTGGACTAAGAGGTCAAGCTGGGGCCGGGCGCGGTGGCTCGCACCTGGAATCCTAGCACTCTGGGAAGCCGAGGTGGGTGGATTGTTTGAGCTCAGGAGTTCAAGACCAGCCTGAGCAAGAGCAAGACCCCGTCTCTACTAAAAAAATAGAAAGAAATTAGCCGGACAACTAAAAATATATATATAAAAAATTAGCTAGGCATGGTGGCACATGCCTGTAGTCCCAGCTACCTGGGAGGCCGAGGCAGGAGGATCGCTTGAGCCCCAGGAGTTTGAGGTTGCTGTGAACTAGGCTGACACCACGGCACTCTAGTCCGGGCAACAGAGTGAGACTCTGTCTCAAAAAAAAAAAAGAGTTCAAGCTGGGATTGCAGGCATGAGCCACTATGCCTGGCCCTAAAATGTTTTTTTGTTTTTGTTTTTACCTTTTTTTTTTTTTTAAGAGATAGGGTCTTAGCCGGGCACAGTGGCTCACGCCTGTAATCCTAGCACTCTGGGAGGCCGAGGCGGGTGCATTGCTTGAGGTCAGGAGTTCGAGACCAGCCTAAGCAAGAGCGAGACCCCCGTCTCTACTAAAAATAGAAAGAAATTATCTGGCCAACTAAAAAATATATATAGAAAAAATTAGCCGGGCATGGTGGCGCGTGCCTGTAGTCCCAGCTACTCGGGAGGCCGAGGCAGGAGGATCGCTTGAGCCCCAGGAGTTTGAGGTTGCTGTGAGCTAGGCTGATGCCACAGCACTCACTCTAGCCCAGGCAACAGAGCGAGACTCTGTCTCAAAAAAAAAAAAAGAGATGGGGTCTCACTCTGTCACCCAGGCTAGAGTGCAGTGGTGGGACCATAGCTCCCACCTCACTGCAGCCTCCAACTCCTAGACTCAGGGGATCCTCCCGCCTCAGCCTTCTGGGTAGCTAGGCCCACAGGCATGTGCCACCACACCTGGCTGTTTTTTTAATGTTTATTTTTTGTAGAGACAGGCTCTCTCTCTGTTGCCCAGGCTGGTCTCGAACTCCTGGGCTCAAGTGATCTCCCCACCTTGGCCTCCCATAGTGCTGGGATTACAGGCGTGAGCCACTGTACCCAGCCCCCCAAAACAGTTTTTTCTTCATCAAAAAAATCAAAAGAAATTCACTGCAGAAAATGTGGGAAATACAGAAAAGCAAAGGGAGAAATCCTACTAGCCAGAGACCAGCGTGGCCGCTGGGAGTTTGCTCCACCTCCTCCCAGGCTCTCTGGGTCTACAGTTTTTGAATAGTTTTGTATCCTGCTTTTTTTTCCCCTTAAAATTATATTGTTGCATCAATAAAAGCAGATGGGCTAATGAAGAGATACAGGAATGGGGGCATGGAGAGGGTCACGACAAGGCAGTTATAGTAGAATGCTAACTATATATTCCAGGTGGAGAGTACATGGCGTGCACTGTCCAATTCTGTCACATTCTCTGTGGATGTGAAACTTTTCACAACAGAGTGTGGAGAAACAATTGGATTGTGAACATATGCATGTCTTGTGAACCAGTAATTCCACTCCTGCATATACACCCGATAGAACCGAGTGCTTACGTCCACCAAAAGCCATCTGTGCATGTGCCTAGTATCACTATCATTTATTTATTTTGAGACAGAGCCTCACTCTGCTGCCTGGGCTGGAGTGCCCGTGGCATCAGCCTAGCTCACAGCAACCTCAAACTCCTGGGCTCAAGCAATCCTTCTGCCTCAGCCTCCCAAGTAGCTGGGACTACAGGTGCCCACCACAACACCCAGCTAATTTTTTGTTTCTATTTTTAGTTGCCCCACTAATTTTTTTGTATTTTTAGTAGAAATGGGGTCTTGCTCTTGCTCAGGCTGGTGTCGAACCCCTGACCTCAAGTGATCCTCCTGCCTCGGCCTTCCAGAGTGTTAGGATTACAGGCGTGAGCCACTGTGCCTGGCCCCTAGTATCACTATTTACCATAGATCCCAACAGGAAACAACCCAATGTCCACCAGGAGTGGACTGTCAAGACATCTAGGTGTGTTGAGACAGTGGAATACTATGCAGCAACGAAGAAGAGTCGGTGCCGACGCACACGACAGCATGCAGGAGTCCCATGGACACCCAGTGGAGTGAGGGCAGACAGGCGAAAGAGCGCACCCTTTGATCCCATTCACGAGGTTCTAGCAGTGGCTGCATGGCTCCTCCCGTCCACCTCGTTGCCTCACCCGGGCCTTGCCAGCCCGTGTACTCCACGGGGCAGGGATCAGGTTCTGCTGTTGACAGAAGCTTGGAGTAGGGTGGTGCTTGGCCCTGGGTCACATGGCACATCAGTGACAGGCTGGCCTGTGGCCTCCGAATCCCATCACCCAGGCCTGGCTCGCCCGGCACGCTGGCAGGCTGGCAAAGGCAGAGGCATCCGGGTTGCAAAAGTCTGTCTGGTCCAACTTCCTTGGCAGCCTCTCCCCCGCGGTGGCAAGACGGTGGCCAACAGCTCCAGGCTCATATCCTAGCAATAAGGCAACTTCAGTGGGGAGAGAAGTCCCCTCGCCTCAGGGTCCCAGCCAAAGTTTGCATGCCCAGCTTGGTCACGTGCTCATCCCTGGACCGGTCACCGCGCCTGGGGGATGCGCTCTCTGACAGGCCAGCCCTGGAGTGGGGCTGCGGGTGAGAAGCCTGTCCACCCTGAGCCCCATGAACGGGGAACGGGGAAGGGACCTTTGCCAAGGAAGGGGGAATGGACTACAGGAGGCAGAAACAGTGAATGACCATGACAAGGGAAGCCAAGAGCTATTGTCCCAGCTCTGCAGACGGTGGCCATTCTTTCTTCCTTACCTCCTGGGCAGCAGGGGCGTGCTGGAACAGTCCAGGGGACAGTGGGGGAGGAACGTTCTCTTGGAGGGCGGGGAGTGTCCTCTCCGGTAGCCTCAGGGACCATCTCACCTCCTCACCAGCGCTCCGCAGAGCCCATTTCGCAGATGAAGAAAGACAGACGTTGCAGCCAGTAAGCGGCCGAATTTAGGCTCAAAGCCAGGTCTTTCCGATCCCGGGGCCTGAGTGCCACCACTCCACTATTCACTCCTCTGTGCTTTCTCTCAAAAATGCCATCACTGTGTGGTTAAAGCTGTGCTGGGGGAAGGCGGCCACTGTGGGGGAGCTGGTGGGGCCGTGTCGAGGGCGGTGGGACCCTTCCTCACCTCCACGGCCCGACTCTTCCGTCTCCCTCAAAATCCAGCTCAAAGGACACTTCCTTCAAGACGTCTTCCCTGCTGTGGGCATAACCTTCCTCCAGCCCCTGCAGGAGGGACACACACACACTCTTCCGGGCACCACAACCCCTGGGCTGCCCTAATCAAAGCTCCAGCCAAAGCGGGGCCGCGCGTGCATGTGTGTGTGTGTGTGTGTGTGTGTGTGTGTGTGTGTGTCCTCCTGGCAGACTGCACAACCTGAGGGCAGGGAGAGGGGGTTCCCTGGTGCCCAGTGTACATCAAGGCACAAACACCACTCGAATGAGCCAGTGACTCTCACAGCAAGCTGCCCTGCAGACAGCACCAGGGGGCCCCTCAGTGCCTTGATCTGTGGGTGGCTGCTGCTGGCGCAGGCAGAGTCCGGACCCCTGCAGCTCCTGGAGGCCGGGGTACAAAGTCAGCCTGTCTTAACAGGGCCCCTGTCAATCCAGCTGACACCAAGGCCTTTGGAAGCCACGTGGACAATAACACACTGTCACCCTGCTGCAGGCTGCTTATTTGACCCAGTGCCCGGAATGCTGCCTGGCGTGGGCGTGACGGTCACACCCAGCTCACCTCCAGCACAACCCAGTTCTGCCTCTTTCCTCACTCAGGGGCCATATGCTAACCCGGCTGCCCCTCCCTGTGTCCTCCCTGTGCCCACCGGCCACAGGGCTGGGGGGGCAGGGGGCAGCTTCAGAATTGGGCAGCTCTGGCCGGAGTTCCACCTGGACTGGCAGGTGGGCGTGGGCCTGCCCCAGGGCCCTGTCACCCACTGGGCACCCTCACTGGGCACCCACAACCTCCCTCTCACTCCTCTCATCCTACAGCACTGCTCGCTGACCAGAGCACTTCCTCTTCTTACCTGGGGGAGAGATTTGGGTTCCTGTGCCAGCTCTGCCCTTGCCTAGTGGCACATAGCCGGGGCCCGTCACTAGGCCTCAGTTTCCCTCTCTGTGTTTCTTGGCTGTACGCGGGCGCTGCAGAGGCTGATTCCTTGAGGCGGGGTGAGTCTGGGTTTTCGAGCTCAGTGCTCCCGGGGCCCAGCCCACAGGGCTGTGTGGGAACCTCCCGGAAGGGTCAGTTTCTGTGCCAGGACGTGGGCCGGAGGGCCAGCCAGAGGACAGTACGTTCCTTGCTGGCCCGTGGGGCTCCCGCGGCAAGCTGACGTCAGCGAGGCCGCTGGCCCCTCTGCCAGACCTCACGCCAACACGGAGCAAGCTGTGCTCCCCGCGTCCGGCCCCTTCTCTGCCGGGCTGGGCTGGGCAGGACGAACGTGTCCTGGCACAGGCCTGGGTGCAGCCCATTTGCCCAGGCTGACCTGGGCTCCGCACTTCCGCTGGGGCAGTGACTGGCCCAGGGGCTCCAACGGCTGGTGGCAGCCTGAGGCTTTGACTTCAGAACCCACCCAGGTTCTGAGGACGAGAGACTTTGGTCACTGGGGGCTGCTTTCCCAGAGAGGAAGCCCCTTCCCCATCAGCCTGCCGCTGCCTCCCTGGGCCCAATACCGGTCAGGCCCCAAGGACCCCATGCGGCTCGAGGGCTCAGGGCCGAGTGGAAGGAAGCCCTGGTATAGGGGTCAGGGGTCAGGGGAGATTTGGGAGGAGACGTCTGCACAGACCTGAGGGGTGAGAGGGAGCTGCTCAGATAAGGGGTGGGCTGAGAGAGGGTCCCAGGCAGAGGGAGAAGCAAGTGCCGCCAGGTGAGCCCCAGGGCCAGCCATCAGCAGCGCCCCCAGCCCATCCTCTCACCACAGCCCACCAGGCCCTCCCAGGGGTCCCCAGGCCCCCAGCCTGGAGCAGCCCAATGTGGTGGGGCCGGAAGGTGGGTGACTCTAGGCGCTGCCATCCCACTTGGAGCCTCGGGCTCCTCCCAGGAACGGTGGTGAGGTCCAGCCCTGCCGGACCTCGATGTTCCCAAACATCCCAGAGACACACTTGTGAGCGCTCAGCCAGGCACCCTCCAAGGCGAGCGCTGCCATGTCGCTGTCTGGGGAGGAAGGGCAGGCTGTGCTCTCAGCGCCAGCTCCCTGCTGCAGGGGTTGAACATTAACCCCTTGGGTGAGTGGCTCCAGCTAAACAAACACGTATTATCACATGTCAACAGCAGCTGGTCCCAGCTCAGAGCAGCCCTGCCTGGCACTGCCCGCCGTGGCCAGCATGGGGGTGCTTAGGCTGGGTGCACAGCAGGTATTGCCCTGGGCGCAGCCCCTGTCCACCTCTGCCTCCTGTGCACTGTGTGACCCCAGGCGAGTCATTGTCCCCGCCTCTGTACAGTGAGAGGCCTGGCCCTCTGTGCTCTGGCCTCCTGCGTGGCTGGGCCACAGTGGGGACTGGGCGCCAGGGGTGGGGGTGGGGGCGGTGCACTCGGGCTGGGTCTGGATCTGATCCGTTGAAGCCAGAGAAGAAGTACAGGATTTGCAATTAGATTCAAGGAAATAACAAAAGCAACTAACAGTTACTGAACACTCACCATGTGCCAGACGTAGTGCATCTTTTTGTTGTTTTATTTAAAATTCAATGAGGTGGCTATTACTATCATCTTTATTTTACAGAGCAGGAAACAAAGGCACAGTTAGGTAGAGGTGCTAAATTGGGAAGTGCTGGGGACGGGATTTGCCCCTGAGGCTGCTCACTGCATGCCCACCACGGCCCCTGAGGGCTGCAGGCCAGGCCCCACCTGCCATCCTCTTTCAAACCTTCTGGATCGGCCATGGCGAACTTCTCGCCATCCTTCCCAGAAGACACCCTGTCCTTCCTTGTCTCCAGAACTTTGCACATGGCCACTGCCCCTCTGCTCTTTGGGTTTATGAACTCCTATTCATCCCTCAGCAGCCTTCTTAATCTCATCTTCTCCATGAAGCCTGCCTTGCTTGGTCCCCAGCAGAAACAAGGCACTCTCCTTGGTGCTCTTTCAATACTTCTCACATACATGTATCCAAGCAATTTTCACACGTTCTTGCTATTTGGGCATCTGTTTCCCTTGAGGGAAAATGCTGGGTTTTAAATCCCCCTGGAGTTCATGTGCCTTTCCAGCACCCAGCACCTATTTGGCATTCAAATAGGGAAGGCCGTCAAGGGAACAGGTGAATCCAGAGAGACTCCTGTGGAAGCAGGAGAGAGAGGAACAGAGATGGAGCAGCATCTTCAGGTGAGCAGAGGACGCATGGTTTGGCTGACAAAGAGGCATCAGCCAGAGGAAGAAAGAACTAGAATAGTTGTGTGTTTTGAGGCTGGGCCAGAGAAGGTTGTGATCAAGGCAACTTGAGCAGGTGTCAGCTGCAGAGGGCAGAGGTCAGAGGCCCAGCAGGCGTCTGGGGTGCCACACACAGACTGTTGAGGTGGGACGTGGGTACCAGCTGACACTAATTACTGACTTGGGTGCCAGGCCAGGCATGAAGGGCCTCCTGGGCACTCTCTCACTTAATGCTCAACAAGCCCGGAGTTAGGTGCTGTTACTACCCCTGCTTTACAAGTGACAGAACCAAGACTCAGGCAAGGGCAGCACTTAGCTCAGGCTCACACGGCTGAGGAAGGGCAGAGCAGCACGCCAGGGGCACTGCCCAACCCCACATCCTCACCGTGCCCAGCCCTAGGCAGCCGGCTCTGGGCCACCTGGAGGCAAGGCTTAGCCTCCTCAGCTCACCTCTTGCCCCTAGAAGAAAAATGTGGCTTGATTGGCAAGAGGAGGAAACAAAAATAGCAGTTTTGTTTATAGGAGAGTCTCCAACCTACCATAGGCTGGGAGAAAAGTTAACTCCGAGACTCCCGTGGACTCCCGGCCTGTAGTTCGTGGTCACTTCCAATCAGTGTCCAATTCCCCATCCCCACAGGGACTGGTGTGATGAAATCAAAATTACCCAACCAGCAGCCCCGGGAGCAACAAGCACCCATGAATAGTGGCAAAAGCATAACTTGCTTAGCAAATGTGCTTCTGAGATGTAAATCAACTCTGTAAATAGAACCCTGCTTCCCATTCACGTAATTAGAGCTTCGAAAATCTGTCCCATGAGAGAAAACACTTGTCTCGAGGGTGACCACAGTTGTATTTTAGAGGATAACACAAGGAACCTTCTGATCAAACACAGTTATTCCTTCGCCCTTGGGTTCCACTTGTGTCAAGTGACTATTAAAATCGCCGAGACCCGCAGCTTGCCTGGCTGGAGGAGACCTTGCAGCCCTGCAGTGTCCAGGCAGGCTGGCGTTTGACTCGCTCCTTCAGATAAGGAGGGCGGCACCCCTCAGAGGCCCAGGGGCCGGGCAAACATCGCCCACGAGGGCAGTGGCACCTCTCCCACTTCTCAAGCTCCCTGAGCATATGTGACTAATGGGCGTGAGCCACCCCACTTACCTGCACCATAACCTGCAGACAAACTTTTGGCCCCACATAACTGCATGGAAGTGGTAAGAAGCAGTGATTCCTATTGTCACCCAAGCTGGCCTCAAACTCCTGGGCTCAAGTCACCCTCCTGGTCCTTCAAAGCTGTGGCCACCTCCTTTGTGCACTAAAAACATATTTACCAAGGTGCCCACCACCTCGACGAGGGGATCTCGTCGGGTCCTGTCTGGGGAGTGGCATCCCCGAGCCATGCTCACTTGGCTCCCAGGGCTCTGGAGCCCAGTCCCCTGCGCTCACTGGAACTGCACCGGAGGCCGTCTGCCATCATCTTAGGTGACCAATGCCCTGATCTGTCAGAAGTGCGACTTCTCATTGCCAGGAACATTCTCCCCCAGGCCCCATCGGGGACCTTGTCATCCTCAGAAAATGCAGCCCCTCCAATGCTCTGAGAGCCCACCCTCTGCCCCCACCCTCTGCCTGTCCCCCCATTTGTTCTTCTCGTCACTGGTTGGCTGTCCTTGGCCTGCAGTCTCCAGGCTTTCTACAGCTCCACCTTCACCCGGCCAGTGGCCCACTCAGCCCACAGACTCACCTTCTCTTCCCTGTGTGCATGCACAGCCCTTCATCCACCTGCTCTTCCGCCAACCCAGACACTATGCCCCCCAGCCTGCCATCTTCTGTGGCCCCCACCTGGCTAAAGGCCATGGCCAGAGAGGCTCACACATGCAGAAAAGTGCTGCCACCAGCCCACGCCCTCTTGGGCGTCCAGGACACTGACGGTACCTGGAAGGTGATGGGCAGATTTGTATTTCTTGAATGAATTACACTAGGTTTCCACAGCCAGCTCGTTTTCCCGTCCTCAGTTCCACACCTCTCTCGCGCTCCTCAAGCCTCGTCTCTGCGTTCCAGCTGCCCCTGCTTCACAGACAAGGAAACCTCGCGCTGGACTGGCTTCCCCGCCACAGCCCATAACCCTCTCCTCCCCTCGGAAGGAAGACAGACCTGTGCTCTGAAGACCACCCTCACCCCGCACCCCTCTGAATGACTCTTTCACTTTCCTTCTCAGAACACACGCCCCCTGTGGAAGCTTCCCATCTCAAAGGGGAAACTTGCTTGTCTCTTACTAGCATGTGAGGCCCCTCCTCTCCTGGCTCCATCCTCCCTCACTCCTCCAAGGCCTGCCCCAATCTGTGCTCTCCAAGGTCACAGAGGACCAGTGGCCTTAGAGCAGCATTCCCTATGGCCCTCCATGCCTCAGCCCCCTTTCCCTAGGTTATCTCACTGCTATGGTCTGAGTTTGTCCCCCAAAGTTCAGGTTGGAAATTTAATCCTCAATGCACCAGTCTCGAGAGGTGGGACCTTTGTGGGGTGATTAGGTCACGAGCCCCTGCCCTCACGAATGCACTAATGCTGTTATCGTGAGAGTCCCTGAGAAAAGTTAGCTTCCCTGCCCCTTGCTCGCCCTGGGACGCCTTCCATCACGGGCTGACGCATAACCAAAGCCCTCACCAGAAGTGGCCCCTCCATGTTGGACTTCCCAGTCTCCAGAACCATGAGCCAAATAAACTTCTATTGTTTGTAAATCGTTGTCTGTGGAGTTCTGTCACAGCAGCACAAAACGGACTGAGATACCCTCTCCCAGGGCTTTAATTTCATCCCACACTGAAGACTCAAATCTCACCCCCTCAACACCAAGTACATAATATGTGCCCCCAAAATACTGAAGTGTAACTTTACTGCTGTCACACTAGACCCAGGCCACTCAGGGGCTTGGACTGGTGCCAGCCATCTGGCATGCCTGAGTGGCCCGGCCACGTTCTGCTGCCCCTCAGTGGAGCACTCAACAGGGTGGGCTGCCCCTAAGATGAAATCACTGTCTACTTACCAGAAAAACTCAGAAATCTGACAAGGAGAACATAGGATCTGGTAACAGGTTTGACTTTTTCAGAGCATTAAAAAAGCCACGAGCTTGCAGTCTGTCTGTCCTCTGGCCTAGCGGCTTTCCCTTTCCATGAATATTTGTAAGCTTAGTGCCCTGGGAGAATGTTAGTGGCAGAGGAGGCAGCGTAACTGGGAGACTCCCTTCCCAATCCTGGCTGTTCACACACCCTGCCCCTTCCCACCAATCCTGGTGCTCCTTCAAAGAATCAAAGTTCACTTTGCCTCCAGGTTCCGTCACTAGTAAACACGCCATAACGGGCTACAAAAATGGCCCCGAGGCTGGCAGCCTGTTCACACCTTGCCACTGGATTCTGCTGCCAAGTACACAATGGTGTGCAGGTCAGGGACAGAAAGGTGGCATTTGAGAAATAAGTCATACAAGGGCTCCGGGCAAGCTAGCTGCCATTAGCTATTGGAAAGGAGAGAAAACCCGATATGCTGTATCAGATGCCTAAGTACTTAACAGGCACGCCATGTTTTAGCTTTTCCCATACTGGGAACCCAAGTTTGGTCAGATATTTATTAGGAAAAGTCAACGCTTTGCCTGGACTGTACCATTCACCCAGAGTATCCTCAAGGGTGGATGCAGAGCTAGGTGTGGTGACTCACACCTGTAATCCTAGCACTCTGGGAGGCCAAGGTAGGAGGATCGCTTGAGGTCAGGAGTTTGAGACCAGCCTGAGCAAGAGCAAGACCCTGTCTCTACTAAAAATAGGAAAATTAGCCAGTCGTGGTGGCACATACCCATAGTCCTAGCTACTTAGGAGGTGAATAGCTTAAGCCCAGTAGTGTGAGGTTGCAGCAAGCTATGATCATGCCACTGCACTCTATCCTGGACAACAGAGGGAAACTCTGTCTCAAAAAAAAAAAAAAAAAGTGGATGCAGCTCAGCCTGACACTTAACTGGCGACAGGACCCAGCGTCCACACTGACTTGAGAATTGTGCTAGGTGCTAGAAGATTTGGAGATTAAGCAGCTTGCTCAAGGCTACTCAGATGTCGCAGAGCTGGGCAAATTCATTTCCTGATTCCTACACCAGTCATATTTCCTTCTTTCCAACTAGGTTTTGCAACAGTAAATGGCAGAAAGAAGGACCCATGGCAATCCTGGATATGTTAGTTTTGTCCAATACAGCAAGGGGGGAAAAACCAGTAACTAGAAACCATTAATAAACGGATTGTAAAAGCACCTAAATGTTATTTTGTTCCATTTGAGGGCAAGTATTTCTTGAGTTTAAGGGCTAGGAGGGTATGTAACTTAAAATAGAGTCTCCCTCCTGAGAGAGAAATGAGTGGCACCAGAAACAAGAGAAGACTAGGGACTAGAGAACTGAACACTCACAGATAGTGAAAAGCTTTAGAAACTTTCTGATTTTGTGTTTTACACGAAAACTTCTTGAAATCACCATTTTTGATTTTTCCTTTTCAGATACAGTGAACAGCGGCCAAATTGTTTTAATTTCCGAATTTATTAAAATGATTAACCTCAATACTGCAAGTGCATGTACAAAATATTTGTAAAAAATGTTTTTAATGAAACGTTAAAGAACTTACCTCAAATGCTGAAAAAGTCCTTTCATTCTTTCAGTACAAGGAATACATTGTATCTCAAAAGTATTACAACTCAGCAAAACAATTTAAAACAGTAATTTGAAAAATGATTGAAAATTGAATACTTTACATATATTTCTATGATCATTTCCTAATTCTTACAATGCCAAAATCTTAACGAATCATTGCATAAGCTCAAGCTAGTTTTATTGAATGCAACCTCTTCCAAACTGGTCAACAGTGTGTGGATTTCACCATTCCGCACAGTGAAGTTCTACAGCAGATCTAGAACAGTTCGGAGGCCCCTACCTTTAAGAACGGAAATTAGGTTTCCCTAGAAGGCATCAACAGTGGCTGCTGAGTGCTTGTGCATACCAACTCCTGAGAGGCAGTGATTCGTTACCAAATGTCACTGCTCTGAGACCCATGGGAAGGTCAGCCTCAAAAGACGAGGCCACAATAAAATTAAAATATCATAAATAAGTTACTAAAAGTAAGCTTAAAAATGAAGAAAAATGGGAAATGTATTGTTACTTTTTCTTAAGATTGAAATTCCTGAAATGGCTATTGTTGGTATTCAAATAAAGTGTTAGTCTCTGAAACTCTTCAAAACACCCCAAACTAAGGTGGGAAAAGAAGAGGCGCCCCACTGCCCTCCAGCACTCTCCAGACACAGGGAGCCCAGGACTGGCTGTGGGCTGCCAAGTGCTCCAGGTGCCTGGGGACAGGTGCTCCTGAGACCAGGGGCTGCTCTCCCTCATGAGGTGACGACCTCCAGATGCGGCAGAAGGGGGTGTGGCTGGAAGGAAGTCTACTATGTGCTTCCAAATTAATACCTGAGGAATTAGACTGCACCATAACAAACAAGGATGAGACCATGTAAGACTACGGAAGTAATTCCTTAGAGAACATAGGCAAAAGAAAACCACCTAAACTTTAAAAACTTTTAATGAACCTTATTAATTTCTATTTGGAACCTATGGGCAAGAGGTTTAAGGAGCTTAATTTAAATAATGTCCCTCAAACCTGGAAACTGGTAGGAATCAATTGTAGTAACAGTAAGCATTGAGGTTTTCTCCACTGGACTTTTCATTACCTGCAGATTCCTTTTAACATTTTAAGACATGGGCTACTTTTCTATAGATACTATACAAATCCCCTAAATGGATTTTACTTAGGAACACTGTGTCTGAAAGTACACATACACGTTTCCCCAGAAATAGAGACCCACTGGTGTCAAACACCTGTTACAGATTTATATTCCCAAATCTTTTGCCCAGTGATTTGTAAAGTAACCCAGAGAAATGAAAAGAGCCTGGTATTGAACATAAAGTAGTAATCAAAAAATTTGCTCATTAAGTTACTTAAAATTAATTTCTCTTCTCAAAGTGCTTCAAAAAACAAATTAAATCTGACTCTTTTTGTTTAACTGAAAATATAGTCAAAAAATCTTTGATATTTTCATAATAAACTAACATAAGCCAAGAACTCCCACTGATGCAGTGCTTAAAACTATATATTTATAATTTCCTATTTTATTGGCATGAATATTTCTAAACTTAAAAACCTTCCTGGTAAGTTCTTTTAATTTCTTATGACAAAAATTCCTCACAACACACAAATATTTACAACATATACATTGTTTTCAGTTGTTTACACTGAATTTCAAAGACAAACATTTTTATAGGTTACCACAGAACAAAAGCTGTGACTCATGTTTTTATTTCATAAACTATTATAAGTTAAAGTGAATAGATTTTTTTTAATATTCCTTGTAGCATTTTACAAGTGCAACAGAAAACTTGAAGACCCAAATTAAGATAGCTGTAGTTCATTAGATAAACGTTGCCTGTTGTCATCACATTGTTCACAGCAAATTTTGAAAAAATAAGCACCAATCATTCTTGCAAAGAACAATTTTATCTAAAAGGGTTGAAAAGAGTTAAATACAAGGTCTTTAATTTACATGACAAGCAATAAATACGCCGTATCGAAACTCATCCTGCACACTGCTACCTTTGTACATATAATGTACTGAAAGTGAGCTGTCACGCGTGTAAATGTATTTTTTTTTTTTTTGAAGAAACCAATCTGACTCCCAACCAATGGTCTGCTATATTAACAAAGGCCACAAACAGTACACCTGGGCCAGCAAACAGTGTGAAACTGACAAACTCCAAGGAGGGGAAACATCTAGCAAATAAATCAAAAAGCCAAAGATCGTTGCTGGTGATATTAGCATACTAGAAAATCTTAATATGCTGCTACTATGATTTGTTTTAAATTATTATTTAGACATATATTAAAGAGCCAACTAATGCTCTTAAAAGTTAAAAAAAAATTGTGTAGCCACATTATTGTTTTCAACGTCCTGTGTGGAAAGTTGCTATCACTGTACAATTTTGCTTGAGCCTTTATTTTACAACAGGGCTTTTACCTCTAACTCAGAATTGCACGTAAGAAGGCTATTTAAAAAGTACGATAAAAATTTGCACAAATCAGACTTAAGAAGAGTCAGTATGCTGTACACTTTCTACAATATTATGCTGATAAGTGAAGAGACAATAGAAGTGCTGCCACTAAAATGTTTCAGTTGAGGAATAATTGACTGGAATTTTTTATTTCTTTAAAGTAGTTATCCCAGGTCAAATTAAGACCAAGAGCTTATGCATTAAGCCTTAAAGACTGATCTTCTCTTCTCCTTGAAGAAATGTCAATATCTATAGAGTCTTTTCCAACTATTAGCCTCAATCGCTTAGCTGGAGGAAGAGGAATAAAATCATCTTCAAAGTCATCATCATAGTCATCTTCCTCTTCATCTCCCTCAGAAGAGGAGGAATCATCTGTACTTTCTTCCTCATACTGACTGTACTCATCTACCTCCATTCCAGACTCCAGGAGAGAAAGAGGATCGCTGCAGCACACCCCATTTTCATGAAGCCCCTCTGCATAAGATCCCCTACTTTCTTCATCCCGTTTTAGCTGGATTTTTAACTTTGTAGAATTACTGCCTGATCCTGAGTTAAATCCATTATTAAGCTTTGCTACGTAGAGATTATTATCATTTTCATGGTCTTTACTTAACTTGATGCTTATTTTTGAAGAATTCATTCCGTCACTCTCTTGGTCATTTGTCTTGCTGCTGCTGTCATGACGCCTCCGAAGAGTCAATTTGGGAATCCCAGAGTTATTTTCTAGGATCAGCTGTGCATCATACCTTGTAATGCGCCTCTTCTTTTTACTTTTTGCAGTTCTAAAGCCATCTTTTGTTTTGAAGCTATCTGATGTGACCACTGCACAACCGACAGATGAAGGAGCACAGTCTGCGTAGCTCACAGGCACACCTGACGTGCCACTGTGCTCGCCCTGGGCAGAATGGGGCCCCATCAGATCTGGCACTGCATCATTTTCCCCCGGAGAATCATGCATTGGAGTGGATTCCTCTATTTTTGCAAACTGTTTCACAAGTTTTCCCTGTCGTGACTTCTTTTTGGACACGCCAGTGTCATTTTTGTGACACTTTGTCTCCCCCTTTTGTGCAGTCTCATGAGCCGGTTCTTCTTCCTGCACAGCGGGAGCTGCTTGCTCCCCGCTGTCTGGGCAAGATTCCGCCACACTGTTTTTATAGCCATCCAACGTATTTGGTTCAAGCTTGATGTCAGAGGCCTCCTGCAGACTCGTTCTTGTCCTTGCTGACCGCCGGGTTATGTAGGTGCAGGGCGAGCTCTCCCCCTGCGAAAGAGCACCTCGTACAGGATTCTGTCTGTGTTCTCGTGCTGCGTGCCTGGTCAAGCACCCGCTAGCAACCACAGCTTGGGCTGGTCCCTCTGGCTCCTTATCTTTTTTAATGGGCAAATTTTTATACAGAACTACTTTAGGTTCTTTAAGTACTAAATTTCCCATTTCGAGTTTTCTTGAAGCATTCTTTTGCTCCAGCCGCTTGCAGTGATTTCTTAATTTTATCTTTGAGAGTAAAGGCTTTGCAGGCTTTTTCAGTTTCTTTGGTACCCTGGAATTATTTATGTGAGTTAGCTTGGATGAGGTAGAGCTGGAAGAGGCGGGAATTCTTGACACAGACTGCCTCGTTAACGTTCTGCTCTTGCTGTTCTTTTTCACACCAACGGAAGATTTTCGGTTAGAAGCTGTAAGGTTAAAAAAAAAAAAAAAAAAAAAAAGGTGAAAAACAGCCTTGGCAACACAGCAGAGTTCAACAAAACAATGCCCCAAACCAGACTATTAGCTATAGTATGTTGAGATTATACAGATGTAGAAAACAGACACCAGTTCAGATTTTGCCAGCACACACATTCCCTATACGGCTTTTCTTTGAAGTTCCCTTTCTAATTTATGGGCATCTATTCATTTCTGAGATAAGTTAGGAGCTTAGCACAGCAGGGACCTAGATTTCACTCTAAGCCTCTCCTTAATCTGTCATGATACTGGTCCGAATGAAGGCCTTTTTCTCTTGATTATTTCCCCACATAGAAGATTTGAAGAAAAGCTAAGTAAAAATCATGGTTTTCTTTTCTTTCACAAACTCTTCTTAAAATTGTCATTTTAAATATGTTTCTAAAACCCATTACTCATTAACCCGAAGTAAGTACAGTACTTGGCCAGTAGTACAGAACAGAAATATATTACTAATAGGCCCTAAGAGACAAATTCTATTACAATGGTTTCAAACAAGAAAAATAGATCCTAAGATCTGTATTTTGTTATTCCAGAAAATACACCGTCACTACCAAAAAGAACTGATTATCGTAAGTCGTTCTGGTCACCTCTGTGAGGACTGAGCTGTCAGATGAGCTGCAGAACTGGCTTGGGCACCCTTCGGTGACTGCCTGATGCCGACAGTCACACTGAAAAGAGGGAGCAGCAGCACACGGCTAGGATAACAGGCTTCAGGACAAAGGGCATACTTCTTTCCTCCAGGACAAGGATACAGAAAGGCTGCAAGGATCCTAGTGGTAACGATAACCTGAGAACTAATGTGACAGTTGAATGGCTTCTCAAAGGCTTTACATGCGACTCAAGCGTAAGCTGCTACTGCAGTGAGTCTCTGGCCTCGTCAGTGACTTTCTGCTATTTTTTTCCTCTACATTTACATTCTGGACTATTATTTATAATTTTACGCAAGTCAATTTCTCAATTACTTAGTTTCCACATCCCTCACTTCAAAAACCTCTTCCTAATCAAAACATCCTTTAAAGATGTTCCCTTCACTAGGGAAGCTGAAATGACTGAATTAATCGATTTTCACCACCTCTCACCAGAAAACAGGGAGAACAAGAACAAGGAATATGGGTAAGCCCAGCACAAATGCCGGCCCAGAGTGAGGATCAGGATCCTGCGGAGAAAGTTTGTCGGGCCAGAATGAGGATCAGGATGCTGTGGAGAAAGTTTCTGTTGCTTCCAACATGCCTGAGCATTGCCAGGGCAACTGCTATTCCTTATGCCTGGCTAAGCAAGTAAGTTACCATTAGTTTTTACTGAGAGAGGAGCACAAATGCATAACCAGCATTCCAAAAATATCAAACCACCAAGAATATAAGGCTCTGTACTCAGAGATTAGATCATAAATGGCTTCAGGGTACCTGAACTACCAGAATTCATAGCGAAGAGCTCCAATGACTAAACCAAGAACATACTTATACATGTGGGCTGCTAACAAGGGGCAACTTATTTCAGAGGAGTAGTGAAATTTGAATACTATCCCATTTGAGAATGAGTGATTTATGATGAACTGGAATTATACAGAACTACTTGGTAGAAAATATTTTAAAAAATAAGGCTGTTTAGGGGAATTCTTTTGTGAAAAGACTTCTTTATGCTTACATGGCTTGCCTACAAGGTGGACTGAGTAGATGCACTATTAATAGACACTAGTGTTTTGCTTGTTTCTAGGCAAAACCTAGGATACACCTGCATTTGTTTGGCTGCCATTTGCTTGGCTTTCCCAAGTGTGGCCACGATGAGCCTTCACTCACCCTGTGCTACTTGAAGGACTGATGTATGAGCAAGCTTAGTGGTTCTCCATCTTATTCTTCCTCTTTCCATACCATTCTTAGTATATACCTGCAATCACCCCTACTCAGTGATCACGTATCATATTCTCCACACAATCTCCTACAACCTGGATCCAGCCTGCCCCTCCAACAAGACAGCATCTGCCAATCCGATGACTTCGTTATAAAATCCAACGAACACTTCTCGACCCTTCATTTCTCTGAATATGACACCAATAACCATTTTTTCTTGAGAAATCCTCTCTTCCTTAGGCTGTCAATGAGCACACTCCCCAGGGCTTCCTTCCCCTATCCCTAGCACTCCTCCTCCATCTGCCCCTAGACTATCATTCCTCAGGCCCTCACTGCCCCACAGCCAATTACCACTTACATGCTGACAATTCCCTAACTCCTTTCTCTAGCTTCTCTCCTAAATTATAGATCCAGATCACCAAATGCTGACTGAGGCTGTCTCTAAGTCCCTCACAGACAACATGCCTAGACTGAGCTCACTGTCAAGTCCCCTGGCAGCTTCCCCTTCCACGTGCTCCATGTCAGGCAGTACAGCGACCATCTGCCCAGCTGCCAGACCAGAAAACTAGAGGTCATCCTTCACTCTCACTTTCCCTGTCTCATCCAATCACCACATCCTATGGAGTCTACCCCTGCAATGTCACGGCAACCCATCTACTCTTCCCTGTCCCAAATGCCATGGTCACCTGCCAGAACTATGTCTGTTTGCTCTCTCTCCCAACAATCTGTTATCTACCATGTAGCCAGAAGGATTTTCCCAGTATATCATGTCACTTCTGGGCTTTCAACCTGTCGGTAGTACCCTAATGCCCTAAGAATAAAGTCTAAAATATAAAACTCTGGTCACATCTCTTCTTTCCACCCTGTACTCCAGTGATGGCACGGGAGTACAAGTCATCTTCTATTCAAGTCCTCCACTTGACCACTATCATTGTATGAAAGTCCCTCTGCTCTGAACATGCTTCACTTGGTCAACTTCTCATCCCCTCGTCAGTCTCAGCTTAGGCCCACCTCTTTCAGGGAGACTTTTGTGGCTTTTTTGGTAAGACAGGGTGTCCTTCCTATGTATTCTCACAGCACCTAAGACTCTCCTTACTTGGCACTTATTTTATTCAGTAGATGAAACCCCATTCTGTGGTGATTCTGAATCCAGGCTCTCTCCATCCTATCCCTCCTTCCAAAAGATTCACTGTTGGCAGTAGTATACCAAAACTCTTTCACGTGTTTGTGTCTAAACTGAGCACAAAATGGACTGCATTTGATGCTATGTATTACTTCAATAGAGATTTCACTTCTATGGTTGTGTATTCATCACTGTATTCTCCTTTTGTTTGAAAAGCATTACTCCATCAAAAGCCCAGTCAAAAGGTATGCTCATCAAGTCAAAGGCCAAAAAAGACACAGATAAACCAGGCAAGAGAAATGTGAGCAATGAGACTAAGATGAGAGTCCAATGTAGTGCCAAGAGTCCTTCACTGTCCAAAGAAGGTGCTATGCTGTCCTTCGGGGGTTGAGAATTTCAGACAGTGAGGAGGAAGAGTGTGGCCACAATGACAAACCAAAAGTCAGTAATTTTTAAAAAGTCTATTAAGATACTAAGGATTACGCACAAGTGGAGACAAGATATGCCTGTGGTTACCCTTCCTTCAGCACTAATATACCTTATGTGATTATCTTCTCCTAGTGGCTGGGACAAATCCCAAATGCATAAACCTGGTTGGTAATTTCAGATGGGGATACATATCCTTCTTAGCAATTACTATATATACTCGGTGCTGTGCAAAATGGCCAAATTAGTATGATGTCAATCCTAATGAATACCCTTGAAGTGCCATTAAACCCTTGTGAAAACCAAGTTCACATGGACTAGCATGCCTCAGATCATCCATCTTAGGCATGCTGGCAGGGATAGGACTTGACCTTAGGCCTGTGGCTCAAATCAAGATCCCTAGTTTTTAATCACTGTTATGCTGCTTATAAGGTATACTACTGAATTACTATGGTGTCATAACTCACAGGTAAAGGACCCACTGCATGGCTATCATGGTCATTCCAGGGTGCCCTCAAAACCATAAGGCAGTGTGGCATCAAGACTTACAAGCCGATATAAGAGCTGCAAAGTGACACCAAAGCCTTCCTGAGTGCTCAGATTGCACAGGAAATACACACTGTCAATGTGAACCCAGATTAACATATGGGGCACATGCAGTTCAGCATCTCTAGAACTTGAGACTCCAGAAAACCCTCGATGGGACTTTGCAGACCTCAGTCTCAAGGAGTTTACTAGGCACAAGTAGCTTTCATCTAATGTGACCAACACGGTCTGGCTACCTGGAACAGGGCTCTGGAAAGAACTCTGAAGCAACCTGTAGACTTAGGAGAGAAGTGTTCTGATTAATTAGTGACGTCAGTGATGGGTGAGACAGTGAGAAGTGGTGCCCCTGCCTTTTATGTCTAGGACAGATGCTCCTTAGTTAAGATGAACTTCTACTGGCTGAGTCTTCTGGGGCTTGTCCCGACTTGTGGTACCTGCAGGGACTGTGTCCATATCTTCCCACACTGCTCAAGAGCCTCTGGTTTCACATCCCGTATCACAGCACTAACAGAGGGGCCAGCCCAGACAGCAAGGCACAAGCGGCCTGAAAAACTAGAATACTCCAATAATTGCATTATAATTCAGACCTGTGGACTACATTTGTGAAAATGGATTCCTTGTTGTCTCCACTCCTGGATGCCGAAGCAAACAAGCTGTAGTTCTCAGGGCACCTTCCAAAAAAGCACATGCGTGGAAGGAAGAAATATTTTTTCTTCTAACTAGGCAGAAATACTTATTTATACATGCTGTTCAAAGAAAGCCGTTCCTCTTATCAGCTGCTAAATTATATGTAAGTGAACTGCAGGATAAAGACGAGCAACCACACAAATTAAAAGCGCTCAGCACCTATATACACAACATGCACCCGCTGATCCTGGGAGAGGAGCTCTGGCCAACTCCGGCTTTGCTACCAGCTACAGTTTCCAAAAGCCTTTCTTTCAGAGGTAGAAGGGTATGGTTGAGACACAAACAACAAAAGAAACACAGCCTAAGAGAATACAAGAACTTGAGAAAATGCTCAAGTGAACGTGATTTAATATACAACAGTCTTAGAGGTGAGTGAGCCTCGAGCTCCAGAGCACTGAGCCACATCTACCTACTCTGTCCATAACCTCAGTATTAGTTACACAGCCCTCAGATTACTCCCATCATGCTGCAGAGGTAATTTGAATAAAGCAAGCACCCCAATATAAGCAGTCACTGCAAAGTGCTGTATTTCTACGCTGTAATGCTGAGAACTACAGCCCAAAGGGATTATCTAGACCCTCTAAACTTGGGAAAATGGCATTTCTAGTCTGCTCTGCATAGTTACTTGTGTGCTCTTCTTATCCTGGAGCCAAGGCATAAGCTCCCTGAGGGAGGAGCCTGAGTCTCAAACATCTTTGTATCTCTTCAAGAACAAGCAGGGTCTTAATAGCTATTTGGTTTATTAATAAATATTTCCCAATATTATTTGGTTTAACATTTATTAATAAATAAATGGCTACATATTAGTAGATGCAACACCTTCCAAACATTATTTGGGTTTTGATCTTTTAAACTAAGCAGTGTACTAAGTTCAGTATCTACATACTAGTAATAAAGTCAATACATAAAAGCACAAAACACCCCCCCCCCCCATGTACATCACAGAGCCATTCAATGTGGGCAGCTTTGTGGTCACTTTCATGTACAGATGGCAGCACGCACCTAACTGTGTGTTTTTTTTGTTTTTTTAAAAAGAGACAAGGTCTCACCATGTTTCCCAAGCTGGTATTGAACTCCTAGGCTCAGGTGATCCTCCTGCCTCAGCCTCCCAAGTAGCTGGATTACAGGTGCGTGCCACCATGCCTGGCTTTTAAGTGTTTTTATGTATGCATTTATAAAATGGGCTTCACAAGTCTCCAGTTTCACCAAGGAACCAGACTCAGAAAACAAATGTTCATTACACTGCATTTATTATTAGAATCAACAGTCAACAGTGAATGATTGACTAACTCTTCTTTTTTTGTTCCCTTTGAACATTAACTAAAAAGACTGGAATAGGACTACAGTACTGCTTTTCCACTACAGAGGTTACACCTGGCCTCTGACTCCCAGCAGCAGGTAGATTCAGGAATTCACGGCAGTGACATTCACCATCATGGGAGACACCGTCCCTTTTCTTCAGGATTTTCTGTAGGGGAAGGGAGTACCCCGTGTTGGGCTGAGAACATCTGAAAGTAGGGAGAAGAGCCTAAAATAATCAGTATCTCAGAGGGCTCTGCTTCCTAAGTGCTAAGAAGTCTTACTAGACGTTTAAGTGCCAACACAGGCATACTTTGGGAATCACCAAGTGAGACTTTACAACTTCTGCCTCTCTCAGAGACAAGTCAGACTGAAGATTCTACTGCTTTAGTGGCAACTACAGAAAACTGGTGTTACCCAGAAAAACAGTAGCAATTAGAATGGTTCCAGTACTTGAAAGCTCCCCAAACATGATGTTTTCCTTTGCCCATTTAGATTTTCTTCTCTTTATTTTCTCTTTGTTTATTCTTCATCCTCTTTTTCCAGTTTCCATTAGATCTTGCCCCCACAAACAACTGGTATCTCCAAGCTTGGTTTTTTCTCCTTTTCATCTCTCTTCCTACTTTCTGTAGTAGCTAATATACAACATGTCATAATATAGCAACATTCAAAATGCTCTATCACAATTCTGAGTCTGGTAACTGGTGGTTTGGTGAATTGGGTTAGTTCATTTTTAAAAAGGTAACCAAGTGTAGAAAGGTGGAAGCCTTGAGGCCAGATGCTATGAATTCTCTAAGTCCATCATCTTTTCCAAACAGACTGGCTAGACACTGGAACATGAGCCTACATGATTCTACACAGTCCTTTGTCTTCTTGTAGGGCCTAACAGTATCATTAAAATGTCACTAACACCTTGAAAATGATTTTCTCAAACATATGATGACCCTGGAACATATGAAGAACTCAATATCCAGTTACCAAGCATTCAAGAAAAACAGTCTAGGGTATGATATTGAATTTGGAGGTGAGATACAGAGTGTGCCTTAGTACTCAAATCCTTTCGAGAACCTTGCAGTGCTGCCAACGCTCATGGGTCCTGGTTTCTCTCAATATTTAAAAGTTTAAAACTACTGAAGCATACTTTAGAAAGCAAATTGTGTGAAAATACTTAAAGATATGCTTATCAAATCTCCCTTACTTACTTGCATTGTTTTTTTCCTGAGTTGTATCTGCATCAGTGTTAGAGCTGACAGATTGACTGTCTGAATTTTTGCTGCTGTCACCTAACTTTTTAAGCCTATTTAAACGTTTATCTGTTTCTCTGAGTCCATATTTGCTATTGATAACAGGAGCAGGCGCAGGCAGTCCCACTCTGGATTTAAAAGCACCAGTTCCCCGTCTGAAAGAGAAAACAGCACAGGTTAAACAAACAGCATACTTACTCACCAAGCCTCACTGCTGAGGGCACTCAGCCACATCAGGTCCACAGGTGTGAACAAAGGAGGCCTCAACCACCACTGGCAACCTACCAAGTCTAGACCCCTCAAAGGAAATTAAAAATGTATGTAATAAAAGTAACTTTAAGGACTCTATACTTGGCCAGGAGTGGTGTCTCAAGCCTGTAATCCTAGCACTTCGGGAGGCTGAGGCAGGAGGATGGCTTGAACCCAGGAGTTTGAGGTTGCACTGTGCTATGATGATGCCACTGCACTCTTCTAGTTCAGGCAGAGAAAGGAAAAAAAAAAAAGCCTGGAACAATAGTTAGGTCTAAATCATAGCTTAAAAAACCCCACATATTTCCACTATTTAACACTGGTTTTAAAAATTCAGAGGATTTCCATAAACTAAGAACTTAATGTTGGATACAAACTCTCACTGAAATTCTTTGTAAGAAGGTGATGCTATTATTAGTGAAAATCTGTCTTCCAGGGCAATAAAATTTGTTAAATAATTCTTTTAAAGTTTCTGCAATAACATGAATGATCATAATTAAATTAATAAAGTGTTCCCAGAAACATTTAAAAGACTTGATTTTCACCACTGAACGATTTGTACCCCTGCTTTATTTATATAAATCCTTCTGAAGTAAACGAGGGTACTCACTAAGAGGTTCTCTTAAACTTCCCTAATAAATCTAGCTTTGCAAATTTTTGCTTTATTCAGTATAAACTGCTACTCAGCTCTATTCAAAAAAGTAAATTAGGAATTAATCTTTAAAAATAAAGCATACATACTGCATTTAAGAAACAAGAAATCTCTTTGGCCAAAATTGTCTTCACTGACTTGCTTTTTACTGGTCTAAGCTTTTTAACAAACAGTTATACAATAGCAGCTTCTGAATTTGTGACAAAATTGTGAATGTCCTGGATTATGAAAGCAATATTACCCTCTGTAAGGTTCCACATGATCTGTATCTTTCAGAATTTGGATGAAAGGAAGAAAATTTTTCTCCCCTCATAAAATCTTATTTTCTCTCCCTACCCTTTACCCCTCCCTTAGTGCTAAGAAGCACAGACCTATATTTAATGCAGGAATTTTTGGAACATAAAGGTTAGCATTCTTGTTTTCTTCTCTTTCTTAGAATGGATTTGAAATTCTATTTTTATTAATGCTCAATTCTTTTGCAAAAGTGGGCTAGAAATCACTATTAAATCTTCTAGGTAATCTTCACCAAGGCAGGCAACCAGTTACAATCTACCCTAAAATATATTTATAAAGTAAATGTGTAAATCCCAAAGGCTATTTTCATTCCAGAGATTAAGAAAGAAATTATTTTCAGATACTCTGTGTCTTTTTATCATAACTTGTAACATTTCTGGTTTATTTCTAGAAAGATGGGCCACACTTAAAGTATTCTTTAATATAAAACAAATGAACAATAATTTTTGTAAATTAGAATTAAGTAAAACTCTTCCATTCACCTCCTTCTTTACTTCCCTTATTCCATCTTTTTAACTTATGAAAGTAATACATGCTCATGCTTGCTGCAAAGTCAAACAATCCTAGGAACTATATCCATAAAGTAAAAGTTAACAGGATTTCCCAGCTGCCCTTCCTCCTCAGAGCCCTAGGTACCAGTGTTGATCATCTGCCAACAGTGTCGTCTTCCACTCCTTTTACCATGGTCTGCACACCAATTTACATGTGGTTTCTTTTTACACAAACAAAACCAAAATATGATAACACCAAACATTTTCCTCAGAAACTAGTTTTCTTATTATGGACAAAAAAATCTGAATTGACCATATGTTTTGAAAACTGTGTATTTCCACAGAATAAACGTTCTATAATTTGTTCAATCATTCCTCCTTGGGGATTATTAAAACTTGTATTTTTTTTTTTTTGCCTGCCACCATGAACATTGTTGCTATATTGCTACTGAAACCAAATCCTTACTAACTGGTGCTCCTATTTCTACAGGATGGATTCCTCCACATGGGACTGCCAGATAAAAGGGTACACTTGTTTTTAATAAATATTGCCAGATTACTTTCCCAAAGGGATATAGCAATTCATAGCTCTATTAGCATTGTATGAGTGCCTGTATCCCCATATCCTCACCAGCAGTATACTGTACTTCTTAAGTGGTGCCAATCTGAGTGAGAATGAATCCCTAATTTTAATTTCCTTGTTTATGGCCATTTTTTTTTTTTTCTGTGAAGGATCTCTTTCTCCTTTACCCTTTTTTCTATTCGACTATCTTCTCTTTATGAGCTTACAGGAGTTGTGGGTTTGTTTGTTTTTTTTTTAAAAAAAAAAAAAAAAAGAGAGAGACAGGGCTTGCTCCGGCACCCAGGCTGGAGTGCAGTGACACAACCACAGCTCACTGCAGCCTTGAATTGGGAGCTTACAGGAGTTGTGGGTTTGTTTGTTTTTTTTTTTAAAAAAAAAAAAAAAAGAGAGAGACAGGGCTTGCTCCGGCACCCAGGCTGGAGTGCAGTGACACAACCACAGCTCACTGCAGCCTTGAATTGGGCTCAATGGATCCTCCTGTCTCAGCCTCCTGGGTACCTGGGACTACAGGCATGTGCCACCACGCCTGGCTAATTTTTCTTTCTTTTTTTTTTTTAGAGGCCAGGTCTCACTATGTTGCCAAGGCTGGTCTCAAATTCCCATCCTCAAGGATTCTCCTGTGGTGCTGGGATTGCAGGCCTGAGCCTCTGTGCCCAGCAGTTTATAGGAGATTTTGTTATCAGGATATTAACTGTTCGCCTATGTGTTCTTCATTTTCCTTCAGTATAGCATTTATCTGACTTTATTATGGCCTTCAAAAGTTTTTGGATTTATCACTCCTTATCTTACGTGTTTCAAGAGGATCTTCATTAACCCAAGGTTAGACATATATTCTCCTAAGTTTTTTTCCTAATAGTTTAAATCGTCTTTTAAATTTAGATTTCCACTCTATCTGGAATTTATTTTGTATATTATGGGATATGGGGGTCTAACTTGGTTTTTTCCCAGAAGCACAATGAATTATACCAATATCATTTTCTAAATAAATAATGTCTCAATGTGATATTAAGATTTCATATGTACTTGCCTCTATTTCAGAACTCTGTTAATGTCCTCTTATCTATTTGTCCATGTCTGAGACAGTATCATCAAATTTTGAACTCAATCATTTCACAGTAACTTCTGACATCTGTTCCAGCAAGTCTCCCCTAACCATTTTTTACAATTTTTTTCTTGGCTTCCTATCATCAGACATACTTACATATAAGCTTCAAAATAGTTTTGACCAATTCCAAAATTAAAATATTTAAAGTCCCAAATTTATACTTTAACTGGAAAAGGAGTAATATTTATGATTTTAAGTTTTTCTGAGATCACAGCTCTTTTTATTTTTGGTCCTTCATTAGATTTTATCCTTTAAATTTTCTAGAGTGACATTTGCAGTTCTTACTTATAAATGTACTACAATTATTGAGCTTTACATCAGTGACAAAACTAGGAAGGAGAAAAATAAAATAAAAAAGAAATATAATTACTATTGTGCTGGTATAGTTACAGCCCAGAAAGATGTCTCAAACGTATCCCAGGGACTTCACCCATGACCCAGTGTCTTTGTCCACACTACATTGTCACTCTCATTTCTTTACTGAGCCACTCTTCTCGCCCTCCAGCTCTTAGCACGCCATGTGTGTTCATGCCATTTCACTGCACTGCTTTGACAGCTGGAACTGTGCTGGTCTCGTTTATCCTGCATGTGTGGGCCCTAACATAAAGTAGCTGTTCAGTTAATATCTGATGAGTAATTCAATGAATTCCTCTGATCAGCCTCATCCTCCTAGCTAATTTCTGTAAAAGCAGAAACAATTTGGTGTTCCTGATAATTTCAAGAATATATACAGCTGATCTTTACATCAAACTGCTCAAATAGCCTGATAATAGCCATGTCTACTATTCTGTATTATGTTGCTCCATTTAAAAAGGATTTGCACATGTTTCTATTTATTCCTCACATTAACCCTGTGGAGTAGAAATACTCTCATCTAACTAGTGAGAAAACTGAGGTTCGTGAAAGAAAACCAATCTGCCCAAGGAACATGACTGTACATGTGGTTCTAAACCAGGGAAAAAGCTGTTTCATATTGGTTTGGAATCTTGAGTATGTGGTTAGGTTTTTTTTTTTCACCAGGAAAGTCTCCAAAAACTTATTCATCATATTTATTTACTCCATTCATTCATTCACCAAGTGGTTATCAAGCACTTCCTAAGTGCTAGGTACTGTTCTGTATGCTGGGGATATAGCAGTAAATGAAACAGATACAACTCCCTGTCTTCATTAAGCTTATATTCTAATGGGAAAATAACCAGAAACCACAAAATAATTCTATAGCTAACATTTGTGTATTAGCTGTGTGCTGTTTTACATGCTTTATGTGAAATAAATTTAATTCTCACATCAACCCTACGGAATAGCTTCTAATGTTATCCCTATTTTACAGATGGGGAAATTAAGGCACAAAGAAGCTAAGTAACCTGCCCAACATCACATAGTTAATAAAATGTAGAGTTGCAGGATTCCAACTCAGGCAGTCTGACTCCAGATTCCAGGCACTTAACTGTAACACTATGGTTTCTCTATAAAATATTACTTAACTATAACTAAACTCCTTCATAGATTAAAAAGGCAAAAATTTAGGAGCATTGGGAATAGGTTTCCTGCCATCCCCTCATGGCAAGGAGCCCACCCAATGCTGGGAGAGAAACAGCTAAGGTAGCACCATGACTCAATGACTCCAGCCTGTCTCGCCACACGGCTGGAGATCCCTGACTGTCCAGAAAGGGGGGAAATGGTGACTTGGATATCCGCCCATCTCTCCCCCTTGGCATGGCTATATTGTGGGATGGGTGTTTTAAGAGGGAAAAGAGCACTAATAACTTTGCTCATAACTGCAAAAGCAATTATGACATGAAAGAATAAGGACTCTGAAGTCAGGCTGACTGGGCTCCAGACACTGAAGTGTGTGTACTTACAACGTGCACACATTCTAGTTCTCTCTCACACAGGACATCTGCGAGGACTGAATCAGTCAGGGTGAGTACAGTGCCCAGCACAGTGGAAGGTGTACAAAATGGGCTCAACTAATACAGGTTTCCTTCCCTGTGCTGCCGGTGTAGTCTGCACCAGCTTGGGAAGGAAGCCTTCCTGCAGCACTCATGTGCACGAGCTTAAGCAGCTCCCTCCATGGAGCCCTTGTGTGCAGAAGTCACTACAATGAGCGACGCAAACTGATAATCCTGCCAAAGCGAGTTTTGGGGTTTTTAAGGATTCCAGAATACTGATGGGCCATAAAAAGAGGTTCCTTACTGAGTGACAGCAGGGGATAGAACACAGGAACTGCAAAGAGTATGTGCATTGAAACAAAAATTCCAGAAGACATAGCTAGATAATATGCAAGACAACTTTAGGGTTTTTACATGACTATCAGTCGCGAACTTCACTTGTCATTTTGAGCAGGGGGCAACCCCACTGTGGCACTGTGTGTGTGCATGTGTGTGGGCTATTACCTATTCTTTCCTTAAGCAGATTTGTACTCTGACCACTCATAAAAACAGCTGGTAAAATTAAAATTTTAAAGGGACAGGTGCCAGTGTCCCTAAATAGTTGTGTACCATTTGAGTTTGGTGATATACACTGTACTGGGTGTTATGCTACAGAACATAAAAGACTATCTCTGCATTTAAATGGTGAAGAGATAATGTGAGTTAATTCTCATCAGTGTCAGGTAGTTAAAAAAAAGTTAAAGCTGAAAATATTATTTAATACTTTACCTTTCACAAGTGTAACACTCGCAGAACTCATTATTTTCTCCAAAAAACCCATCTCCATAATAACAAGAAATTTCTTCTCCAGGTTCAATATCTCTTAGAGCCTTCACACATGCTGTATCTCGACCAGTTGACACAAACTAAAATAAAAGTAACTCGTTAAGAAACTCACACCTGAAGCAGAAACAAAATACTTGAGGAAAAAATCTTTTATGCTTACCTTACAATTAGGTCTGCAATCTGAAAAATGTCCAAAAGATAAAGTCAATTAACTGTTGATAAGATCTGAAACACGAACAATTACAGAAATCTGAAATAAGCTTTCCACATAACTTTACAATTTTTGATAGAAGTTTAGGTCTCAAGTTAAACTAAAGGAGTATTTATTTTAATAAATTTATGAAAAAAAAATTCCTATTTCAAATTGTCCTTTAATGGAAAATAAAGATTTTACTGAGTTTGATTAAGGCCATTCTGTTAGCAGGACCATCCAACACTAGTGCTAACACCTTAGAAACATAGCTTACCATGGTTTATAAACGCAGCAGGACCAAGCCAGAGTTGAGCACAGTTTTTCCTTGTGGAATACATGACACTGAAGTCGTTTTCTCCATGTCTAAGTAGCATGTTCTCCTCAATTTCTGAAAGTTCGGCAATACAACCCACCAGTAATTCTATTTTGTCATTTCGTTTCCTATTTAAAATATGTGATGTGTTAAAAATTACTAGTAATTATAAATAATAAGGCTTCTTTTAATAAAATAAGCCTGACCAATAGATACCAGAAATTGAGAAGACCTAGCTGTGTATATTTCAGCTAACTTGCTTGGATCCTCACCTGGGCATCATCTCTTCTCCTTGGAGCCCCACAGCCTTGTACCATGGTTACTTGTGTATCTGCCTGATCCTTTCAAGAGAATGGAAACTCCTCCAGGACAAGAACTATGCTACCCATGTCTCTGAATCCTCTGCAGCACCTAGTGTGGTGTTTTGTAGACAGAAAGTACTCAAATACTTGCTGCACTGAATTAAACTTGCTGACTGCTGGATGAAACAGACAGGGTCCAGTGGCAGTAAACACTTAAGAGGACTCAGAATTGCACTGCCACCCTTTAGAGCAGGGCTCCCCAACCTACGGTGAGGTGTATAATTATTTCATTATATATTACAATGTAATAACAGAAATAAAGTGCACAATAAATGTAATGTGCTTGAATCATCCCGAAACCATCCCCTCCAGTCTGTGGAAAAACTGTCTTCCATGAAAACGGTCCCTGGTGCCAAAAAGGTTGGGGACTGCTTCTTTAGAGCACACTATCCATTAGGAATGTAATAATATAAGCCTATTCACAATCTTAAATTTTCCAGCAGCCACATTAAGAAAGAGAAAAAAGGTAAAATTAATTTTAACAATATATTTTAACCCAATATATCCAAAATACTATTTCAGCAGGTAATCAATGTAAGAACTATTAATGAGAAATAAAATTTAATATGAAATCTGGTGTCTATAACACTTACAGCACTTCTCAATTTAGACTGGCCACCCTTCAAGGACTCAATGTGGCTGGTGGCTACTGTACTAGACGGTGCCGCTCTCAAACCTACATTCTCATCAGCAATGCAGAGGGCCACAGGACCCAATTAGCAGGCTTGACACCACGACACCGTTCCAAGGCAAACAAAGCACACTCGTACTCACACCCACGAGAGGCCTGCGAGTAACTTTCTTTTGCCCGTTCCATTTTCAAGTGCCTGATCCTCCAAATTTTTGCTATAAGAAATACACCCAGGGGTTGGTACATGAAAGGGGCTACATGTTTCTCCTGGGAGATAAGGTGGGGAACAGGCATGATGGGAAAGAAGATACAGTCACACATTCCTTCTTTCATCTATGGCTTTTATTCCTCCTGGCTGGGTTCAACTCTATTTTTACCTGAGCCAGCACATATATTACTTTTTCTAAGCATGTAATGCATTAGGATGTTTCCACCCATAGAACTCCTAGGATCATTAAGATTTCATCCCCAACCTCTCCTTGAGGCCAGTAAAAGACTGACTCTGGAAGCCAGGTTACCCTGAACCTTTCAGTAGTCTCATCATTGAGAAGGCATCCAGACTCAATAAAGGGCAAATGAAAAGCACTTTGGCCTAGAGATGGGATCTGGTTCAACTCAGACTTTTAATTTCACTATCCTGACTCCAGTCAATGGGCCAAAGCAATGGCACTGCACTGGCTCCTTCAGAGTCGACTCTGACTTCATTCCTTACCATGAATTTCTTAGCACTTTGATAGTAATTTAAGAGAGAACTTTAAATAAAATTACTTTATGGGTTTATACTAGCATAATAGTTACCACTCTTTTGTTGCAACTATTTTGGCTCCATTTTGTTCTGATGAGTATCTATTACATGGCAATATTTCAAATCCACTGTCAGTTGCAAACATTCGCAAGTAAATAAATACCTAAAACAGGAAAAAAAATGATAATGACTTTTAATTGTTTACCCTGCTAGACTTTCTCAGAATTATAAAAGCAAACCATCAGCAACAATGTAAAAAATGTAAGATCATTAAGTAACAAATGTTACTGTTACTTTAAAATTTCATATACAGGCTGACCATCCTTATCCAAAATGCTTGCGTACAGACGTATTTTGAATTTTTTCCAATTTTGGAATATTTGAAATCCTCCAATGAGCATTTCTTTAGAGTGTCATGGGAGCAGCACTCAAAAATTTCAAATTGTGGAGCATTTTGGATTTCAAATTTTTGGATTAGGGATACTCAACCTGCATTTGAGTACCTAGTAGGCTTGATTCTCTAAAAATTCATAATGAATTTCATTTCTAGATGATGAGTTTTCTTTTTGGATGTCATCCAAATGGTCTTACGTGTCACAAGACTGTCACACTGATTAATTTTATGAAAAATCAATTTAAAATTTCAGTATTCACTAACATTCAGACTTTTGGTTTACTACTCTTATTCAAACAGGTTAATATTAATCTTAATAAACTTACATGTTCCTTGAATAATTTCTCCTGCATTTTGTTCTTGTTGAGAAAATAGTGTCGTGCCCATTCACCTGAAGTCAAACATTTGAAGGCTTTCTCCAAGTGTTCATCTTTCTTAAAACGTTCAATTACTTCCTTTAGTTCTTCTTGCCTTCCTTTAATAGGCCGAAATCTGAAAGAAGTCAAAACAATAAGTTATCTGCCACAATCCTTAGGCCACTGATCCATCTTAAGATCTTGAGAAAAAGCTAATACTTTAAAAACAGCCATGGTTATTAAAGATCTGACAAAAGAGAACAATCAATAATCTTGATCATTACTGTTCAAGTAATGTTGATCACCTGGATGTAAAACTTCTTTCTTCAAACTATATTTTAATATTTTTATTTCACTGTTATTAACTGTGAGGTGACCAGATGATTTAAACAAAAGCTGCCTGATTCAGGCTTATTCTAGTTATCTACTTTGGAAGGTACAAAATGAAAGATCTAGAATAGAGCACATCTAATTGAGAGTTAGAATGACAAGAATTTTTAAAAACATGCAAAATCAAGCTGCAAGAGTGCAAGGCAATGAGTTTCAGAAGTACGGTGAAACAAACAAAACCATGCTATGAACAAAAACATTCTCTATGTACGCAGAAAAACCCCAAACTAAGTATTCCAACAGGCCTTGAAACACACCCTGATGTTCCAACTACTTAAGTCAAATAGATCTCTGATAACTGCATTCAGAGAACAAAAAGAGGGCAAAAAGTATAACTCTGGCAGTGAAATGGCTATATTAGTGATGCAGGAAAAACTGTTGGGGTAGGAGTTTAAAAGGCTTCCATTATAAAAGCAGCCATGATGAATTCAGAACATTATACCGCTATATATATATCTCCACCCATGATGCAATCATGGTCCTGACTTAAAAGTTGTGAGCTCTTCATTCTAAAGCTGTGTTCTCAGTAAAATATGTGTACTATGATTAAAAGTACTTCAATCTTAATTTCAAAATTTCTTTTCATGTCAATTTCATTTGACTAATTTTCTCACAGATTTTATTTTTTAAAATAAAAACCCAGTAGAAAAAAGAATTAGATTCCTGTTCAAATAAAATACATGAAGAAAAAATATTAGTGACTCAGGAGAAAAAGTATCTGAACTATGCATCTCACTCTAACATTTACTACTACACATCTCATAAACCTGAAAATGCTAAAACTGAGATAAGATCTAGTACAAACTCCAGCAAAGGAAACATTCAGAATTTTTTTTCTAGATAAGCTATCACAAATAATATTTCAGTAAGATTTTTAAGCCACAATATTTCATGAAGGAGTATTTATTAGGTGGTGTGTACACAGAAGCACATGAAGTGCTGAGGTAAAAATACAAGAGACAGAAGACATGGCTACTGTTCTTGAATGGAAAATTTAATTGGGAATGAAAGACATATACATGCATCACACAGTTAAGCAAGGCTTCAATATGCAAACACATGTTAATATGGTAAAAATATGCACTGCTACAGCTCCTAAAAGTATGGAAATCACAACAAAGGTACAAGATTTGTTTGGGAAAGGTTTAAAAAAAGCACATTACAGGCAGAAAAAATTAAAAAGAAGGCACAGTGAGGGGAAGTCTAAGCAGAGGATATTAATAAGGGTGGATTCAAATACTAGGGTCGGCTGGCTAGCAATAATAAAAGAAAGTACTAGAACCAAGAGGAGAGAAGACAGGAGGTCCAAACAGGTATACTGTTTACTGGACAGGATCTCCAGAAGACCTCAGATAGACTAATGCATACTAATACCATTAGGAACTTACTAGCTATAGACTCTAGTTTCAGTAACTCTTAACTCTTACCACTATTAAGCAGAACTGAGAGTTCAAACACATTCTAGAGATAATCATATGAAGAAATGGACAATGATCTATTTTATTTTCCATTTTCAATCAATTAGTATATAAGCCCTAAGAAACATGAATGCAAGCCCTTTAAACAATTCAAAATGCCTTTAACTAGGCTGTCAGAATATGGTGTTGGAGAACCACCACTAAAATAATCTTTTAAAAGACTTGCAGAACTGGGCAGGCATCTAAACATCCTATTAAACTAATTGCTAATAGCCATCACAACTGATCTTGTCAAAATAAGATCTCGAAGAAACCCAATCTAGACCATTCCTGCTGCAGCCCTACACTATGGAGTTATCTGCACATGAAGGACAGATAAGACAACAAAGCAGCTGTTAGCTAAGGCACATACTTCAAGCAACATGAACTATGAAATGGGGAGAAACAGAAAACCCACCCAAGTTTAACACAGTAATCAGAAAAGCAATATTTCACTTTGAGCAAATGCAATACATCATCCATGACATTAGGTGGCAGGGCTACACTGACAGTGCTGAGCTATTAATATCTTCACATGCTCCATGCAGAACTGACCAGCGGGGATGCTCTATTTTAAAATAAGGTGAAGTTAGGGCTAAATTCACCTACAGCTCTTGAAAACATTACAGAAAAGTAAGCTACATACCTGGCATGAATCTTGGCTATTTTTAATAGGCTTTATGTGTGTTCTACACTTACAGAAACATGTTATTCCCACCTGAAAATGTCTTTCAGGTACCCTTAGTTTTGTTTACCCTTTATTCATGATGCCAAACAATTTATATGCTAAAACCAACATAAAATAGTCAACTCTTGATTTAGTAATATTCTGCCTTCCACCTTTCCTGTGTTGACTTTTGTTTCCGCTTTTCAGACTTTATTGCCTCAAACACAAATAAACCCTCCAAAACTATCCCCTGCTACCAGCTAGGAAGAACCTCTATTTCGCTTAGAATGTAATTTGCTGTTCCAAAAGTGTTAAAACTTACTGTCACAGTTGGCTGCTATAGGCATGAAATGATAGTTAGAAAAAGGAGGAAGAAAATGGTTATGGGTGCAGATAGGCAGAAGAGACAGTTGTTTTCCATAATATATAAAAACCACCTGGCTGACAGCTCAAGTCAAACCCCATTACAACAAATAGTGTGGGAAATAAAAATTAAGACAGTTAACAGCTATTAGGGCTAGAGCAAAATCCACTGAGGACCTTAGAAGAAAATAATTTTCTATTTTGAACAGAAAAATACCCTCTCTTTTCTCCTTAACCATAATCACTCTAAATATCCCATACAAACTACATTAAGCTATCCTTACACTGTGGTACTTAAAGCTAGAAAAAAATTCACAGATCATTTAAAATAACCCTCTTGTTCCACAAATGAGACAGATGAGGCCCAACATGGCTAAGCAGTTTTCCAAGGACTCAGAGCTAATTAATGGAAGAGCTGGGACATACGCAGGCCCTTCTCATTCCTGCTCTATTACTTGGCCCAGGAGAGCCCTCTTGTGTCATTTCATGGTTAGAAGAGCATCTGACCATGGGCTTGCCATGAGCACCAGCACTGAGCCCGGCCAGAGACAGCTCTAGCTTGTATACTGATGATACAGTGGGAGGGATGGATGCAAATATGAATTTTTAAATTTAGCATTTGGGGGTGGAGTAGGGTGGCAGGAGAGGCAAGAAAAAATAGGTATTTGGCATTTCCAAATCAATATGCCCCTTCCTCCTCTCTTAATATAAAATTTGCTACTTTAAATAAATCAAACATTAATTTTTCTCTTTCCACACTTCTGATCAATGGCTGGTATAAGAAATAAAAAACATCATTTACAATGGCTATTATTAAAAGAGGCAGGAAAAAAAAAAAGTATGAATTCACACTCCCACACACACCTGTTCCCCACTCTTTCCAGAGACTGACTTCCCAGGTTTTCTTGCTATTTGGTTTTTCTGTTTCCAAACCCAAGAGACCACTGTGGCAATGAAGAAAAGTTGTAGATTTGTATTAGCTGTACTACTGTGCCCTTCCATTAGCATGTACAATCAAGAGTTGACTGGAGGGAGGGGGAAAAGAGGAAGGGGAACAGAAAAAAGGGTGAAAGGGAAAGAGAGGAAGAGAGAAAAATGCTCAAATATTTTAAGATATAAAATTTATAAGACCATGAGGCAACATAGTGAACACATTTCCCCCTCTGAAGAAAGTTTAGCTGCCAACTGACAGTCTGCAGATGCTGAGCAGGAGTCACAGAACCACAGCTCTCCATTCCTTCTTGACCTGAAAATAAACAAGAACCAAAAACATACCTGGCTGAGTCCTGCAATCAGTGCTCAGCTAATTCCATGGAGTGAGTCCTGATCTTTTGTTGAATGATTTGTTTCTCTTAAAATTACCCTGTTATGGAGTACAAGTGGTTTTTTAAAAAATATAACTATTACCAAACTATTGAAAAAGGTTTGCAAAATGTTCTAAAACTTGTATTTATGCTGACACCTCAAATTACTTAAAACAAAAGAACATTATAAAGACTGAAACAGGTTAGTTGGTATCTTATTATTGTTTGTAATGCACTCTACCTACCTCACAGGGTTGTTGTGAGGAAAACTGTCAGATTTTGAAAAATGCCTTGAGCTCCTCGAAGGAAAGGCGCTATATAAATGCAAAAACAAACAACAACAATAAAAAACTATTTGTATAATTTGTACTCGTAATTTCTAAACAGACTTACAATATTTGTTGTTGCAAAAATCCTTAAAATTTGGTGGTATTTAAGAACTTTGTGAAGCCACAGGCAGGCACAGCAGGATAAAAGCTGCTAAAATTCTTTTTCTCCCACATAACACAATCTTACCATTATTAAGTTAGAAGGCTTAAAAAATTGCTTTGCCCCTAATTTTAAAGTGATATTTAAAGTGATTTATACATTCGTATCGTTAGTATCGTATTGTTAGTAAATACAGTGAAATATTAAGATTAAAACAAATGTTCAAAATATAGCCAGTTTTGGAAATTCTCAAATCATTAAACATCTACTGTTTCTAAACATTCTTCCTGGTGATACACTGAAAGAAGTAGAAGTGAGGCAAAAGGACATAAAAAAGAGAAATTTTAAAATAACAGTCAAATTACCGATGCATAAACATGAACACAGAGAGACCACTTAGACAACGAATATGCAGCCAGCTTGAAGAATTAAAACCCAAGATCCATCACATTTTCCAGTCACTTCTTTTGAGAGAAGAGTCAATAAATTAGCAATTTAAGAAGTATTTATTGGTTATCTACTATTCCAATAAAGCACTATAGATTCTTATTTTCTATAAAATATCATCTTTGAAAATGATTTAAGTCAATATTCCAGTAAATTCTTGCTCAAAAGATGAAGAAGAGCTAGAAGGGATAGTTTTATTTTCAAATAAATCCACTAAGATTAAATGAAAATGCATACGTTTCTCTAAGATTAACAGGCTTCACTAATAAAATGTGTGTCTTCTTAAATGGCAGCTTACATGAAGAGTCTGTTAAAATGCACATGAACTTCTGAACACCTCTAGCAGAAAGAGGAGGGGCCTGCATAGCCACACTGGCCTCAAGAGCCAGCACTGCTATGAAACCCACCTGCTCTATCTAGGGAATAGGACTGTCTGCATCACCACAAGCTGTTTTAGGAACTGTATAATGAAATGTTGCACTGAAAAATATGAATAAATGTATTTTTCTGCAGGTTTAACTTGTTTAACCAGCTTTCATTGTAGATGCTTCAATTTCTATGGGAAAAAATTGTATGTACTGGATGCATTTTAACTTAGGAGTCCTCAGATACAGTAATTTCTTGAGTGTTAATATTTGTGTGGTAATCCTGAACTTTACATTTTATGACTACATGGTTTTAGGTGAGCCCTAGGAAACTACTGTTAAGGAAATTTTTTATCCACTTATCACATCACAATGAAACTCATAGGCTAGATGGTTTAGGATCCAAGTGCAGTCTGGGAGCTTGCTAGAAATGCAGAATCTCAGGCCCTATCCCAAAGCTACTGAATCAGAACTTGCATTTTAACAAGATTCCCAAGTTATTCATATGTGTAAACTAATTATGAGAAGCAGTGGTCCAGGAGAGAGTGTTTCCTATTGCAGACACCAATAATAGGTAACCCTTCATCCTCTTGAATAAACCCTGGGGGTTTTGGAGTACATGAAGTTCTTTTATAAACACTGTAACTTTCATTGTAATTTTGACTTAACACTTTCTGAAATGTTTTATGTGCTTCAATATCTCAGTATACAAGACATAATCAACATAATGTAACTTTCTTGATGGCTACGGGTCAAAATTATGCGCCTTTGCAGTGATACCCTGAATGCCACTAGGTATTGTGTCAAATAGTGATTCACATATTCACATTTCTTAACTCAGGGAAAAGAAAAAAAAGGGCTTTAGGGCAACTTAAATATTATCAGGATCTTTTAGTCTTCTAGGAGGAGAATGAGCACTAGTCTCATTTATGTTCAATGGGAAAAAAGGGAAGTGGACTTAAAATAATGCAAACTACATCTTATTTGGACATCACAGCATCCAAACTTGCTGATTTTCCAGAGAATGGCCAGCCATCTAGCAGGGAATTATTTAAATAATCTCTCAACTCCATTCCAACATTTCACTTCATCTCAGTGAGTAAAGATGTATGACAGAAAATTACATTAAAATATCAAAGGCACGTTTTTACCTCAATTACTTCTTTCTAGAATATAATCACTAAGTGAAGCATACAGTATCTTTTTAAAATTCTGGCAAGGGATAGAATCAAAAGGGGAAAAAAGAGAACACAAGACTTTCCTCCAATTGCCCATACTTTGCTGCCTCACCCAACTGTTTATCACTGACCATCTTTCAGGGTTGCTACTGACACCAGAACGTAAAACCCCAGTGCAGGTATGATGGACATGAGTGAAGGCGCCAGAATTTGCTCCACCTCCTAAATCCCTGCTGCTCTTCTTTTCCACCAGATTCAAAAACTGCTCGCTGTGGAAGTTAAGGGATAAAAGTTGCAAAGTTCTGACCTGTTTAGTGGCAGAAACAATTATGAAATGATCTAAGGGTCTTTTTTAAGAGGAGCGATGATATTTTAGAGAATTAGAACAAAAGAGAGACCTCAGATGTTCAAAGATGACAGATTTCAAGAATAACGGAATACTTTACATGTATGGCATCTGATACTCAATAAAACACATCTAATTTCTTACCTGCATAGTGAATACAAACACATCTTTAAAAATATTCACTCATATAATGATTAGCTGAATTTCAAAGATTAAACATGACAAAATCCCCTATATATTAATATATAATAGCAATTATTTAAAAGAAAAGTCTATAAGGAATAAAATAGGGATGTAACCTACTTTAAGTAGGAAACAATCATACATTTTCATGGTTGTGCAGGATGCTTATAAAATTTTTCTTTTCGCTAATTATCAACATTTAAAACAGAATATGAAGATGCTCCTCCAGCTTTATATTTTAATAGACATGTTCTGAGGTAAAATAAGAACACAAAATTAAAATTGACAAGATTCTTAGAGGCTTTGCCTGCTGCTTTTGGCTCAAACGCAGAAAACCCTTCATTAGCAAAGAACTTTCCTTTTTTTTTTTTTTTTGAGACAGTCTCACTCTGTTGCCTGGGCTAGAGTGCCGTGGAGTCAGCCTAGCTCACAGCAACCTCAAACTCCTGGGCTCAAGTGATCTTCCTGCCTCAGTCTCTCGAGTGGCTGGGACTACAGGCATGCGCCACCATGCTCGGCTAATTTTTTCTATATATTTTTAGTTTTCTAGCTAATTTCTTTCTGTTTTGCTTTTAGTAGAGATGGGGTCTCGCTCTTGCTCAGGCTGGTCTCGAATGCCTGAGCTCAAACAATCTACCTGCCTCGGCCTCCCAGAGTGTTAGGATTATAGGCCTGAGCCACCGTGCCCAGCTAAGAACTTTCCTTTAATGTCACTTTAAATTTTGAGCAAAAGTAAAATTAGCCAATTATTTTCTTAAATTCAACATCACCATCTGTCCCATTCAGGATAAAGACTTAGAATTACCTAGTATTCATTTTATGTGTTTGAAAACCTAAATAGGGATCAAGAACCAAACTGGTCGCTAGGTCATCATTTTCACAGAGCTCCTTGGCAGACATTCCAGAAGATGGTACATAACGACTCTGTCCTTCAAATCCTGAATTACCATTACCTGTGAAAAGCAAAAGAAAGAAAAATAACAAATTGAAAACTACTTAAATCTACCTTAAAAATCTTTAGCTTTGTTGCCCATTCAAGCTAGTAAACAAGAAATGAAAAATTACCTATTTCAATCATTTTAGTATTTAAGAATTCAGTACCTTTTGCATAAAACAGAAAACCTAATGCAGTAAACTACCTCTATTATTGAGGCTATTTTGGTCAGCAGAGATCATCATCAGGCTCCCAAAAATGGGGCCTGGGTAGTTGTGAGAATCTTTGGTTCAGAGGCTTTACTCCCCCCCACCCCCCACCTCCAAGGAACACTGAGAAACGGGATGGGATGTTCACTATTTTAACACAGCATATAGTGTCGCTGCAGATACTGCTGAAGTGAGAGGTAAGTAAGAGGAACATAAGATAGTTTCTGCAGCAAGTGCCAGAATTACATATCTCAAGTACCAAAAGGAATCCTGGAGCTAATTTCAGCTTCCTGCTTTTGGACAGAGGAGTGATTATCATCCCCACTTTGCAGGCAACTGAGGCCCAGAGGTTAAGAAACTTGCCTATGATTCCACAGCTGGGAAGAAGCGGGGAAAGTAATAGAGAATAACAAGCCTATTTCTAACTAACCTCTGTTTGAAACAATTCTGAATAACCAGATAAAAATAGGGACTGAAATAATTGGGTTTAATTGTGGAAGAAAAGCAATGTAAAAAGGAAAGGAAGGCCAAATTTATAAGGATGAAGCTTCATCAGTGCTGATTAACTTTGACGTATACATCATTGACAGTCTCTTCATGGAATTAGCATATATGATTTACAGAGGACACCAGCAATATAACTTTAAGGCTCTCAAAATCAAAACTTGGACGAATGAGACACAGATTAACTTTCTTTTCATTCACTCTCAAAAAACAAAATAAACACATGTAAGTTCCTGTGAAGGTAGATACATGATTTTGCAATCAAATTATTTGCATGTAGGTATGTGAAAAGCTATCAGAGTTGTTATATTTTCTATAACAGCTACATGGAAATATAATTCACATATCATACAATTCACCCATTTAGTGTACAAGTCAATGTTTTTTAACGTATTCACAATCATTCCACCATCACCCCTAAAAGAAACCCCGTATCCATTAGTAGTCTCTACCCCCTCCCCTCTCCTGCACAGCCCCTGGCAACCACTAATCTACTTTCTGCTTCTATGGATTCGCCTATTCTGAAAATTTCATACAGATGGAATCATATAATGTGACCTTTTGTGACTGGCTTCTTTCAATTAGCATAACGTTTTCAAGGTTCATCCATACATCAGTACTTCATCCTCTATTATGGTCAATTCATATGCCATTATATGGATATACACCATGTTTTGTTTGTCCATTTGTCTATTGCTGGACATGTGAGTTTTTTCCACTTTTTGGCTACTATGAATAATGCAGCTACAAATATTTGTGAAAACGTTATTGTGTGTATGTATGTGTTCAACTCTGTTAGGTACGTACACACCTAGGAGTGGAACTGCTGGGAGTTATATGGTAACCTTATATTTAATCACTGAGGAACTGTCAGACGGTTTTCCAAACTGACTGCACCATTTTACATTCTCACCAGCAACGTGCCAGAATTCCACATTCTCCACATCCTTAACAAGACTTATTATGTCTTTTTGATTCTAGACATCCTCGTAGTTGTGAAGTGTTATCTTGTGATTTGGATTTGCACTCCCTCATGATTAATGATGTTGAACATCTTTCCATGTGCTAAGTGGACACTTGTTTATCTTTAAAGAAATTTCTGTCTGTTCAGATCCTTTGCCCATTTTAAAACTGGGTTTTGCCTTTTATTGTTAACTTTTAAGAGTTCTTCATATATTCTAGATACTAGTTCCTCAACAGATATACGATCTGAAAATATTTTCTCCCATTCTGTGGTTGTTTTCTCAGGTTCTTGATGGTGTCCCTTAAAGCAAAAAAGTTTGTAATTTTTAACTTATTTATTTATTTTAGAGATGGGGTCCCACTATGTTGCCTAGGCTGGATTTGAACTCCTGGGCTCAAGAGATTCTCTTATCTCAGCCTCCCAGTAGCTGGGACTATAGGTGCTCACCACTGCACCCAGCAAAAAGTCTACAATTTTGATGAATTCCTGTTTATCTATTTTTTGTTTGTTCCTTGTGTTTTTAGTGTCATATCTAGGAAGTAACTGCCTAATCCAAAGTCAGGAAACTAATGCGTATGTTTTCTTCTAAGAGTTTTATAGGTTTTGCTTTTACATTTAGGTCTCTGATACATTTTGAGTTACATATGGTGAGATAGGTGGTTCAACTTCATTCTTTTCCATATGGATATCCAATTTTCCCAGCACCATTTGTTGAGAAGACTATTCCTTCCCCACTGAATTTTCTTGGCATTCTTGCCAAAAATCAATTGACCAAATATGTGAGCATTTATTATGGACTCTCTATTCCATGGATTTACATGTTTATCTATATGTCAGTGCATCACTGTCTTGACTACTGCATCTTTATAGTGAGTTCTGAAATCAGGAAGTGAGTTCTTCAACTTTGGTATTTTTCAAGACTGTTTTGGATATTCTGGGTCCCTTAAAATTCTAAGATTCTAGGAATTTCAGGATCAGCTTGTCATTTTCTGTAAAGAAGCAGGTTAGTATTTTGACAGGGATTGTGCTGAGTCCATAGATTTGAGGAGTACTGCCAATTTAACAATATTAAGTCTTCCAACCAACAAACAAGAGATGTCTGCTTTCCACTTACTTAGATTGTCTTTAATTTCTTTCAATAATGTTTTATAGTTTTCAGAGTACAAGTTTTATACTTCTTTTGTAAAATTTATTCCCTTTTTGGATACCATTGTGAATGACATTGTATCCTTTTTGGATTGTTCATTGCAAGTGTATGAATATACAAATAATTTTTGCATACTGATCTTGCTTGTTTGTATCCGGAAACCTTGAACTTGTTTATTATTATTATTACTTTTTAAGAAACAGGGTCTTGCTGTCACCCAGGTTAGAATGCAGTGGCGTGATCATAGCTCACTGTAACCTCGAACTTCTAGGCTCAAGCAATCCTCCAGCCTCAACCTCCTGAGTAGCTGGGACTACTGGCACGCACCACCATGCCTGGCCAATTTTATTTTATTTTATTTTATTTATTTATTTTTTTTGAGACAGAGTCTCACTTTGTTGCCCGGGCTAGAGTGAGTGCCGTGGCATCAGCCTAGCTCACAGCAACCTCAGACTCCTGGGCTTAAGCGATCCTTACTGCCTCAGCCTCCCGAGTAGCTGGGACTACAGGCATGAGCCACCATGCCCGGCTAATTTTTTTGTATATATATTTTTAGTTGGCCAGATAATTTCTTTCTACTTTTAGTAGAGACGGGGTCTCACTCTTGCTCAGGCTGGTCTCGAACTCCTGACCTCGAGCGATCCACCCGCCTCGGCCTCCCAGAGCTAGGATTACAGGCGTGAGCCACCGCGCCCGGCCAAATTTTAAAATTTTTTTATAGAGACAAGGTTTCACTATGTTGCCCAGGCTGGTCTTGAACTCCTGGCCTCAAGTGATCGTCCTGCCTTGACCTCCCAAAGCACTGGTATTACAGGTGTGAGCCACCAAGTCTGGCTTCATTTATCAATTCTAATACAAGTTGAGTATCCTTAATCTGAAAACCTGAAATCTGAAACTTTTTGAGTGCCAACATGACACTTAAAGTAAATGTTCACTGGAGCATCTCAGAGTTTTGGACTAGGGATGCTGAACTGGTAAGTTCAGTTGACCCTTGAACATGGGTTTGAACTGCATCTGCATGGGTCTACTTATATGTGGATTTTCTTCCAACTATACCACCTGAGACAGCAAGACCACTCAATCCTCTTCCTCTGCCTACTCAAAGTGCAGATGACAAGGATGAAGGCCTTTATGAATATCCACTTCCACTTAATTAGTAAATGTATTTTCTCTTCCATATGATTTTCTTAAATAATATATTCTTTTCTCTAGCTTACTTTATTATAAGACTACAGTATATAATACATGTAACATACAACACATGTTCATAACTGTTTATGTTATCAGCAATGCTTCAGGTCAATAGCAGTTAAGTTTTTGAGGAGTCAAAACTTATATGCAGATTCTTGACAGCATGCAGGGCAGGGGAATTTGGCACCCTAACCCCTGAGTTGTTCAATAATGCAATATTCCAAAATCTGAAAAAATTCAAAATCCAAAACACTTCTGGTCCCACGCATTTTGGATAAGGGACACTCAACCTGTAGTTCTGTAGTAGATTCCTTAAGGGTTTTCTATATACACAAACATGTTATGTGCAAACAGAGATAGTTGCACTTCTTTCTACCCAATTTGGATGCCTTTTAATTCATTTTCTTGCCTAACTGCCCTGGCTGGAACCTCCAGTACAATGTTGAATAGAAGTGGTGACAGTGAGTCGGGTGTGGTGGTTCCGTCTTAATCCCAAGGCTTTGGGGGTTCTGAGGCGCAAGGATCACTCGAGGCCAGGAGTTTGAGACCAGCCTGAGCAAAACCCCACAGAGCAGAGAAACCTTGTCTCCACTTGGTGCGTGCCTGTAGTCCCAGCTACTCAGGAGGCTCAGGCGAGAATGGCTTGAGCCCAAGAGTTCTAGGCTGCAATGAGCTATGATAGTACCACTGCACTCCAGCCTGGGTAACAGACTAAGAACCATCTCTTAAAAAAAAAAAAAAAGCAGTGAGAGTGGATATCCTTGTCTTGTTCCTGATCTCATTGGGAAAAACATTTAGTCTTTTACCATTAAATATGACATTAGTTGTGATTTTTCATAAATTTCCTTCCTTCAACAAGTTGAGGTATTCTCTCATCCTAGTTGCTGAGTGTATTCTAAAAAGGTGCTGGATTTTGTCAAATGCTTTTTCTGCATCTACTGAGATGATCATGTGATTTTTGTCCTTCATTCTATTGATATGATACATTACATTGCTTTTCAAATGTTAAATCAACCTTGCATTCCTGGAATAAATTCCACTAAGTCATGTTGTAGAATCCTTTTTATATGTTGCTGGATTTGGATTGGTAGTATTAATATTTTCTTGAGGATTTTTATGTCTATATTCATAAGGGATATTGCTCTATAGTTTTCTTGTGATGTCTTTGGTTTTGGTAACAGGGTAATAAAATGAGCTAGAAAGTGTTCCTTTCCCCTCTATTTTGTGGAAGTTTGTGATGGTATAAATTCTTGTTTAGACATCCGGCAACATTCACCAAGAAGTCATCTGGGGCCTAAGGTTTTCTTTATGGGTAGTTTTTAAATTTTTATTATTAATTACTGGTTCTCTCTCTTTACTCACTGTAGGTTTATTTAGATTTTTTCTTTTTTTTTCCCAGACATAGGATCTTACTCTGTCACCTGGGCTAAAGTGCAGTGACATCATCATAGCTCATTGCAGCCTTTAACTTCCAGGCTCAAGCAGTCCTCGCACCTCACTCTCAAGCAGCTGGAACTACAGGTGCAGGCCACCATGTCCAGCTAATTTTAATTTTTATGGAGATGGGGTCTTGTTATGTTGCCCAGGCTGGTCTAGAACTCCTGGCCTCAAGGGATCCTCACACCTTGGCCTCTCAAAGTGCTAGGATTACAGGTGTGAGCCACTGTGCCCAGTCTCTATTTCTTCTTAAACCAGTTTCAGTAGTTTGCTTCTAAGAATCTGTCCATTTTATCTATCTGATTTGTTGGTATACAGCTGTTAATGGTATTATGTTATAATCCTTTTTAATTCTGTAAGCTCATAGCAATGTCCCCTCTTTCATTCTTGATCTTAGTAATTTGAGTCTTCTTTTTTTGGTCTTCTATAAGGTTTGTCAATTTTGTTGATCTTTTCAAAAACCAACTTTTATTTTTGTTGATTTTCTCTGTTTTTCTATTCTCTAGTTCATTAATTTCCACCCTAATCTTTATCATTTCTTTCCTTCACTCTTCATCTTCTGGTGTTTTAAAGTGGAGGGTTTCCCTTTAAGCCACTGCTTTAGCTGCATCTGCTAAGTTTTGGTACGTTGTGCCTTCCTTTCTATTCACTGAATGTTTTCTGATTTCCTTTTTGTTTTCTTCTTTGATCTACTGATTATTGATTGAGGAGTATGTTGTTTAATTGCCATGTATTCATGAATTTCCCAAATTTCTTTCTGTTTCTGATTTTTTTTTTTTGAGACAGAGTCTCACTGTGTTGCCCGGGCTAGAGTGAGTGCCGTGGCGTCAGCGTAGCTCACAGCAACCTCAAACTCCTGGGCTTAAGCGATCCTACTGCCTCAGCCTCCCCAGTAGCTGGGACTACAGGCATGCGCCACCATGCTCGGCTAATTTTTTCTATATATATTTTTTAGTTGGCCAGATAATTTCTTTCTATTTTTAGTAGAAATGAGGTCTTGCTCTTGCTGAGGCTGGTCTCGAACTCCTGACCTCGAGCAATCCACCCGCTTCAACCTCCCAGAGTGCTAGGATTACAGGCGTGAGCCACTGCACCCGGCCTTTTTTTTTTTTTTTTTTGAGAGAGTCTCACTCTGTTGCCCAGGCTAGAGTGCTGTGGCATCAGCCTAGCTCACAGCAACCTCAAACTCCTGGGCTCGAGCAATCCTCCTGCCTCAGCCTCCCAAGTAGCTGGGACTACAGGCATGTGCCACTACGCCCAGCTAATTTTTTCTATATATATATTTTTAGCTGTCCATATAATTTCTTTCTATTTTTAGTAGAGACAGGGTCTCACTCTTGCTCAGGCTGGTCTCAAACTCCTGAGCTCAAACAATCCGACCGCCTCGGCTTCCCAGAGTGCCAGGATTACAGGCGTGAGCCACCACGCCCAGCCGTGTTACTGATTTCTAATTTTACTTCACTGTGATCAGAGAACATACTTTCTATCCTATAGAATGCTCCATGTGCATGTGAGAAGAATGTGTATTCTGCTGTTGTTGGGTGGAATGTTCTATAGATGCCTGTGAGGTCTAGTTGGTTTACAGTGTTGTTTAAGTTGTTCTATCCATTATTGAAAGGGAAGTAATGAAGGCTCCAAATTATTGTCAAACTATTTTTCCCTTCAATTTTGTCAGTTTTTGCTTCGTATGTGTTGAGGCTCTGATGTTAGGTGAAGTCACTGCATTTTATCTAAGATGGAGCACTGCTCTGTGCTCTCCCGTTTCTCTTCATCATTGGCTCTCGTTTTGCACCATTCTTGCCCAATGACATTCAATGTGATGCTGTCATCTATACACTCTGGGCTTTCCCAACCTATCCCTCTATATTTATCTACACTTGGCAAAGTGTAACCCACATAATGGTAATTTCCTAAATTCTTGTGTAGTTCCAAGAATTAAACTAATCAAAACATTTCTGTACTATGATGCACAAAAGGAAGCCAATAGCAATTAGCTAAAAAGCTTAAGAGATGCCCAATTTACTAACCAGAACCAATACCACTGATACGGTCACTACATTTCTCAATTCTTCAGGTTCCCACCAAATGCTAAGGGGTGAGACAGGCTCAGGGTGCATGCTTAATGCAACCTCTGGAGTGAGCCAGTGTCCATGCAGAGGACAGCCTGTTCAGTCCCAGGCTCTTTCCTACTCCCATCCCAAGTAGGAATTCTGCCTGGTTTTCTACAATAACAGTGACCTAATCTGATGTGACAAGGCTAAGGATAGTCTGGGCCCAATGAGTAGCATAAGAAGGAAATCAATCAGAACTGGTACAATCTATCTGAAACTGTAGAAAACCCCAGGCTAATCCAAACCACTGGGAATACGCCAATTCCACCACAAATTAAGGATATTCAATAGTGGCTAGATTGTTAGAAAAAGCAGAAACTGAAAAAAATCGTCCTCCTTAACATGGGCATACAAATGTGGATGACTTTTTGGACATATAGCTACCTAGTTATACAATTATCCTCAGACATTTTACTACTCTTACAGGAAGTATGAAACGTGTACTAAACCTCCAATTTCCTGAACTCACAAAAAAGCATCCTCACCCTCATACAGAGACATACAGAGGTAATAAAGTTAACGTGTTATCAGCAGTGTTTCACTGTGAGGATAAACAACTGTTTACCCTGTATAAACAGAGTAAGTATCTACGATTTGTGAAGCTGCTTTCATGCAGTCAGTTCTATCTGTCCTCCATTCTACGTATGTAGGTTGGTTAATAGTTGATTTTATTATTCACATTATTTCATACAACATTTATAAACGTTAGCATAGAAGTACATACTTATACTTACATCGAATATAAAAAAATACCATTTAAACCTATAAGAAATTCAAAAGCAGTGTTTTTAAAATTTTTATATGACAACCATTCAGGTATAAATTCTACAAAATATAATTTAAAGTCATGGATGGAAAAGCATGATAAAGATTATACTAAGCATTAAATTTAAGTTTTACATATTGTTTGAGAAAACTGATATGACTTTGAAAGTAAAAAAATTATACTCTTAACTATGAAAATGTAAAACATTGTTCTGATGACAAAACAGAAGGCACATTACCAACTGGAAGGAATTACTGCTGCATATCACAATCGAAACAGTCATATGTCATCTGTTTAAGTGTATACATACATCTGCTTGACCTCCTCTCGACTGCGTTTTTGCCAGCCTTTAGGGTGTCCTTCCCAGTGTGCTGTAGTTTTGAGTGATTCTGCTGATGGTCGTTAGACAACTTGCCTCCATTTCTCCTGCCATTCACCACCATGTTCTTGGATTCTCCCAACCACTTCATACCCACAGACAGCCTGACCCAGGTGCATTTAGTCACTCTCTTCTAATAGCTTAGAGAATAACTTCAATGTTCTCTCCTAAGAGAAACAAAATAAGAAAAACAAAACAAAATGTGGAGGTAAATATAAGGATCAATCTAAACAAACCCTTGAGAAAGATACGCAACATTTAAAGTATAGTCATGCACCACATAACGATGTTTGTTAATGACAGACCCATATACAATGGTGGCCCCATAAAATTATAAGGGAGCTGAAAAATTCCTATTGTTTAGTATTGACTACATTACACACTTTCTATCATTAGTCTAGAGTGTACTCCCTTCTCATTAAAAAAACAACAGTAACTGTAAAAGAGCCTCAAGTCCTTCAGGAGTGTTCCCGAAAAAGGCATTGTTATCACAGGAGATGACAGCTTCATGCATATTATTGCCCCTGAAGACTCTGCAGTGGGACAAGATGTGGAAGTGGAAGACAGTGACATTGATGATCTCGATCCTGTGAAAGCCTAGCCTAACATGTGACTGTGTCTTTAGCTTTTTTAAAAAAAGTTTTAAAAGAAAAAAAAAAAAAAATAGAAAAAATAAGGATATAAAGAATATATTTTTGTATAATTGTATAATGTGTTTATATTTTGAGTGTTATTACAAAAAGGTTACAAAGTTTAACAAAATTAAAAAGTTTATAAAGTAAAAAAATTACAGTAAGCTAAGGCTATTATTGAAGAAAATTTTCATAAATTTAGTGTAGCCTAGAATACGTTTAGAAACTCTACAGTAGTGTCCAGTAATGTCCTAGGCCTTCACATTCACTCAACTGACTGACCCAGAGCAACTTCCAGTCCTGCAAGCTCCATTCGTAGTTAAGTGCCCTATACAAGAATACTGTAATCTTTTATTCTGTATTTTACTGTACCTTTTCTATGTTTAGGTGTGCTTAGATACACAAATTGTCACAACTGCCTACAGTATTCAGTACAGTAACACGCTATACAGATCTGTAGCCCAGGAGCTACAATAGCCTAAGTATGTAGTAGGCTGTACCACCTAAGTTTATGTAGGTACATTCTATGATGTTCACATGATGACAAAATTGCTAAGTCGCATTTCTCAGAATGTTCCCTATTGTTAAGCGACATGATTGTAATTTACTAACTGATGTCTCCACTATTTCTAGACAGTCTTGGCTCTCCCCAGTCATATGATGCCATGCTCAGGACTACAGCACCCCCCTAAGACTCGGATTGGAATGTAAAATACGTGAGGCAGGGACTTATTCTGCCTTGTTCATTGCCTGTGCTTAGAATAACTACCAGCAAATAGTGATAAATAAATGTTTATCTTTCAGTTACCAATACAAATCATCTTTGCTCCTTGTTATACTGATATCTAGGTATAGCTCTATAATCTGCTCAAATACCATGTTCTGGTAACGCTCTATGAACTCTTGAGAGTAAACTACAAGGAAGTTACTTATCTCCTTTGCTCTAAGGAAAGCACAGGCTCCTGTTACGCTATTCATTACCTACAGCATAAAGAAATGTACACTGCAGCAGAGTGACAAGTAAAGGACCTTTACATCTTTTTGTTGTTAGTTTTAACTCATTGCTCAAGATATTTAAGGGACTAATATTCAAATAAAAAATTAGTGCCCATCTAAAAACATCTGCCTTACTCCTTTACAATAACAACGAAGTTGAGAGGCTACCATTTTATATTTGGTAGTATAGAGGCATCCCTCACTAGCTGAATCTTAATTAGCTGAATTTGGGGATTGAACAATTTGGATAGTGGGGGATGCCTTTGGAAATGAGAGTATTGTAGATTATATCTGTCACTAATGGAATGAGAAAAAGGATGTCCCTGATATTGCCTTCTTATGGAAATATGCTTTAGTGTGAGCCAGACTAAAAAGGCCCGAAGATAAGAAAGTGCAAAAATACAGAACTTAAGAGCCAAAGGGGCTGGGCACAGTGGCTCACACCTGTAATCCTAGCACTCTGGGAGGCCAAGGTGGGCGGATTGTTTGAGCTCAGGAGTTTGAGACAGCCTGAGCAAGAGAGAGACCCCATCTCTACTAAAAATAGAAAGAAATTATATGGACAGCTAAAATATATATAGGAAAAATTAGCCACGCATGGTGGCGCATGCCTCTAGTCCCAGCTACTCGGGAGGCTGAGGCAGGAGGATGGCTTGAGCCCAAGAGTTTGAGGTTGCTGTGAGCTAGGCTGACGTCACGGCACTCTGGCCCGGGTAACAGAGTGAGACTCTGTCTAAAAAAAAAAAAAAAAAAAAGCCAAAGGGACTTTAAGATCACCAATACAACTCCTGCAATTTGCAGATGAAAATGAAGTCACATGCCCAGTGCTACACAACTAACCCTCATCATGAGTAGAACACAGCACTGCTGCCCAAGACTCTCTCAACTATACCGGATAAGGGTCAGTTTCCCATCCTTTTCACAAACACACAGAAAAGTACTAACGATGAATTATTCTGAAGTACTCCCAGGAATGCATACCTGGACATGCCTTGAATGATGTGCAATACAAACACAAAACATTAATTTTTACTTGATCTCAGGTCTCTCTCACGTCACAGGAGTATTTGTGTTGATTCACAGTGGGGTAGGATGTGCATGCGAGCGGCATGCTTAGGTGCAAGGTAAAAAACACCTATCAATGTTCAGGATACCTTTACAATTGTTCTCTAATATCTATTTTTCTCCTGGTTCCTTCATTATTGAAATTTAATTTGTATTCAACTTTTAGTGTGCCTGTTTTTTGATTCTTCTTGTAAGCTTCACTAAACCCAAAGAAATGATGCTGCTTAAACTACACGAAAGGGTAAGTAAAACTATTATACATCAGTTATAAGTTAAATATTTTTCAATTTTTTATCAAATTTAACACAAGATCTCTTGTCAAATACCCTATATTTATACTTAGGAGGAAAGACATAGAACTCAAGTATACTTCTGAAGCATAAAAGGCAAAGAAAGCTTGAGAAAAAAAGAGCAATGCACCATGGCCTTCTCTCACCTTTCTCCTCTGTCTGCCTGGAACACAATAACCCCATCTTTTTGTCTGGCTAATTCCTTTAAGTCACAGTTCAGTATCTACGTCCTCTAGGAAGTCTTCTTTGACCTTCACTGCCAAATCCAGTTATAGATTTCTACCACAAAACGTATCGTAAATGTCTGTCTGCTTCCTTAACTGAGAGTTTCAGAAGTCAAGAGTCTCCTTTTCATCTCTCTGACCTCAGTATCTGGTACAGCACATAGATCAGAGGCACTCATGATGACATTAAACAAATGAGGTTACAGTCTACACCATGTCACAGAAACTATTTCTATATTTGAAAAAAAATCTACAAACTACAGTTACTGCCTGACCTTTTCAAATCCTGTCTTTCTCAAGATGTCCACGGTGTTATGGCAGTGAGAGAAACTCCTGTACAGGTGCAAACATGGCAGGAATCGCAGCTGCTACCACCACTAACCTCCCCACCAACTGTTGTTGTGCTTTCTGGCTCACCCCCTAGTTCCGCACCTCCAGAGAAAAAGAACAAGGAGGCCGCAAAGTGCTTTTGGTTCTTTAGGAAATCCATCCCTAGAATGCCTACATTTGACACACAACTTACGGATAATGACTGAAGAGTGTGTTTTTAAGATTCTTAGGAGTCCTAATATGTATCAATGATAATGCATTAAGTGTAACTATATGAAATAGAAAAGAAATAGATGGAATAAAAAGAGTCTCCATGGAGAATTATTAAGTCTCAACCAAGATTCCCACTCAAGAGATAAAAGCCGAAAATCTGGGGACAAGGCCCAGCAATATATCTTGTAATAAGACCTCGAGGTGATGTAAGCTCCAGTGTGAGAACTGCTGCTCTAAGTTACTCATTCATTCAATTTATCATCTGTTATCCCAAAGAAATGCCAAAATTTTAAGAAAGATTATAGAATAAAAACTTTAAGAAATTACATCTATCAACCAAAGTTTTTTCTGAGAATTAGGAAAAGTTCACCAATAAATCGTTTTAGCAGTACCATCCTTCAGCTCAGTTCGGGCACAGACTGAGATCCACTCTAATTTATAAGTAATTTTAACTAAATGTGAGTTAATCATCCAAACTGGAACAAATCTGTGATCTTGGGTCTTATTTATACTGTGGTCCCCTGATAGTCTGAACTGAAGCTACCTTAGTGTAAAAGCCACAGACCATGGCTGAATTTCACCAGGATGGACACACTGCACACATCTGGATGTCGTCTAGCAGATGCTTCCATACTCTCCACATGTTCATACAGCAGCTGTCAGTAAAGCCAAAGACTTGACTTAGGCTCACAAATGAAAATTTTGTAAAAGCAGTTCTAATAAAGCTATCAATAATTTTGGGTCTATTTATAAATTTTTAACTGGAAATGAATATATATGCTACTAATCATCAGGTCATTGTTCTGTCCTCATGAGTGTGGCATCTGTTCTTGCTGGCATGATCTGGACTACAAGCTTACATATTAAAGGCAATGATAGGCTGGGCGTGGTGGCTCACGCCTGTAATCCTAACACCCTGGGAGGCTGAGGCAAGAGGATTGCTTGAGCCCAGGAGTTTGAGGTTGCTGTGAGCTAGGCTGACACCATGGCACTCTAGCCTGGGTGACAGAGCAAGACTCTGTCTCAAAAAAATAAAATAAAGGCAATGATGGAATTTTAAAAAGCCAACACAGGTCACTATTATAGTAGACTATGGAGAAACAGTGGTTAAAAACAGGTGGACAGCAAAGCCTAAATGCTTCATGCTTACCATAGAGGACCCCCCCCTCCAAGGGTGCAGTCTTCTCTGCCATGGAACACAGTTGGTTCATATGAAAATGTCCCCATGATTGTGGCTTGGTTGACAACAATTGATTTAAGTAGCCATTGACTATATTTAGAAGTAAAAATTGCCTCCATTTTGTTGCAAAATTGGCAGGAAAAAATTTCAAGAAAGGACTACTGACCACTTCTTAAGTGGTGTAATAGTCACAAATCTTTCTCTGTTCTGATTTTCCAATATAAAACTGTCAGGAAAATCATTAGACATTTACTACATTCCAGACACTGTTGCAGGCACTGCAGATGCTACAAAGTACAAAACAAGGTTTCTGCCCTCATCTGTGCTTATATTCTAATGGAAAAAGCACTAGGAAATAATGAACAAATAAATTTCAGCATCTTGGAAAAAATAAAGCTGTCTATGGTGGCAGGCAGTGTTTCAGGTGGAGTAGGAGGGTGACAGTGGCTTTTTTCTGAGAGCAAGGGATGTGAGGGAAAAGCAGGCAGCAACCAGGGAGGAGTGTACTAGGGAAAAGGAAGAGTAAGCATGAAGCCTAGAGGCAGAAACGCACACAGCATGTCTGTGGAATAGCACAGAGGCTGGTGTGGCTGGAGTAGATGATGGGTACGGAGACAGGATGAGGTCAGAGAGCCTGCTAGAAGAAAGGGCTTCAAAAGCCACTGCTGAGACTTGGGCATTTACCCCAGTGAGATGGGAAGCAAGGGTGACATAATCCAACTCACCGTTTCAAAGGACCATGCGGGCAGCTTGCTACATGGAGAAGCACTTATAAACAAATACTTTTAAAAAAGCAGTTTTAATGAAGCTACAGAAGCTAATAACTTCTGGGCACAAGAGAACATAGGGCGAATAGTTAAGAACTAGTGGCTTGCAGTAACAGAGGTGGCAAGTGTTTGGTTTCGGGATCTTTTCTGAAGGTTTTGGTGATAGTCAGGACTTGCTGACAGACTGAATGTGGGTGTGAGAGAAAGAGAACTTAAATACACCTCCAAATGGAAGAACAGAAGTAATATTTAGGGAGGTGACAAAGACTACAGGGATCAGGTTTGGGTAGGGGTTGGGGTGAGTTTGGTTTTGGTCATTTTTTCTTTTTTTTGGTTTTGATCATTTTTGAGATGCCCATTAGAGGCCCAACTAGAGTACACAGTTGGATATTAGGGTCTGCAGTCCAGGTCCAAGCTGGAGATACAAATTTGGAGTCAGAGTATTAATGGTATTTCAAGCCATGGGACCAGATGAAATCATGCAGGAGTGAGTACAGATCAAAGAAATCCAAGGACTGAGGGAGGCACTCTAACATCTAGAGGTCAAGATGAGGAGAAAACAGCATGGAATAAAAAAAAAAAAGGAGCAACTAGTGAGCAAGGAGGAGAACCAAGAGCAAACCAGGAACAATGCTTCAAGAGGGGAGTGATCAACTTGGGCAAAGGCTGCAGATGCCCAGAAAGCAAGTATCTTTCTTTTATGAGGGGAAAGAAGAAGCCACTGGCGATCTGTGAGCCTTGCTCAGAAACGACAGAGAGCTTCTAAAATGGATATTATGTCCTGAAATAGGACATTATCCAGTTGTGAGGATGACAGAAGGGGTTTTGCTTAAGAAATAGATGGCAGGCCAGGCGTGGTGGCTCATGCCTGTAATCCTAGCACTCTGGGAGGCTGAGGTGGGAGGATTGCTAGAGGTCAGAAGTTCGAGATCAGCCTGAGCAAGAGCGAGACCCCGTCTCTACTAAAAAATAGAAAGAAATTAGCTGGACAACTAAAAATATAGAGAAAAAACTTAGCTGGGCATGGTGGTGCATGCCTGTAGTCCCAGCTACTCGGGAGGCCGAGGCAGGATGATTGCTTGAGTCCAAGAGTTTGAGGTTGCTGTGAGCTAGGCTGATGCCACAGCACTCTAGCCCGGGCAACAGAATGAGACTCTGTCTCAAAAAACAAAACAAAAAGAAACAGATGGCAGAGGGTAATAAAAAAAATAGCAAAAAAGGGACCATGTGCAGTGGCTCATTGTGAGTGTTCACAAAAGTGATGCAACCAGGCTGAGGAAATGTAACTGCGATTACGCTCTGAGATGGGCAGAACCACTTCCCTGAGAGGTTTAGCCTACACTAAAGTCAACAAGAAAGGAAGATTCACCTTATGTGGTTTCACTGGATCAACAGCTGTGGAAGGAAGCACATACTCCAGATTCTAGTACTAAACTTACGTAAAAGGGGGACAATTTATGATCAACCTAAAACATACTGGAAAACTGCTAAAATAAGAAATTTATTTATTTATGAAACAAGGTATTGCACTGCTGCCCAGGCTAGAGTACAGTGGTGTTATCATAGCTCACTACAACCTCAAACCCCTGGGTTCAAGCATCCTCCCACTTTAGCCTCCTGAATAGCTGGGACTACAGGTGTACGCCACCATGCCTGGTTGATCTTTTTTTGTAGAAACGGAGTCTCATTATGTTGCTCAGGCTAATATTGAACTTCTGACCTCAAGCGATCATCCTGCCTCAGCCTCCTGAAGTGCCAGGATTACAGGCATGAGCCACCATACCCGTAAGAACTCTATTTAAAGGGGAAAATATTTCAAGAATTAAAGTTGTATTTAGAGAGAACACTCCTAATCATATTACACTACCACTAAGGTAAAAAGCACCACACCCAGGACCATCAGGATACATTCCAAATCACCAGCACCAACAGCTATCTTTGGAGGGATGAGATAACTTTAAAAAATATATTTTCCCCCCGAATGTCTATAGTGAACATATTTATATATAATCAGACAAAACAAAAGCCTTAATACTTTAACAAGTTTCAAAAGAATGTGGAGTTGTTTCATAGAAAATGTGCTAGGTTCAGGTAATATACCTGCTCTATACCCGGCAATAATGGCCCCTCAACAAATGTCGACTCCCTTCTCTTTCCATAGTCCCGATATGGGACTATACATTGTTGAGTGACTTTTGAGTTAACCACTTGAGTCCAATTTGAGAACTCTGGTTCCAATCTCTTTTAACTTAAATACGGGAAATTTTTGCTTACCATCATAACACAAACCAGGATTTTTAAAAAATCTGTCAGAAAAATAAAAACACTGATTCTGATTGACTGTCAAGAATTTTAACCTAATTCCTGTGACATTCATTACACCAGGAACTCTCTAACCAGTTTACATGTTGAACTTGTCTACAGATAGTTTATCTTAAATTATCCAGTGGCAGGGAAACAATCCCCAAGTGGTAGAAAAAGAGAAGTTAACGTACATTTTTAAGCTCTAGCCTATTAGAGGACTTTCGGAAATCTTTATTGAGAAAAACAAAGAAAAAATGTTAAGTGATTTAGCTATAATTTGGTAAGAAAGCAATTCAGCACACCAAACTGTTAATAGTGTTATCTCCAGAGAATAAAATTACAAGCAACTTTTACCTTATGTCCAACTTTGCAAAATAAACATGTTACTTTCATAATAAAAAAATTGAAGATATTTATAAAAAGGAAAATAGAACAAGTTGGCAGCTTCCTATCACAAGGCCTTCATACTTGGGATAATGTCAATCTGCTCAGCAGCACGTGCCCAACCCCACTCCTCCAGCTCCATGGATTTCCTTACACATTTTAACCCCTTACATTTCTCATCATCGTGCTTATTACAACTCTACTCATTTCTCTGTGCAATTATTTGATAACATCTACCTTCCTCACAGTAGAATAAGCTAGCTAAGATCCACTTTCATGTCATTGGAACCTAGCACAAGGCCCAGGATAGGTCCATTCATATCACACCCTCTTTCCAATCCCAAACCTAACCTGCTACAGGTTCCATGGAATCCTATAACTCTAGAGATTAGGCCACCATAAACCCTGAAGAGCTACCAGAAGCATTTGTGATCAATATTCCATCACAAGGCTATAACACAGTTTGACAGGGCAATTGCTCAGTTGCCGATTTGTTAGAAAACTACCACGAATTCCTGTTCATATCTATAACCTTAAAACTTGCTCCTATAAATACTGCTGTCAGAAATAAATTTCACTTGAGAAGGTAGATGACTTGTCAGAGTAGTTCAACTACTGCTAGTGTCATGAAAGGAAAAAAGCCTTCAGGATTTTTTTTTTTATTTCAGTATATTATGGGTGTACAAAAGTTTAGGTTATGTATATTGCCCTTGCCCCCCTCCCCCCCAAATCAGAGCTTCAAGCGTGTCCATCCCCTAGACTGTGCGCATCGCACTCATTATGTAGGTATACACCCATGCTCTCCCCCGCCCCACATCTGCCTGACACCTGATTGATGTTATTCCTAAATGTGCTCTTAGGTGATGACCAGTGAAACCAATTTGTGGTGAGTACAGGTGGTGCTTATTTTTCCATTCTTGGGATACTTCACTTAGAATGGGTTCCAGCTCTATCCAGTAAAATACAAGAGGTGCTATATCACCATTGTTTCTTATAGCTGAGTAATACTCCATGGTATACATATATCACATTTTATTAATCCACTCATGTATTGATGGGCAATTGGGTTGTTTCCACATCTTTGCAATTGTGAATTGTGCTGCTATAAACATTTGCGTGCAGATGTCTTTTTTATAGAATGTCTTTTGTTCTTTTGGGTAGATGCTCAATAATGGGATTGCTGGATCAAATGGTAGGTCTACTTGTATCTGTTTAAGGTATCTCCATGTTGCTTTCCACAGAGGTTGCACTAGTTTGCAGTCCCACCAGCAGTGTATGAGTGTTCCTATCTCTCCACATCCACGCCAACATCTATTGTTTTGGGACTTTTTGATAAAGGCCATTCTCACTGGAGATAAGTGATATCTCATTGTGGTTTTGATTTGCATTTCCCTGATGATTGGAGATGTTGAGCATTTCTTCATGTTTGTTGGCCATACTTCTGTCTTCTTTTGAAAAATTTCTATTCATGTCCTTTGCCCACTTTTTGATAGGATTGTTTGATTTTTTTCTTGCTGATTTTCCTAAGTCCTAAATAGATTCTAATTATCAGCCCTTTATCGGATGTATAGCCTGCGAAAATTTTTTCCCATTCTGTAGGTTGTCTGTTTGCTCTCGTGACAGTTTCTTTGGCTGTGTATAAACTTTTTAATTTAATCAGGTGCTTTGGGGATTTTTGTTTCTCTGAATTCACAATTATGCCTCTACCTAAGCCAGAGCCAGTGTCCTGGTTTTTTTTTTTTTTTATTTAAAGACTAGAGCTATCATACTAATTCAAATGCTAATTAGGTATATAGTACCATCAACACAATAGCAAAGAATAGGTCTCTATAATTGTAAAATAATTATCAGTGCCCGTGTTGTTACTGTCATTCCTGCTTTCCTTCTCTAGCACTTGTCCAGCTTCAGACAACTCTACAGATTTCTCGAGCACTCTCTGGTGGTAATGCCCCCAACTTGGGCCTCCAAGGGAATCAGGCCTGAAGCTGAGCGATTCACACCAAGGAATAATGCTTCACCCATCGCCTTTTCAGGATAAAATGATGGCTACAGATATCATCACTAAGTTTTGAAAAGTACTGGATCATGCTAAATTGGTTGAGCTAATTGCTCTAAAGAATACTGTAGTATGCTGAAAAATGGCCCCCGAGGACGTCAGGTTCTAATCTCTGGAGCCTGTGAATGTCACCTTATAAGAAAAAGGGTCTTTGAACAAAAAAGAAAATGAAAATTAAAAAAAAGAAGAAAAAAAAGAAAAGGGTCTTTGAAGATGTTACTACATTAAGGATTTTGAGATAAAAGAGATTATCCTTGATTATGCAGGTAGGCTCTACATGCCATCCCAAATGCCTTTATAGAGGGCAGAGGGAGATTTGACAGCTCACACAGAAGAGAAGAAACAGCAGAGACTGGAGTGACGTGGCCATAGGTGAAGAAATGCACAGCCACTGGCAGCCAGAAGAGGCAAAGAGATTCGCTCCTACAGCACAGCCCTGCCAACATTCTGACTTTGGCCCAGCGACACTGTTTGCACTTGTGGCTTCCAGAGCTGTGAAAACGCATTTCTGTTAACTTAAGCAAAGAAGTTTGTGGTAATTTGTGACAGCAGCCACAGGATTCTAATAGCAGCCACTAATACAGAAATGAAAAAGTAAATAAAAGTAGAAACACTGTATACTTACGAGACTTCAAAAACAAAATTCCAACATGTCACAAGAAAAAAGATTTTAAACACCTTCAAAAACAGTGTATTTAGAACAATTTTTAAAAGTCATTTTTCCTCTTCAACTGCAGGTATGAAACGGCTATTGAGTTATAGGGATTTTGAAAATAAAGCTGGCTTTTCATTTACACATCTACTTATACACTGTGCTAAGCCAGATAACCAAGATCTTCCTTAGAAGTATTATGATTGAACATTTTTTCAATTTATATAAAAACTTAAAATAGGCCGGGCGCGGTGGCTCACGCCTGTAATCCTAGCACTCTGGGAGGCCGAAGCGGGTGGATTGCTCGAGGTCAGGAGTTCGAGACCAGCCTGAGCAAGAGCGAGACCCCGTCTCTACTAAAAATAGAAACAAATTATCTGGCCAACTAAAATATATATATATAGAAAAAATTAGCCGGGCATGGTGGCGCATGCCTGTAGTCCCAGCTACTCGGGAGGCTGAGGCAGTAGGATCGCTTAAGCCCAGGAGTTTGAGGTTGCTGTGAGCAAGGCTGACGCCACGGCACTCACTCTAGCCCGGGCAACACAGCGAGACTCTGTCTCAAAAAAAAAAAAAAACTTAAAATAAAAACAAACTATTAGATAGAATTTTTCATGTGGCAAAACATTTTACACAGTGAAATACCCACCACAGGTAAGTTTACAATCACACATTTGCAATTTTTGCACTTAGTGGGCTACTGATCTACAGTTAGACATGTAATAAATCCCTCTCTGCCTCATTGTAGAAAATACTGCTTCATTCTTACATATCCACATTCAATATGTATCACTATAAGGGATTTTATGTAAGAAAGATTTCATGTCTTCAATCATCTCAGTAGGTATTTTTAAAATAAAGGTTAACTGATGTGGTTGAGGGAAATTCCACAAAAATAACCCACAAAACAACAGAAAACACCTGCTTCCCCATCTCTCTACATCTGATCCACCTGCTTACCTAGTAGAGCCTATATAGATAAAATTAAGGATGCTTTCTTTGTTACCGTTTTCTCTAAGACCAAAGAGAATTTCACTTTTCTAGAAAAAGATGCCATCTAGTGTCAAATGTCTGTAAGTACAGCCATTACAGTGCTGTTCCTCAGTCAGAAGCTACAAATGGATCAAAGAATAGTCAATTCTTACCAGGCCAAGACAAGGGTGAGGAAAAACTTCCAAAAGGTGATTCTTGGCCTGAACCTTCAGGGCATGTCTGAGTCTGCCAGCTGGTGGACTCCGCTGGAGGCAGCCCACACTGTGGTGAGGGATGTGGCTCTGGAGTCAAAGCACCTGGATTCCACCCCAGCTACATCATTGCTCTCTCGCAGTGTGACCATGCACGAGTCTCCCTGAACCTTGTTCACACCACATTAGTAAAATGAGAAGAAAAGAGGGCCTAACTCCTAGGTTTGCAGCAAAAATAAGCAGAAATTGCTTATAAAATTAAAGTCTCCAACTGCCTCCTCTTTTCAAGTAACTAAGGCTTGAAAGAGGACCAGATACATTATTCACAAAACTGCAAACAATCAAGTAAAAAAATTCCCTTCCATTCGCCATCCAACCATAACTCCCACCAGAAAATCGTATCATCTCACCCCTAATATTTAAGAAGTACAAACTTTCAAGAGAATGAAAAAAGACCAAAGGTGCTAATTATAATACAGAACTGAGCATCAGTTTTGCTTCTCCTACTATTCCTAAAGGGAAGAAATGTGATTCCTGGCAAGTGTATGATTAAAAATCATACCAAACTGCACCTCACCCATCAACATTCAGAGGGACTACAGATTTGGTTACAGTGGAATTTAGTTTGCTGTATATGCGGTAAAATATTTTTTTCTTACTGTAACTCCATTTTTAAAAACACCAACAATAAATAATAACAGCTCCATTCATTTAGTGCTTCCTAATATTCATGCTATCACTTAGTTCTCACAGACTATAAAAGTACCTTTTTTTTTTTGGTTACACAGATAAGAGGTTGGAAATTTTCTCAACTGTGCTCTAGAAAAGATTTCTCTGGTGGAAGACCATGAAATTAGAAGCAGAAAGACCAGTTAGGAAATTAAATGCAACAGTAGCAGCGGATGAGGAAAGAGAAAAGCTCTGGTGTTTAAGACATAGGCATGGCAAACCTGGTAATAAATTAATTAGCTACAGGTGGTGAGGAAGAGCAACGAATTCAAGGTAAGTCCAAAATCTCTAGGTGGGGCTAAAGTTTTAATTTGGGAGGCTGCAAGACTGCCATAACTGTAGGGAAGACAGAGAAATAGGTTTGCAGGAAAGATGAGAAAGTCTGGATTTGCTAAATTTGGGAAGTGGGGCACTACCCAGGTAAAGCTGTCGTAAGATATTAGAACTTTGAAAATAAGTGGAGACCGAAGAGATTAACATTAATAATAAAAGGACTTTACAGTTCACCAAGCATTTCAACATTATCTCAATTCACCGCAAAAAGTCTTAAATTAAAAGAAATAGGCTCAGGGAGTTGTGTTACTCGCCCAAAGCAATTCACTTCTTCTGACAAGATACCGTGCCATCAATACATGAAACCAAAATAAAATCTTGAAGTATTTTACCATGGGCAGGTAAATGAAACGAGAAAGGGGAGGGAACAGAGAAGGAAATAAAAAGATGGGCAAGAGACAAACACAGGCACTGTGAGACAGATGATTCTTGCAAAGGAGCAACCCACTTCCAGTGTTTGGGGACATGTGCTGTTGAGCACCGAGCAGTGTCCCATGACCAGCTAACTATGTCTGCTCAAGATGCAAGTGAGGGACTGAATGCTGTAGAAATGAGAGCCCACCTCCCAGCTCTAGTTTTCTGGGCAGCATTTCACACTATTGCTTTACAATTATGCAAGAACTGTGCTAATCACTTTATGTGCATCATATTATTTCCTCACACCAAAGCTCTTTCGCACACATACTACTACTGTCATCTGTATTTTATAAATGAGAACAAGCCTTAGAGAATTACGAAAAAATTAAGCCAAAGCCAGGTTGAGTACTGTACACTCTTAACATCATTAAGAAAGCAATACAATCCTGACCCAAACAAACTTTTAAACACACTTTGCTACATATTTCAAGAGTAAAACCACAGAACACAATAAACCTGGTTCCTAATTTCTCAAAGCTCAGAGTATACTGTGGGCAGAGAAACAACTGAGTAAGTGTGTAACTAGAAGTTCTTACAAGAGGTATAACAGAAACAAACAGGATGTTAGGAGAGAAAATAATATGAAAATAGACTTTAGATCAGATGATCAGGGAAAACCCAAATCGTAAATATAAAAATGATCGACTTTTTTGGGCCAAAACCCTCCTGGTATCCATTTATATCCATCAAACAAATATTTTCTGAGGCAACTGGATTTGTCTGAAGCCACCAGGACCTCCCCTTTTAAAGGAGTGCGACAGGAGGTTTCCTGTGGCTTCTCCAGCCCCAGACCCCACTGGCTGAAGGATCAAGCCCCCTTCTACTTCTCACCTTCCTATGAGCAGGCTGGTCTTCTGGCTAAAATATATATTTCTCCACATGACGCAACATAAGCATTTCCTTGAAAATATTCCTCAGAGATCATTAAAACATATCAGATACTTCAACCTTGTTATACAAATCAGACAAAATGATTCATTCTGTAGACCCAGAATCCACACAATTCAACAAATTATCAAGAACCCCTTGGGAGCCAGCAGGCACTGTTCGTGGTGCTGGAATACCGGTCGCGAACAAGGAACACTAGAGGGCGCACGAGAGCGCCTACTTTCAGGAGAACTGCAGGGTTACTACTACACAGATGAGTGGAGAACCAAAACCAAAGGGCAGCGTGAGGAAAAACCGGATCTCTACACAACAGGGTAGATGGGCACAAAATAAGCAGCAGAATGAACCTTCGCTGAAGGGGCCTTTTGCATAAGGCCTGAGAGGCAACCCCACTGCCATCAGACATGTGCTGACCAGCTGATCCTATAAAGGTGGCACAAGTTAGAACACAGCTGCCCTGACACCTGTATCAGATGTTATGTTGGTTCACCCTAACTTGCAAGACTCAGGACTCACTAGATCAGCAACCCTACAAAGTAGGTGAGACAAGTATTAGCACCACAAATAAGGAGGCTAAAGCTCAGAAATGAACTGCTTTCTTGATGGCAAAGTGCTATTAAGTAGTGAGGCTGGGTCTAAAACCCTCGTGTTTAAACTGCAGTCTGGTGTTAACTCCATACTTGAGCCACGTGTGTCACCCATGAATAAAGAGGCTTGTCACTGGCAAATGCTTCCTTGGTCCATTTACTTTTTCCTTCAGTGTGCTAAGAAACTAAGACATTTTGCAGAAATGCAAATGGCATGTAGGAGCCACATAGGTCTTAATAACCAAGCTTTTAGGAACCACTGATACACACTAGTCTCTCAATTCTAAAACCCAAAAGAGTGTAAGTCATTTCATCAATTTAATGACATTTCAAAAACAAAGAAGCTAAAATTACATGACACATGCAGATGAACTAAGTAAGCCAATTAGAGAGATATCAAAATATGACATAATTCTTAGCAATGAGAACACTGGACGGCATGTAAGTGTAAAGATGAAGTATAATTTAGGATTGGAAGTGACTTCAGAGACTAATGTTTAGTCATTTTACAGATGAAGAAACTGAGACCTGGCCCTATCAATGTTTTATACAAATAGTGACAAAGCAAAGACTGGGACACACGTATTGAGTCTTACTCCAAAGATCCTTCAACTATTCCCAAAATTATATTTATGTAACATTCAATCTTATATACAGCCCTAGAAGGTTGCCCGGTGTTTGAGTTTATTTCATTCAGAGATACCAGCTATCCCCAAATCAACCCCACGCAAATGTAATGGCTCTCTCCCTGCATGTACTTAATATATGTATATTAATACCACATAGTCCACAGCATGACACACTGAAGACAAGACACATGGTGCCTGTGTTTAAAAGTGTGCGGAAGACTCTTACGTTAGAGTGTTCTGGGGCTGACAGAGTCCTGGAACTCCTGCCATGCAGAAGTAAAGCTCATATATGGTACACAGAAACACGAAATAATGGAATCACGCTGATTTATCTGAAAGGATTTGCTCTGTAAGCCATGGGAAGGGCATCCCTGTGGATAGGGAGCTGCTCAGATGCCACACACACAAATCTCTTTGTCACACAATCCAGCCACATACTCATGCCCTATAAACCCATAAATTGAAACTCAGGTGAAGAAAAATAGATTCAATCCCAAACTTTTATGACCCAAGGTAAAAGTTACAAACCAGCATCCCTTACCCACAAAACCCCCTGCTCAAAGATATGCAAACACCAGGACACTTCCCTGGAGCATACCTCCTTCTCCCCAACCCATATTCTGCTGTCCCCCACCCACCTCCCACTTCCCCAGGACTGCCCACTGGTAACTGCTACAAGTCTGGAGAGTTCAGAGCAGGAGCAGTTCCATGTGTATTAAAAGGCAGACGAAAATATAGGCAAGAGAGCACTAGGAAATGATTTTGAAAGTTTGGTTTCAAACATTATGGATAAAGAATGGAGCCCTACTCTCCTCTTGAAGAGTAAGTTATAATATTCTTTTCAGTCTCAAACTCAAAGTTTTTTTTTTTCAAAATGATGCAACATTAAGTAACATTAGAATGGACATATTTTGAAACACTAAATACAAACCATTAAGCTTGACAACTTGGAGATGAACAGATTAACACACTCATCAAGTGCTACTGAGCACCTCCTCCTGCTCTGTACCTGGCCCCGGGCAGCAAAGACAATAACTAGACTCAAACTCACAAGAAAGCAGAGATGATGGGCAAGAAAACCACTCAGTCCAACACAATGTAGTAAGTGCTCAGCGAACACAGAGGAGGGATGTATTCTCCTGAGCAGGCCAGCCCCTGAACCTGTGTGTCTAAGGCAAGTTTCACCAGGAGGCAACATTCCCACTGGGCCTGTCTGAAGCACGAGCATGTACTGGGGGGAGGGGAGGGGTGTAGGAATGCCCAGCAAGACATGGCCAAAAGGCACTAGTCATGGGGAAGCCAGTGCAGCCAGAGTTTGAGAAAGGGAGTAGAATGTAGAATGTTTAGAGATTCAAAACTGAAAAGTGGACTGCAGTTTCCACACATGCCAGGATTAACGCATTTGTGGACTTTAACCTTGGAATATAGGGAGCTCCAACGGGGACAGGGCCACACCTGTGATTCAAATTGCTAAACCTTCCAATACACAATGAACTTGTATCTACAGCAAGTAATATTTTATATATTTCAATATGTATAAATTATCTGCGATTATTTCAGGCAAAAATGATTTTCTCCTCCCTTTTCAAAGTATTTATTTTTTACTAATTGTCAAAAACTACAGGTATGTTCTCAATATTAAAAACTAAAGGAAAAAAGTTACAGCTGCTTCCTCTGACGATCCTACAGAGTTCAGAACCTAAAAGGCCCCGCTTAACTCTACGTCATATCAAACTCATTTAAATCTAAAAAGGTCCAGGTGAAAAGAATCACAATTAATCAAATTAACTCACCTGCCCGCAGTTCTAGATAAAACTTCCCCCCAGAGCGAATTTCATTTGGCAGATTCTTAAAAATAACTTTAAAGAACACATTTTGACCTCCCCCGTTATTTCTGAAGTTTCACCACTCAACACATCACAGAGGTTACAGCTCCAGAACCGGGTCAAACGAACCTAAACAGAGACAGCGAATTTCTCAGCGCCCAATTTGTTTCTACCTCACTCCAGCAAGTTGGATAGAACTGTCATTTTGGAAACATGTTCGTGCCCCCTCTTAGAGGTAGGGGTGACACTGCTTCACACCGTCCGTACACGTGTGGAAGGACCAACCGCCGCTGTCGGACCACGGGAGAGCAGATAAAGCACAAAGGGGAGGAAGGCAGCCCGGCCACAGCCGAGGGCGCCCAGAGCGAGCGGGCTGCAGAACAGCTCTGGGGGGACCCATGAAAGCAGACTCAAGCCAAAACAAAAGCAAAAAGTTCAGCGCGGCAGAGGTAGCAGATTGGGCGAGACGGTTCACGGCTGCCCATTGGAGAAGAGGGAAAACAGAGTCCCCCAATCGCGAGCGCCGGGGCTGCTCCCCTCGTGCGGCCGCGGGCCCGGCCCCGACACTGCCCGGCGGCCACTACCGCTCCCTTCCGGCCGCGGCCACCACTGCAGGCCCGGCCCGCACCCGCCCCGCACCGCGGCCCCGGCCGGCCCCGGCCCCGGCCCCGCCCCCGCGCCAGCCGCCCGGCCCCGCCGCCCCGGTCTCCACCCGCCCCGGCCCCGGCGGCCCCGCTCCGGCCCGGCCGCGGCCCCGCACGCCCCCGGAGCCCGAAGCCGCCCCCCGCACTCCCAGCGCCGGCGCCCGCCCCTCCCCCGACTCACTGCCGGCGCGGCCCGGCTCCTTCTCGGGGCGCGTCCGGGACCCCGCTGCCCGGCCGCTGCGATAGAGGGGCCCGCGCTGCCGCGCCACACTGTTCCGTCCCCCAACAAAATTAATCACCAAAAAATAATTCCAGAGAAAAATGGAGACTAAAATCCAAGATGGCGGTAAGGGCCGCAGCACCGCCCGCTCCATCCGCTGTCGGCAAAAATAAGTCCCAGCTGCGGCCACGGACCCCACCCCCACCCGGCGGTCGCCGCGGCCGCCGGCGTCCCCCGCACCCGCGCCCCCTGTCTCGGCTCGCCGCGCTCGGGCGTCCCCGTTGCGCCGCTCCTAGGCCTCACCTTCGCCTCACGCACGGCCGCGAGGTCCGAAAGGCGTCCGCCAGCTTCGGAGCTCTACGTCCCGAGTGCTTGCCCCGCGCGGTGCCGCCTCGGTCCCGGGTGTCCTCACCTCATAGCCCGGGAGCCTCGCCGGCCGCACCGCAGACGCGCCGCCGCCTCCGGTGAGCCACCTGGACACCGCCCGGGATCGGTGGAAGGATACGAAAAGGAGTCCCGCGGACACCCGACGGCGGAGGGACACCACGGCCTCGGCCTGCCGAAGCGTGCGCGCGCCCGGCGCCGGCCGCCTTGGTGGCTTCGACGGGATTTTGTCGGGGGAGAAAAAGAAATGCGAAAGGGAAATAAGTTCCCCACCGGGTGTTCCCGACGGCGGAGGGACAAAAGGAGCGATTTTTGAGAGAATGGGAATAGTTGTTGCCGTCGCTTCACTTCGCGGCGGAGGGATCCGCGCCCGAGCCAGTCGGTGGTCAGGGATCCCTCCGCCTCGCTGCCCTTTAAATCGCGGCTGGAGGCGGCGTCGCCGCGCGCCTCGCGGGCGCCACCTAGCTGCCGGGTTGCGGTGGCGTCCGCGTCCCTGCGGGGCCCCGGCGGGCGGCCCCCAGCCTCGGGCCCTCGCACCTTTGCCCCTACCAGGGACAGCTCCCGAGCCCAAGGGGCTGCCCGGGCGACGGGGACTCGCCTAGCCCAGCGTGCCTCCGGGTTGCGCCGGGGGAGGCGGCCCCAGGAACGGAGTCTCTTTGTTGTGGGAAAGGGTGTCGCTGGAAGCGGATCAAGCCCGAGTGGGCAGCCCGAGCGCCGCCGCACGCAGGGCTGCGAGGGAGGCGGGAGTGAGCCTGCGCCTCCGGCCGTTCCTCGGCACCTACCGTGGGCTAGGCTTTCCCGACGCCGCGACGGCGCCTCTTCTCTCCGACGGGGCCCTCGGCCCCCGACGTGCGGCGCGTCCTCGGGGCGCTCGGGCAGCGGAGGGTCCGGGGCGGGAGGTTGCAGTCTGCAGTGAGGACTACACAACACCACTGAAGAGAGTAACTCGTATCCGGCCCTTAGCAGGCGCTGTTCTGGGCTCTGACGCGCTCTCGCTCCCTAGGCAGCTCGCAGAGGGGGGCACCGTCGTGGTTCCCAGTTTACATGTAGGGAAACTGAGGCACAGAGAGATTCTTTTTTAGGTAACCTACATGACAGCTAGTCAGGGCTTGAGCCAGACCCTTATCCAGTACTCTGGTGAAAAATGCAGACAGCAAGTACATAAGTAGTGTGCTAAGGACGCCAAGAAGTTGAAGTCGCCGCAGGCGTTTAGATGCGGGCAACTCGGTGCCTGGAGGCGTCCCCGAAGAAGCGGAGACCTGGAGGGTGAATTGGGTATGTTAAGACACATAGGGACAGTGGGGCCAGCAGCGCTGGGGGCTGGGGGGGAGGCAGACAGGACAGACAGACAGCTTAGACGGCTTCCGGGCAGAGTCCCAGCCTGCCTTTCTCGGCTGTGTCCGCTGCATCTCCCGGGCCTGGCACGGAGTAGGCCCTCCAGAGAGAGTGGTTTAAGGGAGGGCGTGGACGACCACTACAAGGACTGTCCTAAAGTCCACTAACACCAGCACAGAGTGCTTACTTCATTTCCCCTCCCCCTTGACCTTGAGTGGTAGGCGTGATGCTTGTGACCCCCTTCCGCAGATGGGAAACTGAGGCACAGTGACTTGCTGAGGGCACATGGCTGACAGGCAGGGGAAGGTCTAGATCTGGAAAGCAGAGCTCCTCCCACTGCCCTCACTGTCCATCTGTCTCCTCCCTCTGGAGGCTGGTGTGGGCAGTGGGCACAGCCTGGCCGCCTTGGGTAACGCAGACCGCATTCCTCTGTGCTCTTTCACTCTAAAAGCAGCATGATCCGTGGCATCAGAAGCCACCCGGCCACGTTCCTCTTTGCAAACACAACTAACAAATGGCTGCTTTCGGATTATTAGTTTCTGGTTTATCACTAAACTTGCCAAGATTTTCGTAGTGGTTGGCTCCAAATGCTCCACTTGCATCCCAGAGACTCTGAGACTACCTTAGCCGCCCCCAACGTGCAGGGAAGCACCATCTCCCCCCAGGGGGTAGCCATGGCCCTAAGTCAACCTTCCAACCTTCCAAGGTCTTGGTATTCAGGCCCCAAATCCAGCTACACCTGAGTAGCCCTTCACAGCCCCAAATGCCAGTGTCTTTCCCACTCTGAGCTTTCCAGAATCCACCCAACATAGCCATGCTCTCCACACACCCCTCAGACTGAGACCCAAACCCCCACTTCTGTAAAGTCCCCATACTCCCAAGATGCTGGCACTTCGGTTTATTTACTGCCAAGTGCCAGGCCACGTGTTCTGGTGTTGCCTTGCAAGGGGGTGGGCTGAGCCCACAGCCTGGCAGGCATAAAAGATGAGGGAACCCAAGTGCAGCCTCCTCTCAGGCTCCCTGGTTCTGTGTCCGTCTCTCCCGCAGCCCCCGGCAGGGCCGGCTGCTCCTCCAGGCCCAGCGGGAGATTTCCCCAGGAGAGAGGCCAGTTGGAGGCCTCCTGAGGCCGGCTGGCAGGGGAGGGGGAGGGGGCAGGAAGTCGGCGGCCAGGCACCTGCCTAGTCCCCACGTGACAGGAGCCATTGGCGTTGGCACTGTGAAGCCTCAGGATGCCCTGAAGTGGAAGAGAAGAGCCACAGCGGCCACAGGGCCCCCACCGGCCTGGCCGGCGAGAGGGATTAGCAACTCTAAAGAAAGACTGAGTCAGCGGAAGGGGCCTGACCAGCCCTGGAGCACTGTGAGGCTGGCCAGGAGTGCCAGCCCGGCCGGGGCTGGCCTGGTGCAGCACCCTTGCTGGACACTGACTGAGGCCACAGAGTCTATTCTGGTCTTGCCAGCAGGGCCAGCCCTGGTGTGTCCAGGGGCACTCCAGGGACCCAGCCTGGTGCCACCAACCCTGCTTTGCTCTTCACTTCCCCTTCTTCCAATGCCAGGTTCACTCAGCAACTGTCTGGCAGGGATTTGCTTGCGTGGACCCTGTGCCTACTGGGAGGGCCCACAGGTCACATTGACCCCAGCATTCCAGGTTGGGGGCAGGTTGCTTCTTGTAAAGTGATATGTTGGCTTTCAGGCTCTGCACACTCCTGCCCAGAAGCTAGGACTGCTCTAATGAGAGCAGGTCTCTAAAACCAGTGGATAAAACCAGCCATCGCAGTGACCCCTTTGGGTGGCTGGCTGGCTTTTTGGCCCTATGCCTGAGCACCACTGGCCTGAGCACCCCATACCGTTCTTGGCTTTCATCTGCCTTCCTTCATTAGAGATGTTTAATAAACAGCCTCTGAAAGGTCAGGTGACATGCCCAAAGTCCCCCAGTCAACAGCAACAAGACTTTTAGCAGCTGCTAACGGGAGTTGGCATGAGTCTGACCTGGGTTTGAATCGCAGCTCTGCAACTTGCCAGCCATATGATTTAGGACAAGTGTTGTAGCCTATCTGCTTGCCAAGCCCTCAACGGTAAAAAGGTGCCAGTCCTTAGACCTACCTAAGTGAGCTCATCCACAGCTTTAAAATCATCTGTATACTTGGGGTGCTCAAATTTCTATCTCCAGCCTGGACTTCTTTGAACTTCAGACATCACCACTGCACTGTTTAATAGGCATTTCAACTACAACACAGCTGAGATTGGATGCACACACCGACAAAAGCAAACCCCCCCTCCTCCAGCACTCTGCCACTTCCCAGACAAATGTTCTTCCACTGCTCAGATGCAATGCCTGGTTTTCATTCTCTCTTAGGATTTTCCGGTTTTGTTTGTTTGTTTGTTTTTTATCCTTAGCACATGTCACAGTCTGACATCCTGTTCACTTATTCATCGTGTCTGTCCCAGTCTCTCCCTTGTAGGGCTGTATCCTTCAGGAGGGCAGGGCCTTTGTCCTGTTTACTGCTGTATCTCCAGCCTCTGGAACAGCCCCTGGGGCAGCTGTGAAGAGGCTCCAATGGCTTTTGTTGAAGGACAGGAGGGAAGGAGGAAGAGAGGGAGGACAGGGCTAACCTTCCAGGATTGCTACAAGGATAAAAGGAGGTGTAAGTTATTGTCCACGATAGTCACTTTGTTGTACTATCAAATATTGTTCATTCTAACTGACTATATTTTTGCACCCATTAACCATCCCCACTTTATCTCCTCACCACTACCATTCCCAGCCCCTGGTAACCGTCATTCTACTCTGTTTCTATGAGATCAATTTTTTAACTATTTAGCTCCCACATATATGTGAGAACATGTGAGATTTATCTTTCTGTGCTTGGTTTATTTCATTTAACATAATATTCTTCAGTTCCATCCATGTTGTTGCAAATGGCAGGATTTCATTCTGTTTTATGGCAATATAATATTCCATTGTGTATATGTACCACAATTGCTTTACTATTCGTCCATTGATGGACACAAGTTGATTCCAAATCTTGGCTATTGTGAATACTGCAATAACATGGGAGTGAGATGTCTTTCCAATGTACTGATTTCCTTTGTTTTGGATATATGCCTTGCGCTGGGATTGCTGGGTCATATGGTAGTTCTATTTTTAGTTTTCTGAGGAACTTCCAAACTGTTCTCCATAGTGGTTGTATCTTTTTTTTTAATAGTGGTTGTATTAATTCACATTCCCTTTAACAGTGTACGAGGGTTCCCCTTCTCCACATCCATGCCAGCATTCGTTATTGCCTTTTTATAAAAGCCATTTTAAGTAGGGTGAGATGATATCTCATTGTAGTTTTGATTTGCGTTTCTCTAGTGACTACTGATATTGAGCATCTTTTCATGTACCTGTTGGCCATTTGTAGGTGTTCTTTTGAGAAATGTCTGTTCAGATCTTTTGCCCATTTTTAATTGGATTGTTTGATTTTTTTTCCTATTGAGTTGTTGGAGCATCTTGTATATTGTAGTTATTCATCCCTTGTCAGATGGATAGTTTGCAAATGTTTTCTCCTCTTCTGTGGGTTGTCTCTTCCCTTTGTTGACTGTTTCCTTTGCTGTGCAGAAGCTTTCTAGCTTGCCGTGATCCCATTTGTCCAACTTTGCTTTGGATTCTGTGCTTGGGGGTATTACTCAAGAAGTCCTTGCTCAGACCAAGGTCCTGAAGCGTTTGCCCGTATAAGTTATGATATATTTTAAAATAACTAAGAGAGTGGAATTGGAATGTTCCCAACACAAAGAAGTTATAAATGCTTGAGGTGATGGATACCCCAGTTACCCTGATGTGACTGATGTACATGTATCAAAACATCACATGTACCCTATACATATATACAGCTATTACGTATACATAATAATTAAAAATAAAAAAAATTTTAATAAAATTTAAAACTCAAAGAAAAGGAGGCTTAAGGGGCCCTCTAACTGCCCCCTCCCCCTTGGGGACTCAAGCTTGCTCAGTTGATGGGGCTTCCCCACCACTCACCCCTGAAAGGTGTGTAGCCTTTAAGCGCACAGGTGCGCTGGGAGCTGTGTGTGTGGTGTCCACCTGGGCCAATGAAACGGGCACTAGGGAAAGTCCCGTGTCACTGAGACGTTACTCTTTTGGGTTCCTGCCACACACCCTCTTTTCTCTTGCCTCCCCCAAATAAAACCGAGCCCTAACCAGCCCTCTCTTTCACTCACATCTGGAAGTCAACACACAGAGGATCAACAGCAGCTGAAAAACTGATTTCCTCAAGGACAGGGAGAGCTTAATCTTATTTTTTTTAAATAATTTCATAGGTACAGAAAAGTTCCAAATATAGTAGAATTTTTTTCCTGGACCATATGACTATAATTTACTTTCTGGGTGCTCCATTACCCCCAAATACTTTAGAGTGTGTTTCCTCCATCTGGGATAGCCTCCTCCAAAACCAGGGTGCAGTGATCGCAATCAAGAAATCAACCTCCGTAGGTTGCTGCCATTTAACCCTCAAACCTCATTCAAGTTCTTCCAGCGATCCTTAATAATGGCCTTTATTGCCAAGGAGCTTGTCCAGAATCCAGAGTTGCCTTGGATGGTCGTGTCTCTTCAGTTTCCTTCACCCTGAATCAGTTCCTCATTCTTTCCTGACTTGTATCACCCCTTGACACTTTCAAGGTTACAGGCCTGTTATTTTTTAGTATGCCCCTCAGTTCAGGTTTTCTGCTGTTTCCTCATGGTTAGATTAAGGTCATGGATCTTTGGCAGGAACATTGCAGAAAGGATGCTGTGTTCTTGTCATTGCACCCTATCAGGTGCAAAGGACTTCAGTTTGACCCATTGTGGATGACGCTCACTTGGGTCACCCAATTCAGGGATGTCTGCCAGTCTTCTCTTCTGGAAAGTCACTTGTTTTCCCTTTGTAATAAACAAGTTTTCTGTGGAGAGGCACTTGGAGAGATGTAAACATCCCATTCCTCATTAAACTTTCAATTTATTAATACATTTACATCAGAATGGACTTATGGGTTCCTGTTTTGTTCTATAAGTTTCTGTTCCTTCCTCCATCTTCTTCTCCCGCCCTTCCTTCCTTCCTTTCCTCCTTTCTCCTTCCTTCTCTTTCTCTCTTTCTTTCTTTTTTCCTCTATCTCTTTATCTCTTCCCCTTCTCTCTTTCTCTTCAAAGTTATTTGTGGCAGCTTTATTTATAATATCCCTAAACTGGGAACAACCCACATGCCAATCAACAAAAGAATGGATAGGCCGGGCACAATGGCTCATGCCTGTAATCCTAACACTCTGGGAGGCCGAGGTGGGAGGATCACTTGAGGTCAGGAATTTGAGACCAGCCTGAGCAAGAGCGAGACCCCCATCTCTACTAAAAATAGAAAGAAATTAGCTGGACAACTAAAAATAGAAAAATATTAGCTGAGGCAGGAGGATCGCTTGAGCCCAGGAGTTGGAGGTTGCTGTGAGCTAGGCTGATACCACAGCACTCTAGCCTGGGCAACAGAGCAAGACTCTGTCTCAAAAAAAAAAAAAAAAAGAATGGATAGACAAATTGTAGTCCATCCATGTGATGGAATCCTATTCAGAAATAGAAAGGAACAAGCTACCGTTGCAAACAACAACATGGATGAATTAAAAAACATTATGTTGAGACAAGTCAAAAACTGTAGAGTAAAAATTTTTTGATTCCTAGAACAGAAAGAACCTAATCTGGGGTTTGAGGGTAGAAATCTGAAGAGTCATGTGCCTCCCAAAAGGTGGGATTGCCCAAGTAGGGACACAAGAGACTTTCTGGTGAGAGGGAAATGTCCTGTTGCTGGGGGCTGGTAACTGGGTGTGTATGTTGTGAACCTTCTTAAACTGTAAATCTAAGTTCTGGGAAAATTATTGCCTGTAAATTATGCACTCAGAAAAGAGAAAAAATCTGGGAAAAAAGAACTGAATTGAATTTAGCTATTGCCCAGTGAAAACTTCTTCAGTTTTTCCATGGCTTGTCTTGCAACCAAGCAAATTTTGCAGAATAGTTTTTCCTGGAGTGTTTCCCTGACAGTGCTTCTGGGATTGACCCAGGTTCACAGTGCAGATTCCAGGTTCAAAGTGAAGATGAGGAACCCGAAGATTCATGTTCCTTCCGCTGGGGCATTGGTGGTGCCAGTTATTGCTGAGTGACATTTAAAGGGAGGAAGAAAAATTGCTCCTGCTTCCAATAGGCCCGCAGGAAACTTCTACCACCAGGTGAGCCTCCCTGCTGCAGGCCACTGGAGCTGCTGCCTGGCCGGCACGCGACTAGGAGACCCTGGGCTTCTCTGGCCAGGACATATGTGCTTCGGGTGGAGTCAACTTTTTGCTCTGCCTCATAATCATCCTTCCCTTAAGTCATACTTCACAGATACACTTTGGGCTATTGGCTTGTTGTCTGGTAAGTTCCAAAGGGTGGCATTTCCTGAGTCGAAAGTCCAGATGATTTTCCTCTAGGGCACTCTGGGTGGCTAGGTGGAGAGCATGACTGGGGGTCTCGGTCCCGCATTCCCCAAGCAGAAGGCTTTGGAGGGGTCCACTAGAGATTGGAGAAGCTAGCTCACCATCGGGAAAGAGGCGCTTAGGCTAGCGTCAGCGAGGCTGGGCTGAGGGGTGTGCAGATAGCTGGCTAAACATCATTTCTGGGTGTGTCTGTGAGGGTGCTCTGGAAGAGGCTAGCACTTGAATCGGCAGCAGAGTAAAGCAGACGGCCCCTCCTAGCGTGGGCAGGCATCACCAACGCGCTGAAGGCCCGGGCAGAATCTTAGGGCTTCAACATGTGAATTTGGGAGTGGGGGTTGGGGAGGGGCTGATACAAATATTCCGTCTGTAGCAGGAAGGGAAAAGGGAGAGGAAGAGCAGAGTTTAATCTTTAGACCCTCCCTAGAAGTGAGAAAAATTAATTGCAGCAAAGAAAAGAAAGATAAGAGTTATGTTTCCACATTAAAACAGGCTGCCCAGGGTTTAGGCGGGTAAAGCCCTCAGTGCAGGGCAGGTCTGGAAAAGCACAGCTACCACCCCTTCTGGGGTCACCTGACTCTGGAACCCAGGCTCTTCCACGGGGAGCAGTTGCTGCTGGTGCTGGCTGAGGCAGAAATCCCTGGACCCTGCCATGCCTTCTGACTCCTGGGTTTCCTCTTTATTCCCTCTGGGAACAGAGTTTCCAATGATGAAATGTAACTTAGGGCAAAGGCACTCCAGCACAAGTGCCAGGACTGGTTCAGGTCTGCATGCTGCAAACAATTGCTTATTTAATGAAAATAATAATACCGTACACCCATGTTTGCAGAAGCATTATTTGCAATAGCCAAAAGGTAGAAACAACCTAAGTGTCTATCGACAGATGAACAGATAAGCAAAATGTGACATACCCACACAATGGACTAGTACTCAGCCTTAAAAATGAAGGAAATTCTGACACATGCTACAACATGGATGAACTTTGAAAACATTAGGCTGAATGAAACTAAGCCTGTCATAGAACCACAAATACTGTATGACTACACTTATTTGGTACTTGGAGTAGTCAAATTCACAGAAACAGAAAGTAGAATGGTGGTTGCCAGGGGCTGGGGGAATGGGGACAGTGTTTCAGTTTTGCAAGATGAAAAGAGTTCTGTGGATGGATGTGGGAATTGTAGTACAACAATGGAATGTATTCATTGTAGTTTTGATTTGCATTGCCCCATCATTATTTTCTCCTTTTAAAAATAGTAGCTATCCTACTAAGTGTGAGGGTTATCTCAATGTAGTTTCGATTTTCATTTCCCTAGTGATTAGTGATGCTGGGCATCTTGTCATGTGTTTATTGGTTATTTGTATGTCTTCCTTGGATACATGTCTATTTAAGACCTTCACTCATTTTTTAATTGGGTCGTTTGTTATTTTGTTGTTGAGTTTTAGGAGTTCTTTATATATTGTGGATATTAATCCCTTACCATGTATATGATTTACAAATATTTTCTCCCATTCTGTGGGTTGCCTTTCTACTCTGTTGTTAGGATCTTTCATGCACAAAATTTTAAAATTTTCACAAAGTCCAGTATGTCTATTCTTTATTTTGTGGTCTGTGCCTTCAGTGTCATATCTACTCGTCACAAAATCCAATGTTATGAAGCTTTTTCCGTATGTTTTCTTCTAAGAGTTTTGTTGTTTGGGGCCTTACATTTAGGTCATGGATCCACTTGAGTTAATTTTTGAATATGGTGTAAAGTAAAAGTCAACTTCATTCTTTTGCTTGTGAATATCCAGTTTTTCCAGCACCACCTGTTGAGAAGACTGTCTTTTCCCCATTGAATGGGGTTGGCACCCTTGTAAAAAATCACTTGGCTGTACATGTGAGACTTTATTTCTGGGTTCTTTATTTTAGTCCATTGGTCTAGATGTCTGTCTTTATGTCAGTAGCATACTGTTTTGATTACTGTGGCATTGTAGTAGTGTGAGTCCTCTAGCTTTGTTCTTTTTCAGTATTGTTTTGGCTGTTTACGATCCTTTCAGATTTTCTATAAATTTTAGGATACGTTTTTCTATTTCTGCAAAATGTATCATTAGAATTTTGATACAGTTGCTTTGAATCTGTAGATCACTTTGGGTGGTATTGACATTTTCACAATAGTAAGTCTTCTAGTCTATGAACATAGGATATGTTTCCATTTATTGATATCTTCTTTAATTTCTTTCAGCACTGTTTGTAATTTTCATTGTATATGTCCTTCACTTCTTTGGTTAAATAATTCCTAAATATTTTATTCTTTTTGATGCTATTGTAACTGGAATTGTTTTTATAATTTCCTTTTCAGATTGTTGATTGTTAGTGTGTAGAAATGTCACTGAGATTTGTGTGTTGACTCTGTATCCTGCTGCTTTGCTGAATCCATTCAATTAATTCATTAGGTCTAATAGGGTTTTTTTTGTGTGTATAATCTTTAGGGTTTTCTGCATATAAACTCATATCATTTGTGAACAGAGATAATATTACTTCTTCTTTCCAATTTGGATGCTTCTACAATTTTTTTCTTTCCTAATTTTCCTGGGTAGAACTTCCAGTACTATGCTGAAATGGCAAAGGAGATATTCTTACCTTGTTCCTGATCTTAGAGGAAAAGTTTTTAGTCTTTCACCATTGAGTATGATATTTACTGTGGGATTTTCATATATTACTTTTATTATTTTGAGGTAGTTTCCTTCTGTTCCTAGTTTGTTGAGTGATTTTTTAATCATAAAAGGGTGTTGAATTTTGTTAAGTGCTTTTTCTGCATCAGTTAAGAAGACCATGTGTTTTTTTCCTTCATTCTGTTAATGTAGCGTATTATAGTGATTGATTGCCATATGTTGAACCATCCTTGTAGTCCAGGAATAAACCACACTTGGTCATGGTGTATAATCCTTTTAATATCCTGTTGAATTTGACTTGCTAGTATCTTGTTGAGGATTTTTACATCAATATTCATAAAGGATATTATTCTGTAATTCACTTTTTTTCTCTTTTTTAGAGACAGGGTCTTGCTCTGTCACCCAGACTGGAGTATAGTGGCACCATTATTGCTCATAGTAACCTCAAACTCCTGGGCTCAAGTGATCCTTCCACCTCAGCCTCCCAAGTAGCTAGGACTAAAGGCATGTGCCACCATACTCAGCTAATTTTTTAAATTTCTTGTAGAGATAGGGTTTTGCTATGTTGCTATGTTGCCAAGGCTGGCCTCAAACTCCTGGCCTCAAGTGATTCTCCTGCCTTGGCCTCCAAAATGCTGAGATTATAGGCATGAGCCATCACGACCAGCTCATAGTTTACTTTTCTTGCAATGTCTTTGGCATTAGTATCAGGGTAATGATGGCCTCATAGAATGAATTACAAAGTGTTCCCTTCTCTTCAGTTTTTGGGAAAAATTTGAAAAGGATTAGTCTTAGTTCTTCTTTAAGTGCTCAGTAGAATTTACCAGTGAAGCCTTCAGGTCCAGGTTTTTTTGGGGGGAATTGGAGATTTTTGGTTACTGATTCAATCTCCTTACCAGTTATCGGTCTACTCAGTCTCTCTGTTTCATTGAGATTTAGTCCTCGTTTTGTGTTTCTAGGAATTTGTCCATCTTATCTAGGTTGTCCAATTTGTTGACATACAATTGTTCATAGTACTGTCTTATAATTCTTTTTATTTCTGTAGAATAAGTAGTAATGTCCCTATTCATTTATGACTTTAGTAATTTGAGTCTTCTTTCTTTTATTCTTGGCCCATCTAGCTAACTTTATTGATCTTTTCAAGGAACTAACTTTTGGTTTCATTGATTTTCTCTATTGTTTTCCATTTGCTATTTCATTTATCTCTTCTCTAATCTTTCCTTCATTCTGCTAGTTTTGGGTTCAATTTGTTCTTTTTCTAGTTCCTTAAGAGGTAAAATTAAGTTGTTTATTTGAGATCATTGCTCTTTTTAAATGTAAGTATCTATAACTATAAATTCCCCCTTAACACTGCTTTTGCTGTATCCCATAAATTTTGGTATATTGTGTTTTGTTTTCATTCATTTCTAAGTATTTTCTAATTTACCTTGTGATTTATTCTTTGATCTATGGGTCTTTTAAGAGTGTGTTGTTTAATTTCCGCAAATTTGAATTTTTCTTTCCAGTTTTACTTATGTTATTGATTTCTAACTTTGTCCTATCATGATCAGAGAAGATATTTTGTATGATATGTATGTTTTAAAATCTATTGAGACTTAATTTGTGGCTCAGCATATGGTCTATCTGAAAAAAATGTCCCAGGTACACTTGAGAAGGATGTGTATGCTGTTGTTGGGTAGAATGTTCTGTATAATTCTGTTAGATTTAGTTGGTTTATGTGTTATTTAAGTCCTCCATTTCCTATTTATCTTCTGTCTCATTGTTCTATCCATTATTGAGAAGGCGTTATTGAACTCTCTAATTATTATTGTAGAATGGTCTATTTCTCCCTTCAGTTCTGTTAGTTTTTGCTTCATATATTTTGATGGTCTGTCATTAGGTGTGTATATGTTTACAATTGTTATATCCTTTTCCTATATTGAAATTTTTATTAATATATAATGTCCTCTTTGTCTCTTGTAAACTTTTTTGATTTAAAGTCTATTTTGCCTGATATTAATACCCTACTCTCTGTTGCTTACTATTTGTCTGGATATCTTTTTCCATCCTTGCACTTTCAATCTGTTTGTGTCTTTGGATCTAAAGCGAGTCTCTTATACACAGTATATATTTGGATCATGTGTTTTTATCCATTCTTCCAATCTCTGTCTTTTGATTAGAAAGTTTAACCCATTTACATTTGAAGTAATTACTGATAAGGAGACACATACTTCTGTCATTTTGCTATTTGTGTTCTATATTCCTTGTAGCCTTTTTTTGGATACCTGATTTCCTGCATTACTATTTTCTTTGGTGTTTACTTGATTTTTTGTAGAGAAATGTTTGAATTTATTTCTCATTTCCTTTTGTGTATATTCTACAGCTATTTTCTTTGTGGTTACCTTGGGCATTATACTTAACATCCTAAAGTTATAATACTCTAATTTGAATTTATACTGGCTTAACTTCAATAACATAAAAAAACTTGCTCCTTTACAACTCTTTCCTCATCCCTATGATTGCTGATGTCACAAAATTATATCTTTATACTTGTGTGCACCAAAACATAATTATAATAATTGTTATAAATGCTTTGGTGTCTTGAATTATGTAGAAAACAAAATGTAGAGTTACAAGCCAAAGTTACAATAATACTAACTTTTATGCTAACTGTCTTTTAAAGCATACTAGTTTCTTAAATCCTATAGAAAACAAAAAGTAGAGTTACAAACTATTGTTGCAATATTAGCTTTTATAATTGCTCATGTATTTACCTTTATTCCGATCTTTATTTCTTCATGCAGTTTCAAGTTACTGTCTAGTGTCTTTTTATTTCCCCTTACAGAACCGCCTTAAGCATACCTTGCACAGCAGGTTTATAGGTTATGAACTCCCTCAGCTTTTGTTTTTCTGGTAATGTCTTAATTTCTCCATCACTTTTTTCTTTTTCTTATTTTTTCTTTTATCTTCTTTAAAATATTATATATCCCTTTCTTTTACAAACCTTTGTATAACGGGCTGGCTTTCACTGGATCACAGTGAGGGAGCTGCTCTGCTGCGTATGAAACCCTAACCCAGAAGCAGGTCATCGGTGCGTGATTTAGCACCAGGTTCCCCAGAGACATGCGCTGTGTGACGGGCAAAGGGGTGGCCCCTTTCTCTCCACACCCCATTTTTCAGAATGAGAGGCTCTCCACACTGAACTCTGTTCCTGGTATATGGCAGTGTACCAGCAGGGACAGCAAGGGACTGGCTCTCTGAGGCCAACTGAGGCTCCATGGTGCCATTGTATCATTCTGCCTGGTGGGATTCTGATTTAGAGTGTTCAGTTGTAATCTCACAAATGGCTCTTCAGCCAAGCACATACACTGCCTCACTTTTGAAGGACAGTTTTGCCAGATACAGGATCCTTGGCTGACAGTATTTTTTAAATCTCTTAATACTTTGAATATATCAGCCCACTGTCTTCTGGCCTCCAAAGTTTCTGATGAGAAACCTGCTGAAAATCTCATGTAAGACCCTGGTATGTGGTGAGTTGGTTCTCTCTTGCTGCTTTTAGCATTCTCTCTTTGTCTTTTAAAAACTTGGTTATAATGTATCTTGATGTGAATCTCTTTGAGTTCATCTTATTTGGAGGTCACTGAGCTTCTTGGATGTTTATATTCACATCTTTCATCAAATCTGGGAGGTTTTTGGATATCAGTTCTTCCAATAGTCTCTCCGCCCATTTCTCTTTCACTTCTCCATCTGCAGCTCTCACGATGCATATTTGGTCCCTTCGACTCTGTTCACTTTTCTTCATCTTTTTTGTTGTTGTTGTTCTGTTCCTCAGATGTGATAATTTTCTTATGTTTAAGCTCACTGATTCTTTTTTCTGCCTGCTCAAATCTGCCTTTGAATCTGCCCTTTAGTGATTTTTCACCTCAGTGACTGTACTTTTCAGCTCCAGAATTTCTTTTTGGTTTCTTTTAGATTTTCTCTTTATATGTATTTCCATTTTGTTCAAACCTCATTTCCTTGACTTTCTCAATATTTTCCTCTAGTTATCTGAGCATCTTAAAGAAAGCCATTTTAAAGCCTTTCTCTAGGAGACACGCCATCAGGTCTTTTTCAGGAACATTCCGTTGACTTATTCTTTGAATCGGCCATATTGTCCTGTTTCTCTGTACGCTTTGTGCTTTTTTTGTTGAATACTAGAAGTTGAATCTAACAATGTGACAACCTTGGAAATCAGATTCTCTCCCTTCCCCAGCATTGTTGGGTTTTGTTATTATTTTCATTGCTTTTTTGTTTGTTTTTTGGTTATTGTAGGCTATCTCTGTGCCAAGGACACAGAGTCTGAAGTGTAACCTTAAGGTTTTTTCAGATCTTTTCTGAGCTTGTGCCTTTCCCTGGGTATGTGCAGTCACTTTCCACTTTTCCCCGTATATACAGTTGTTTTTGAAAGTTCTAGTATTTGATGTCTTGCTCCCAAAAGAGGAAAAAGAAAATGAAGGGGTGTGAAAAAAGAGCACTAGCCCTTTAAGTTCCCTGGAAGTCACTTCAGCCAGAGGAGGAGGGACTTGCACTAACAGGAGTACTGCAGTGACAGTGGCTGCCTGTACCTCTGTGATCAGAAGCAGCAATCAGTGATTAGAGCACAGATCCTCAATATTCAGAGGACAGGGTCCTTTTTGTCCACTCTGGCTCCTGCAGGCTGTGTGCAGGCTGCTCCAGGAAGACGTACACAGCCACGGCCCTGAGGCGTGGGGAATGGGCAGCTGCTACTGTGCGAAGAGCTAAAATTGCCTGAAATTAACTCAATTTATCATCCAAGCTTTCCTCTGGAAGTTGCAAGATGTCAACAGACTCCAGAAAGTTCCAAAATAGTTACATTAGACAGATTCCGCCAGTGCAATGTTGTCTAGATGGGGAGAGCGATTCCTAGTGCTCATTAGTATGCCATCATCCCAGCATCCCCTCCCGGATAGGTGATTCATAACTTTTTTTCCAGTAGATGTCTTATCTTCTCATTCTCTTACAGCATCTTTTGCATAGCAAAAGTTTTGATAAAAATTTTTGGTAAAGTCTAATTGATCAATTTTTTTCTTTTAAGGATCATGATTTTGGTGTTATATTTACGTTTTCTTCTAAGAGTTTTGTGGTTTTGTTTTATATTTAAATCTGTGCTACATATTTAATTCATTTTAATGTGAAGTGTGAGTCATAAGCTGAGACTGAGGATCTTTTGCTTTTTCTTCCTTTTTTTTTTTGGGCACGTGGTTGGTCCATTTGTTCCAGCGCCATTTGTTCAAAGACTGCTCTTCCTTGACTTGCCTTTTCCTCTTTGTTAACAATCCGGATAGTGTCTGTGAGTTCTCCAACTTTGTTTCTCTTTTTCAAATTTGTTTGGGCTATTCCAGTTCCTTTGTCTTTCCATATAAAATTTAAAAGCAGCTTATTGATACCCAGAAAAACATCCTGCTGAGGTTTAGATTGGAATTGAATGAAATGTATAGATCAATTTGGAGAGAATTGTCATCTTGACCATATATATATGCATGTGTAGATATATATACTATATATCCATGAACACAGGGTATCTCTCTGCTATTTAGGTCTTGTTTGATTTATTTCATCCGCATTTTGTAGTTTTCAGTTTATAATCCTATGTATACCTTGTTAGATTTAAACCTGTTTAAAACTTTTAGGAGCCACAGTACTGCTTGTGTTGTTGTCATTACTAGAGATCCCCGAGGGAGGGAAAACGAATGAGGTGAGCCCTAAGGAGGGCTCCATCTTACTGTCTGAAGTTTCCAGTCTGCGGTGCAAGGAGGAACCAAAGAGCAGCCCAGCACCTTTCCTGAGCTGAGGAGATGGAGCTGACGTCTGGGAGGCCCAGACTACAGTTCACAGGGCAGAGGACGAGAGAGAAGGGGGGAGGAGAGAGAGAGAGAGAGAGACTGTGATTGCACACTGGAGATCCGCAGGCCTTTGGGATGTAATTAATCTGAGGACCAATCGGTGCACGCGTGTGGGGAGTACGCTGAGGCTGGGGGAAGAGATCGGCGGGAACAATCACGATAGTGCACACAGGGCTGGGGATATTTTTCTTTCCCAGCAGCAGAGTGGAGACCTTATAGAACTTTGGGTGAAGTACTCAGAAGGGTTCTGCCTCAGTGGTGGGGAAATTATCCCTAGACTAAACATGGCCCTGGTTCTGCCTAACAAAGCAAGACCAGAAGGAGTCAAACTACTTCCAAGGAATTTAACTGTCACCCAGAACAAATTTCAAGAATATTTACATGAATACAAAAATAATCACACAACTAAGTAAAATTATTTTGAAAACGAGCACAGATGACGTATGGAAGCTAATAAAAAACTGCCAGGCAGGCAAAAACGCAAGAACTCTGAGCCATAACGAAGAGAAAATTAAATCAATGAACGAGAAATGACACAGATGATGGAAACAGTACACAAGGACGTTCAAATTATTATTATTATTAATATTAATATAACCATATTCCACATGCTAAGGAAAGTAAAGGAACCATTAAGAATGTTAAGTAGAGACATGGAAAATATGTTTTAAATACCCAAATTGAACTTCAAGATATTAAAATTACGATGTCTGAGAGGGAACATATGTTGGATAGCATTAACAGTAGATTAGACAGGACAGAAGAAAAGATGAGGCAGCTACCATGTCAGAGGAAGTCCTTCGGCGGAGGAAAACCATACAGAGTGAAGCCAGAGCCCCACGAAGGAAGGAAGAGGGCTGGAAACGGTGACTACGTGGATAAACATATGAGACTTTCTTATTATTTAAATCTCTTTGTAAGGTATTTGACTGTTTTTTGACTTTTAAAACTGTAAATTGATAATTTATGACTGTATAACTTTATGGGGTGCAAAGTAATGTTATGATTTATGACTGCAATGTGGAATAATTAAATCAAACCTATTAATATATCACCACCTCAAATACTCAACATTTTTGTAGTAAAAACATTTGAAATTTATTCCCTTAGCAATTTTGAAAGGTATTATACTCTGTTATTAATTATATTCACCATGCTGTGTAATAGATCTAAAAAAACCAAACAAACCTTAGTCCTCCTAACTGAGATTTTGTACACTTTGACCAACATCTCCCTATCCTCTCCCCACCCCCAGCCTCTGTAACCACCATGCTGCTCTCTGCTTCTATGAGTTCAACTGTTTTAGATTCCTTATGTAAGTGAGAGCATGCGGTGTTTGTCCTTCTGTGTGTGCCTTATTTCACTTAACGTAATGTTTTCCAATTCCATCTATGTTGTCACAAATGACAGAATTTCCTTCATTTGTAAGGGTGAATAGTATTTTTTTTGAGACAGAGTCTCACTCTGTCCCCCCAGGCTAGAGTGCAGTGGCATCATCATAGCTCACTGCAACCTCAAATTCCTGGGTTCAAGTGATCCTCCTGCCTCAGCCTCCTGAGTAGCTAGGACTATGGGCACATGCCACCTTGCCCGGCTAATTTTTCTATGTTTTGTAGATATGAGGTCTCACTCTTGCTCAGTCTGGTCTTGAACTCCTGACCTAAAGCAATCCTGCCTTGGCCTCCCAGAGTGCTAGGATTATAGGCATGAGCCACCGCACCCTGCCTGAATGGTATTCTTTTGTGTATATATACCACATTTTCTTTATCCATTTATCTGTTGATGAACAGTTAGGTTAATTTCATAACTTGGCTATTGTGAATAGTGCTGCAATGAACATGGGAGTGCAGACATCTTTTTGACCAACTGGTTTCAAATCTTTTGGGTGCATACCCAGAAGTGGGATTGCTGGATCAGGTAATTGACTGTTTATACGTGGCTTGGCGCGGTGGCTCACGCCTGTAATCCTAGCACTCTGGGAGGCTGAGGTGGGCGGATTGTTTGAGCTCAGGAGTTAGAGACCAGCCTGAGCAAGAGCGAGACCCCGTCTCTACTAAAAATAAAAAGAAATTATATGGACAGCTAAAAATATATATAGAAAAATTAGCCAGGCATGGTGGTGCATGCCTGTAGTCCCAGCTACTCGGGAGGCTGAGGCAGTAGGATCGCTTGAGCCCAGGAGTTTGAGGTTGCTGTGAGCTAGGCTGACGCCACGGCACTCTGGCCCGGGCAACAGAGTGAGACTCTGCCCCCCCCCCAAAAAAAAAAAAAAGTTCCCTGAGACAGAGAGCTGCTCCCAATTTGTGGAATTGTCCTCTGGGCCTTCAGAGATGCTGAGCTGGAGGTCCCCCAGAGATTCAGGAGAAAGGCTGGAGCTGGGGGTGGGGCCTTTTTCTGTCATGGATTTCCACTGACAGAGCTCCCAGACCTCACGCATTAGACTTACCACCCCTGGAGCCACTTTTGTGGTTCCCTCTGCTCACCCAGACACCTGTGACTCTGCCTGCTGCCCTCGTGCAGCATCCTGTCTGGTGGTGTCTCCACAGCACGGTGGGACCACACTCCACCATGTGCCCTGCTCATAGAGGACAGTGAGTCGTTCACCAAGAAGGCCAGATTGGCCAACAGGGGCGTGGTGGCCCCACCTGAGTGAGTCTGGTGCCTCACGTCAGCTCACCACGTGGACCCTGACCCCGGAGCAGCGGTGAGAGTGGGCTTTGGGAGCCAGGTGGACTGGGCTTAAAGCCTGGCTCATCCCGTACCTACGTGTGGCCTTGGGCAAGTCACCTAACCTTTCTGTCCTCAGTTTCCTCATCCGGAAATGGGATAATAATAGTTCCTACCATGTGGGGAGGCAGTGAAATGCTCTAACTCTCCTGTGGGGATTGTCTCTGAGAATGGGGGTGATGGTGATAATGATAAATTATCTCACAGAATTGTGGTAAGGACCGAACGAGTGAGTGGGAAGCGCTGAGAATAAAGGCTCGCTCCTGCCCTCCTCCCAGGAAACGACCCTGCCACCATCCCAGTCACTTGAGCCAAAAATGTAGGGTTCACTCTGGCTTCTGCTGTGGGCATGTGGGGTGTGTGTAAAGAAATAGAGTAAGTCCTGTTGTCTCAGCCTCAAAAACACCTCCCCTGGTTCCTCGGCTTCTCTCTGTCGGTGCAAAGACACCTTGTCCAAGCCAGCATCCGTGCTCCGGGAGGACTGAGCCAGCTGCCTTCCTCTAGCCCCTCCGTGGCCAGAGTGATCATTTACTTAGGAGATTTAAGTTGAAACTCTTCCCTTCCTCTTCCCCACCCCTCCACTCCTTCCTTTTTTTTAAAAAAAATTTTTTTTTATTTTTAGAGACAGGGTCTCACTGTGTTGCCCAGGCTGGAGTGCAGTGGCACGTTCAGAGCTCACTGCAACCTCAAACTCCTGGGCTCACGTGATGCTCCCGCCTCAGCCTCCCCAGTAGCTGAGACTACAGGTGTGCTCCACCATGTTTGGCTAACTTTTATTTTATTTTTTAGAGGCAGGGTCTCACTATGTTGCCCAGGCTGGTCTTGAACTCCTGGCCTCAGGTGAGCCCAAAGAGCTGGGATTACAGGCGTGAGCCACTGCACCTGGCCCTTTTCACTTTTTTTTTTTTTTTTACCTTTTTATTATGGACATTTCTAAACATAGACACACGGAGAGAGTGGGGAATGGACGCCCCCATGAACCCGCCAACCATCCTGGATGGGCAGCAAAGACGCGGGCCTTGTCACGTTTCCCCACCACTTTCTCCACCTGCCGGAGCATTTTAAAGCAAATCTCAGACAGCGTATCAATTCACCTGTAAATATTTCACTGCAACAAAGTAATGTTTTAAACCCTGAATCAGATGAGATCATTCCTGCTTATTCCTGGGCCCCCACACGCGCAGCCCTGGGACCTTCCCAGCCTCTGCCTAGACCCGTTCCCTGGCTTTTCCCAAATGCCTCCCTCTGGCCATGTGCATTTTTAGTTCAAATGTTCGGATTTTTTCCCTAGTCGCAGTGGGAGTCATCGGAGGGAACCGGGCAGGGGAGTATTGTGAGCTGAGTTATGTTTCTAAAATATCCTCCCTGCTGCTGCGCGGAGGATGAGTCCGGGTGGGGTGGGGGAGTAGGAAGACCATGAACCGAGGCAATGAAATGAGAGCCTTGCACATAGTAAGTGTTCAAACAATATTAGCTATTTTTAGTCACTGTGCTGGATAAACCTTGGCCCCCTTGTTTTTCAGCAAAGTTGCAGATATAAAAATTGTGGTTCAGTGTGGACATGGTTTGCCCCAGCTGACCCAGCTGGTCAGTTCTGGGACAGAAGCCCCCGGCCTGTGTGTGAGTTTATTGCATTCTCCCTGAACTCAGGCTTCCTTCTGGCAGGGAGACAGTTATAGGCACAGATGACATAATTCCACCTAGAACATTCCATCCCACGGTGGGAGACAAGACCCCCTGGTCTAGAAGGAGAGCCAGAGTTCTCCAGTGTGGGGTAACCAGGAAGGCTTCCCGTGTCGGGTGAGCTTGGCTAAGGGGTTTCTGCAGGCAGAGTTGGGGTGTGGGCACTGCAGGGCGGAGGGTGGGACAGAGGGTCTCTGGCCGGGCCAGCACCCAGGGACAGCGAGGGAGGCCAGGAGGTAGCCTTGACCGCCAGGGGGAGCCCTTGGACTTCCTCGGCCAGGAGCTGCAGAGCTGTCTCTAGAGGAAGCTGGCCGGCTCCAGTGCTGGTGCCGTGTCCACCGCAGGTGGCTTTGTAGAGGGAGCTTCCGTGGCTGCCTCGTGCTCCCGAGCCACGGCCGACAGTTGCAGACAGACAGACCTGGTGTGAATCCTGCCCTGCGCTTGCTTGGCGGGTGACCTTGGGCGAGCAACTTGGCCTTTCTATTTTTATTTATTTATTTATTTATGTATGTATGTATGTATGTATGTATGTATGTATGTATGTATGTATGAGACAGAGTCTCGCTCTGTTGCCCGGGCTAGAGTGAGTGCCGTGGCGTCAGCCTAGCTCACAGCAACCTCAGACTCCTGGGCCTAAGCGATCCTCCTGCCTCAGCCTCCCGAGTAGCTGGGCCTACAGGCATGCACCACCATGCCCGGCTAATTTTTTCTATATATATTTTTAGTTGGCCAGATAATTTCTTTCTATTTTTAGTAGAGACGGGGTCTCACTCAGGCTGGTCTCAAACTCCTGACCTCGAGTGATCCTCCCGCCTCGGCCTCCCAGAGTGCTAGGATTACAGGCGTGAGCCACCGCGCCCGGCCAGCCTTTCCGTGCCGGTTTCCTCACTACGCAGGGAAGAGAGCCCCGTGGGGGCCGAGCCCTGAATTGGACCCTCGCTTCCACCCTGGCATTTGGCACCTTTCTGTGCAGACTCTGACCCATCAAGCAGGGACAGCCCCTCCTGTGTGCCAGAGTCGTGCTGGGCCCTGGAAGAGCCACCTCCCTGCTACCAGGACAAAAGGCCGAGAGGAGGGAGGCTCTGAGGCCCCCTGCCAGGCAGCCTTCCCTGAGTGGGGGAGGTGCCTCCTCTGAGCCCAACTCTCCTCTCTTCAAGGCGTTGGCGGCGTCTCACCCGCCAAGCCGTGAGCTCCGGAGGTCAGGGCGGGCGCCTCATCTCTGAATCCCCAGTTGGTTGGCAAATGATAGTCACTCAATGAGCACCTGATGAACTGAGTTGAATGGGACTCGCGGCAGGCCAGGACAGCGCCTGGCTCATGCACAGGCTGGTGTCCTCCAAGGCAGGGAAGAGACAGCTTGGGGCCCCTGGGTTTGCGCAGGGCTGTGACGGACGGGCCCTCAGCTCTGCTTGGCCAGGACACAACCACAGGGGTCTGCCCTGGCCCGGAATGCCAGGCGGTTCCGGGCGGAGGAGCTCGGTCTTTACCCAGGAAAGGGCTTTGGTCAGATGTGTGTTTTGAGGGGTCTCTGGCTGCAGGGTGGAGGACAGATGGACCGAGGGGACAGAGTGACCTTGGCAGGCAGTTGGTGGCAGGACCCAAGACAGGGCAGCAGCCAGGCCCGAGCAAGGGGAGTGGCTGGAGAACAGGAATAGTTAGGATGGTCGACTGGACTTGGGATAAAGCACAGGTTTCCAGCTCAGGTAAGTGGTCGTGCCACTGGGCATAGGGAGGGCCCTTAGGGCCAAACACACCCCTGGGGGCCAGTGCTGAGCTTGGCCTTGGGTGCTGTGAGTTGGAGGCACCTGTGGCCCACCGGGAGCAGAGAGAACGATGGTGGGTGTTGGGAATGGAATCCCCAAGGAGGGAGGGGCAGGAAGTGCGACCATTTCTCTCAGGGGATAAAAGACTTTGGGGCCCCTGGCTGGGGCAGGCAGACAGGCCGACCCTGTGGACCACTTGTCCCCATTCCTTGGATGTAGGGGTGCCCTGCAGAGGCCCCGGTCACAAGCTGAAGTCTGGCCCTGCGCGTTGCTCCTCATCCCACTTCCCACTTCCCCCATTTCTCAGATGAAGCTGAGCTCCAGAACATTCCATAACTTGCTCCAGGCCACAGTTAGCACATGCAGACCTGGCCTGGGAACGCAGCTTCACAAGATGCCCCGGCCACGTGGGGCCGTCGCTCCCACTGCCGTGGGCAGGTGGGCAGGGATAGGCTGGAAGGCTGAACTCAGCCCGGGCAGGGGGCAAAAGAAAATAGTTAAGCAAAGAGCCGGGGCTCTAGAACCAGGGTCTAATCCTGACTCTGGCCTCATGGGTGACTGACTTCTCTCTGCCTCAGTGGTCTCATCTTTAAAATGGGGATTGTAGTGCTAATCTGGGCTTGAGGCAATGGCCACATGAGGTACATGCATTCAGCGTTGGGACAGTGGCTGGTGCACGACAAGCACATAGCAGGTTCTGGCTCTGACGGCGGCGGGCGCGGGGCCTGGAGCCTGGGCAACTGTCCTGGGGAACAGTCCTGCATCGAATCCCAGGCCTGTCCCTAGGGCCCAAGGTGACTGGGGACAAGGTCCTCGGCCTCTCCGGTTGTAATAATGGTCCTGCCACCTGGGGAGCTGTGTGGGGTCACTCACTGAGATTCTGGCCCCAGCAGGTCCAGGCTGACCTGGCTCCGCATGTGGGTTACACGTTGGATTCGGCTCAGTCACACCCAAACCAGGCTCCAGGACGCTCCCCACTGAACGTGTCAGAAAAGGAGGACTGAAGACCTTGGCTGGGGCCTCCTGCCGTGCACCCAGGGCAGGTTTGGGTGTGAGAGAGAAGCCCAAGAAAGTGGCAAGGACACAGCAGACCTCCAGGGCTTTGTAAAACAAACCCCATCATACGCATCTCAAAAAGGCTCCACACTGAGTGACTGTGGGCAGGACGCACTGACACAAACACGGACACAGTCATTGCTTTAATTCCCATCAGGACGCCACGTGCCAGGGGCACTGGGCCTGCCCACCCCACCCCGGGGCAGACTCACTGGCTGCTCCTGTACACACGATTGTTTACAAAAATAAATATGCAAAAAGCAGGAACTCTTTAGTGATCATGGAATTAATCTGACAACAATTAAATGTGTTTAAGCGTCTGGCATATCTCCTAAATTGCACCAAAAGAATTTTGGAAGCACTTGGTTTGGTCTCAGAGGCAAAATGAAAGGGCGAGGAAGGGCCTGGCCTTCCAGCCAGCCCGCCATGCTCACATTTCTGAGTCCGCGTACATGCCGTTGATTAAATAGTCCACCTGGGTGTAGTCCTTCTTCTTGTAGCTCTCGTAGGCTTGCAGGGCAAACAAAACCAAGACCGTGATGAAGAGGGTCACCCCGAGTAAGAGCACCACCAGGAGAGAAGTTTTGTCCTCCAAGGACAGGGTCAGGGGCTCATTGGTGACCAGCAGGTACTGGCCCTGGGTGCTGAGCTGGCATGAGTCTGTGGCTGGCATCTTTGGGTCCCCTGAGCTCCTGGGTGTTGGTCCGGTGGACGTAGTACCAGGAGTGGCTTTGGTCTCCACCTCCTCAGGTGTCTGGGGCGAGCCTGGCCCATCGGCCCCCTTTGTAGATGGCGTAGGGCTTGGCTGTGTCGTGGGGGATGTGGCCTCTGCCCTGGGGGTTGGGCCGGGGTGAGGCGCTGGCACTGTGCTGGCAGTTGGCTCCTCGGCTTGTGCCTTGGTGGTGGTCACCGCTGTTGAGGACACCGAAGCCATCGAAGGGGTGTTGGTAGACTCTGTAGTCACACTGGAGGGGGCAGGTGTGGACCTACTTGTCTTGACCACAGCCGAGTCCTGGGACGTCTGGACGGTGGGACCTTGTGCTTGGGGACCAGTGGGAGTTGCAGGCCTTGCTGTGGAGCTTTCAGGTGTGTGCTCAGAGGGGCTGTGCGTGCTTGTGGGACTGCTCACGTTTGCTGTGGTCGCGGCAGCAGTCTGAGCGTGAGGGGCCGATGTAGCCGGCGTGGCTGTTCTTGGCAACGTGCTACTTGGCACTTGTGCATGGGGCGTGCTGAGCAGTGGGGGCCCAGCAGTGGTAGCGGACGGTGTCTGCAGTGGGGACGTGGGGACGGGCAGTGCAGATGCCAGGGAAGCGCTGGAGGCTGCACCACCCGTCGTGCCTCCTGCAGTGGCTGGAGAGCCCATGTCCGTCCTGACCGTTTCCTCTGTTGTGATGTCAGTAGATGTGAGATTGGCTACTGAAGTCCCTTTGGTCAAAGTGACAGGAGAAGTTGTCATTGTGGTTACTTTCTCGAGTGTTTTATTATCACCTGTTTCCACAGACGTATCATTCTTGACGACTTTATTCCACATCATGTTAGGGGCTAGGGAGAGAAAGAGACACAATCATTTTCAAACGTGCACACGTGGATTACTCAGAGACCTCTCCGCTCCGCCCCTGCGGGCTGGCTTTGCTGTGCCCTGTTTCCTCAGCCCGGCGGGGTCGGGGAGGCGACGTGCCGTGAGAACACGTTGCCCTCCCTTCTCCCCGCCGCCCCTGGCGTGCAGCCTCAGCACTTGCATTTTAAAACTCCTTTGCCCTCCTCAACCCCCAGCCCATTGAAGGCTTAAGATTTGATCCAATTCCCAAAACATTAGAGTGGAAATCTCACATGACAGGCGTGAGTCACCATATAAAAACCCTATTAAACACACACCCGGGTTCACAAAGCAGAAAAATTGTTGCAGATATTCACATCATAAAAGAATGCTTGGCTTTGTGGAGGTGTTCACTCAGGAGTCCTTGGAGATGAACTGTGCCCGGCACAGGGTAGGAGCACAGTTACGTATGTGACGTTTGAATGACTGAACTCGCCAGTGAAGATCACTTACAGGAGACATGAAATCGCACAGCCAAGCAAGTGAACTTTTCAGGGCTCAGCCGCCTGGTCCTGCTGGGGCTCCCTCCCCACGCCAGCCCCAGAGAGGATCAGTCCGGCACCCCTTCCCAGCCCAGCCCCTGAGCAGGCTGGGGCTCCTGACTCGCTGGCCTGCGTTTGCAGACACCTCTCTCATGGGCTCAGGGTGCTTTGTGGCCACTGTGGGCCTGTCCAGCAGTCACACAGCTTTCTCACTTACTTAGATGATTAGATGCCACTTGGCTTTCAGATAAGGACAAGGAGGAAATCCAAACGAGCACAAGGGCTGTCCACATCTTGCGGGTAAGCTGGGAGTGAGGCTGGTGGTCCCCGAGGCTCCCAGCCAGTGGCTCCTCAGGCTGTTAATGGTTCCCTTCTGCTTGGCCAAGGACTCTGTGGTCAAGAAAGGACACTGGTCAGCAACACACAGCCTCACCTGTAGCCCAGGCTCGGCCCTGCACCTGCTGTGGAGGGCTCTGCAGG